>NC_089017.1:0-337387 GCF_963932015.1 Anas acuta
TGTCCATACTGAGCAAAGACTGTACAGTTCAAATAATAGAGCAAACGGGGAAAAGCACAGCATCATCTAGCTAACACTGAACTGCATTGTCCATCCTCACCACCTCTGCCCAGCACAGCTTGTTGTGGAAAGCCACTGTGTCCTCTCCCATGGGTAAATAATGTCCTCTGTGATCTGCCTGTAAAGAGAGGAAAGCAGCACAGAAGTTTTTACTGAAGGAAAGGCACCTTCAGCTTTCCGATCAGTCCTACATTGGGAGCCAGGATTACTACAGTGTTAAGTAGTACTTAAAGATACCTTTCACTCTGTAGTCCCTTTAGAAATTGCAAGTGCTCTGGAATTTTATGAAGAAGTCTCAGGTCTGTGATGACTAAAATCTCTTTGTGGAAGGGACTGATTTCTTTAATCTTCTTGCAATGCAGCAGAGCAAAAAGATGCTCTGTGCTCACTGGAGGCATTTCAGTCCTGTGACAAAACCAGAGCCTGCAACATCTTGTCACCTGTAACTGCCAATTTCTTGTTTTTTTTTTTCTGGTGCCCTCTCTCATTCCAAGGTTCTGTACAAACCATAGCTTGCACAAAGATGACTTATAGAGAAAACTCCCCACATTTTCTTTGTTTCAGTGGATTTTGTTTATATATTTATTTATCATTCCTTACATCCTCTTAAAGTCTTTCATGTCTTGCATCCCCTTAAGGTCTTTCATGTCAGATGGACACAGCATTGTACATAAATCAAGGAAGTCAGCATTGCAGTCTCATATTTGGATCAAGAGAAGCTGATAGGTTTCAAGATAACAAGATCAGACACAGAGAAAGGCTATCCATAAAGATATAGCAGTAGTGGTGCTAGACCCCACATATCCTAACTCGTCTATTTTTGAGCAGAACACAAGAAGCTGTCTTTAAAACACTCTCACCAAACAAATGTAAATAGATACTGCTGTGCAAAGAGGCCTTTGCCATTGTAAATGTCACCATTTTAAGCAGGACAGAGGTCTAAATTGCTTCCAGAACAAGAAAAAACACATATTTGTCTAAAAGTTCTATAGGGTCTACCTAAAAATCCATTGTCTTCAAGATGCATTCTTGCATGCTGATGGGATGGTCTATATGTCAAGAGCTGCAGACATGCCTGCACAAAACTCCTGCTTCATTCGGTTACTGGATAGAATAAAAGATGCTTTTATTCAGTGGAAACATGAGCAGTCTAAAGGAAACTCTTTCCACTGAAGTATTTTTGGGCCTGGGATTACCATACAGGCTTTTGCTCAGATCTCTAAATGGATTCTCCCTGGGAAACAGGAGGTTACAAAAGCAGATGTCTGCTAGACACAATTGCCTATTTCCCCCAAGTGGCAAAGTCACTCAATTTGCTGAGTGAGGAAACCACTACAGCACAGTATATAATATCTCAAGGCATTCGTTTCAGGACACAGCATTCTTTCATTATCCACTCACAGCCTTCAGCATTTCTTCAGACACACATTATTAAACCACAGCTAATTATTAAATATTTAACAAAGACTTTACAGTACATTGACTACAGCTACCAAGGTAGGCAGAGATACACAGATTGATTTCCCTGTGTCTTGAGCTCAGTATACATCAAACAGCATGGATCCTTTGAAATTTCAAATCACAAGGCTGAGTTTGGACCATTGGTAGTGCTCAAAAGCAAGTGATTTCTTTATCCCATGAATATTTTTATGATACTGAAAAAAAATAAATTAAGATAAAGACAAAATCTTGGAATCCTCAAAAATTTCTTTAAAGTGAAAAATATATGTATATTATTTAATAAAAATAATTTTCTTACAAGGGACTTCAACATTTAGAAAGTAAGATTCTCTCAAATGGAAATGATTCCCTTCCCTTCCCTTCCCTTCCCTTCCCTTCCCTTCCCTTCCCTTCCCTTCCCTTCCCTTCCCTTCCCTTCCCTTCCCTTCCCTTCCCTTCCCTTCCCTTCCCTTCCCTTCCCTTCCCTTCCCTTCCCTTCCCTTCCCTTCCCTTCCCTTCCCTTCCCTTCCCTTCCCTTCCCTTCCCTTCCCTTCCCTTCCCTTCCCTTCCCTTCCCTTCCCTTCCCTTCCCTTCCCTTCCCTTCCCTTCCCTTCCCTTCCCTTCCCTTCCCTTCCCTTCCCTTCCCTTCCCTTCCCTTCCCTTCCCTTCCCTTCCCTTCCCTTCCCTTCCCTTCCCATTTAAAAGAAAGTGCCTTGAAATTTTCAAGAAAAGAGGAAGAGTTTAGCTAAAGTCAGTCTCATTCAGTGGTAAGTTTTACTAGTGTGACCTTTCAAACTTGGGAGTTGGCAGCTTGGTGTTTACATTTCAGCTTTAAAGACCTTTGTTGGAATCCAATTTACTTGTCATGTAGAATAAATGTTGGGACTTCTATTTAATCCTTTCACAGATATTTCTCCACACAGATTAATGAATTTTAAAGCCATTATGATCATCTAGTCTGACCTCCTGCATAACACGAGTCATAAAATGTCACCCAGCAATTCTTGCATCAAGCCCAATCATCTGCAATTCAGCTAAAGCCATCACACCACGTAGCATGACTTTCAGCATGTACAGAGAAGCTGAGCAACAGCACGAATCACAGTTTAGCAAAGCTGATTTTTATCACAGAGGGGGGTTATCACTGATTAGATTTGCTGAGTTCCCATGGACTAGAAGAAGCAAAAAATTCACACTTGGACATCTTAAAAAAAAAAGAAGACAAAGAGGACTGCTGTGTTTATCCCATGTTTTTGAAGTCGTCTTTATTTGTTGACCTCAGGATCTCTGGCATATGCTGCTAGTACTATTACAACAAGATTGCAGCCTGGTCCTCAAAATTTTGATCCACTTCCCAGAAATGTGGGCTGACAACAATGATCAAGCATGACTGGCAAGACCCATGGCCCATAGCATGGCTCTTGTGATGTTTATTAAATATCTGATTGATACTGCCAGACTTAGCTGCCCAGAGTACAGGAAGGGAGCAGTCACCTGAAAGGTGTCATAAGCTCTGGAAAACCTTTCTTCTCCCTACCCACCCTTGTCATTTAGGGCAAAAAGATACCCAGGGAAATTTTATCTTGTGAAAAAACAGCAAGAAAAAAAAGGAAGAAGGGTTCAGAGGTAAGAAAAGAGAGTCAAATAGTTATTCTGGTGGATTTTTTTTTATTTTCTTCTTTTATTCTGACACCATTTTTTTAAATCTATCTATCTATCTATCTATCTATCTATCTATCCATCTATCTATCTCTATGGTCATTTTTGGCCATTATTTAAGAATTATAAAGCCAATACATATGAACATTTACACTTTTACCTTTTCAAGATGCTGAGCAATAATTACGGTAGTTGCACCTGACAAATAGTACTAGTTGCCTTCTCTCCAAGAGCAGAATTATTGCAGTGAGATGGCAGGTAGGGAGAAGAATGTCTCCCAGTGCCCAGGGCCAGTCCAAGCTTTCCCACACATCACCTTCACATTGCAGAATCACATTGCACAGATATCTTGTTCCTCTGTCCAGCACCTACTGAAGGTACAAACCTGGGTTAACTGAGAGACTCCTAGGCCTTTTTTATTTTTTAACAAGGCAGCCACAGAGGTGGGATTAGATACCAGGGATTTCATCTCGCTTGTTTGATTTTTGGTATAAAGGTGTTTGAGAATGTTTGACAGCGTAGCCATTCTGCAGAAAATGAGGAACAAAGCAGCATTTTCTCAGTTGGAATGTGCTTGCTCCAGTTAAAATTCTGTCAGAGAAGTTTTATCAGGGCCAAAACATTTTTTTTTTTCGTAGTTGAAACGAGAATCTGATTATTTTGAATCAGAGTAAGCAGGGACTCATATATTAGGTAGGTGCTGGTACCACAGGGGGATGGGTCTGTTGATGGAAGTTTATGGTAATTCACCCAGGCCTGATAGGTTTCTCTGAAATGCCTATAATTTCTTAGAGAAATTCTGCATTAATACATTCCTTAAATTTTGAAAAATTCTTCAGAACAGCAATCTCACTTCTCAGCAAGCTTTGTGTAGGCTCCACAGTCCATTCTGACATTCAGTGTTCCTCAGAACCATCATATGCTGCAGGCTTCAGCAAAGCAACATTATTTTTCCTCAAAGAAATTCCAGCACCATTTCTTTTAAGATCAATAAGAAGTGTGCCTGTGCATTAAAGGGGTTGCCTCAAACCCATTTTGATCAATGGAAAGACAATCGCTGACCTCGGTGGGGTTAGATCACACCCTGGGTACAGTATAGGGAGGTACAGATGGCAAAATCTGTTTGCAATGAAGTCAGTAGGAGCTGTGCTTTAGTATAGCCCAGTATTGATTCACTGGATAGCAAAATCATCAGATCAAATGTCCCTGCTCCCTATAAATTATCCAAAGCAGAGAAAAAAAATGACCTCACTGGTAATTATGGGAAATGCACAGCACATTTTCTCAAAATTGGCTTCCCTTGGGATAGACTTTGAGGAAGACTGCATATTAGCTGCCCTTTGAATAAAGAGGAAGATAATTTTTCTATGATGTTCAGCAAGCAAACAAGAAAAAACACAGAAAGAACCCAATAAAAATATTTATAATTAGGGTGCTTAACAGTGCTTAGAAGACTGGTTTACTCAGGAAAAAAAAAAAAAAAAAGAAACCTCTTCATATTCCTTCCCTTCCTTGTTAACTGCATACAGAGCATTTCCTCTTTCTGTTTTCTCCTAGATTCTGAAAATAATTAGGAAGACAAATTTGTAAATTGGAAGATTTTTTATGGGTAAACTAATCCTAGAAGGAGACTAAATGATTGAAATTTTTTGGGGGGAGGGCTGTATAAGTCATCAAGCATGCCTTGTTTCTCTCAATAAGGCAGAGCCAAAAAAGAACTGGGCTAGACTCAGATCTTGCATTAAGTGATATTTTAGATTTTTTTTTTTTTTTTTTTTTAATGAAAAATTCCCATTTTACAGCTGCTGATCTGACTGCTGCAGAGAGTTGGAATAATTTCTGCCAACACTCACTGCCTAGTTTGGTTTGGGCGAGTCACACCTATAACAAGTGTTTTGGGGCTTGTATGTAACCTGCTGGCTCTTGTTAAATTGCATTTCAGCCTTTGATGTATGTGAAACAATATTGCCAGTCCCCTTTACCACACAAATCATAAGGCTGACTAATAAAAATACAAAGATTGTGTATATAATAATGAGTTCCCAAAGGGTGGAAAGAAGGTTCTTTCACACTGAGCTGCACACAGGCACGTATTAATGCAGTTTGATTTGATCACTGGAAAATTGTGTCCTGTAATTACTAAGCAAACATGAGGTGGAATGACAGGGAAATGCAATGAAATGGGGCTTTGAGGTGGAAGATGAATTTTTAGAAAGTGCAGTCGGGAAGGAACACATACAAATCCAGTGCAACTGCCTTGAAGTACAAGGGACCCATTGATATAAAAATGAATTGTATGCTCACTTAGTGCTGCAGGACCTGCATGGGGCAGTATAGACTAAGAATTATTGTGAAAGAGCTGGATTTGGGGCATGTAGGTTCTCATACAATAGGCATAGGCATCAGTTTTGGAAAATATCTGCTTTTCTGAGTGTCTCATCTTAGGCATCCAAAATTTTTTTGTTGATGTTGCTTTTAAATAAAACATTGGATATTCAATTTCAATTTCAATAATCTATTTTCTGAATAATAAAAACACTGTCTCTCTTTATTGGATGTTATGATGATCTATGAACTAGAAATTTGTTACAATTCCCTAAACACATTCACATATAACAAGTTATATTAATACATTGATCTCAATCTTTAATGTTCCACATTGTTATTCATTATTATTTGCAAATGCTGAAATGCATTTGCAATGTAGAAAGTTGCTCACTCAAAATCATTCCACGGGCTAGTCGTCAGACTCTGTCAAACTCTTGGCTTCCCTGTGTTCCAACCCAGGACTTAGATCAGCAGCATAGTACCCAAGTGCAATATGCAACTTTCCCTAGAAATGGAAACCCAAAATTGAATTATTCTTTAGATTTCCTTAGTGATACTTAAAAAATTCAAGCCAACCTTATAGGTTGTGTGTATTGCAACTCAGAAATGGAAGGATGTATTTGAATACCAGTAAATCTTACATTTCCTTTGTCCCCTGACAAAAAGAATGAAAAACTATTTTACAAGATGTAAGGACAGCATGGGAAAGTTGATGCTTTCAGTCTTGTTTCATTTCCTGCATTTGAAAACTTTAATATGGCAATAGGTATAGTTGGACAGAAACATTAAGAGGAGTTTAATGCAAGACTGGTGTATTGGTAACATGTGTAATGATAAAAGAGTGAGCACTGATCACCTTATCCTTTCAAATCCCACTCTGGAGGCCAAACCTATATGCTTGATAGTAGGTTCTCAAAGTTGCCATTAACAAGGAGAACTGTGTGCTCCTAGAAGCGCTTGTGAACTCAGCACGAGTGTTACTAATGGATTAGTGTTCTGACTCAGCTTCTCCACACTCCTCCTTAATAGACAGTAATTGGTTATGTTCAGAGCATTCGAGCGCTAGCCTTGCACATGCTGCCAAAGTCTCAAGAAGTGACAGAGTTGCAATAAAGCTTCTTGAGAAGAGAAACGAACAATTAATTTTCAGCAAACAATAAAAATGGGAGAAAAATTAAAGATGTAGGGATCCTAATAACAATGATGTGGACTGGTGGTGCCTTTATTAGTCTCCTTTGTGTTCTTGCTAGAAACATTTATCATCACTGAACTAGCTGATTATTCTCTTTTAATTACTTCATATGGAATAATTAAATAAAATGAAGACAATAATCTTTTATAGATGGTTATGAAGAGGAACATTTTTCTCAGGGAACTGAATATAGATTTCTTTCCCTTCCCCTTTACCTCCCAAGGCTGTAGGAATCTAATGCATTCAGTGCTACAGCATAAAGAGAGCCCCTGAATTCTCTGAATTATTTATTTTTAATAGTTAACCATCATTTAAGAGCCTCACCTGGATGACCTATGATTGAAGATCAAGCCTCATTGAGCACAGTGTTTTGTTCTGATGAGATGTTTCCAGACAATTTCCTGTGTGTTATATGAGAAGCTGCAAAAGCTGCAACCTGCTCATATTCAAAAGGGCCATGGTGCCCTGCTGAGATTTCCCAGACACCTGGAGCTTTTGGTCTGCCCCTCTGCATAAGGCTGTATGCTGCACCGCGTCAAGTACACAGGACAGGAGGATAGCAAAAAGTCTCCTTTGATGTTATCCCTGATGAGATGGCTTTTTCCATTGCAACAGCGTCCCATAGTTTCTTGCCTGCTCTGTGGTCACAGCTCAGACCCCACATCTGGATGAGAATGTAAGACAGAGAGAAAGACTCTGGGACGAAAGGAGGCCAGGAGAAGGAGAAGAGTGAAGCTGGCTCTGAAAACTGGTCTGTCTGCCAACAAGTTTGGCCTTCCCTCATTGATGTGAGGTGAAGAGCATTTTTGATTACATATTCTCACTTTGTCCTAGCTAAGTCCCCTTGCACAAGCAGAGATCTGTCAGGTTAATAGGAAATAGAAGGATGTGATCTATAAGCAGATGATGTATGGATTCAATTATGTTTCATGTCATCAGAGAAGACTATGAAATAAGTTGTAATCAAGATGAGTTTTTAAAGTAATTATGGGTAATCCAGTCTGTATTTCAAGTTGAACTTGTGGCAACATTTAGGACAGAGAAAATGAATTGTACAAGAAAACAGAAGGGATGGAATTCATTCCCCTACATTTTAGGTATCTGAGCATGTCTCTACCTACAGTCAATATAGAAAATTAGTATTTCAAAGGAGGGGAGAATGCATCTCAAAAAAACCTGACATGGGGTATATGAATCATTCATTGTGTATACCCTTCCCATGCTCTGGGGTCTTTACAACTCAGGCCACATCTCACAAATGTCCTTGCAAAGCTGATGGTGAGGTGGTCAGCAAGCACATGGGTTAAGAATGGGAGAGGATTCTTAGACTATTCTCAGACTATTACATACTACATTCATACTACATACTATATATTTCATATATTTCATACTACATAGCTCCGAATACCCACCAATGTTTTTGCCTCTTTATTCCTGCTGAATTGGCAAAGAGAAGCAGACTGGCGGGCTCTCCTGTGGGGACTGCATCTCACTCCATTCATTTCTGGGAGCAGATGAAGGCACATATCTGTATACTAACTTCAGACACCTTCATTGGGCGGAATGAATCAGGGAGTAGCTTTCGCTGAGAGCCTTTGTTTGACCCTTCTTCTCAATCTGCTGACTACAGTGTATAAAATTCTTTGAAAAAAACTCTCCAAGCACCCTGTTTAGGGGAATAAAACTGCATCCCTGAAATACATTTGCTCCAGCAGGCAATGGGAAAATGCCTGTGATGAACTGTGGCTTTTCTCAACCTTTTAACAGTCTTGTCTCCTGTGTAATCACAATCCCAAATTACAATCTTGATATAAATTACACTTAAAAATTAATAATAAATGTGTTTTTATTATTATTATTTATTTATTTATTTATTGTGAGGAAAGATGATCCTCTGGGTAAGGTGCTTTTAACTTCATGGTAGTCCTAGGAGTAAGGGAGTTCTGAATCTGGAAAAGCAATCATTATTAATAATACAGTTCTTATAATACTCTCCTTTTCAAGATTTGTTTACCTATCACCATTGTTTGATCATAAATATGCCCATTTTACAGCTTAATGAAAAGAACTCTTTTATGGCTTGAACTGAGCGGAGTTCAGGAAACTATTTCTTTCAGAAGGGCCTGTGCTATTGAGTGTCTAATCTGGACCATGTCAACCTGCACAACCAAACACACAGATGCTCAAGATTAGAATCAATATTGTTGTTGTTTCTTAAATTAGTTTGTGGTCGCACGGAAACATTTAACCCACCAGTGCTTCCCCCTAGTCACTTGCCCTAGTTCCAGGACAACACTGTCGCCCTGTGGTCTGAGTCTTGGCTCACCCTCTAGTCTAGTTGAACAGCAAACCATCTCAGAAAATTTGTTTCTCACAGGGCTTCCAGCGTCATAACATACTACAGGAAAAGGCCATCATTTTGACTGTGCTTTACAGATGTCAAATCCTTCACGGGACTCAGTTTAAACTTTAGGCTCAGTGTCAAAAATAATACAAAAAAACGGCTGTAATTACCTCCTGGAGTTAGCTTGCAATAAATTAAAACAAAACAAAACAAAACAAAAAACCCACCCCACATTTTAAAAGAATTTTGACTTTCTGCCTAGATATATATTTTTTCACTCCTTGCTTGGAAACTTAAAGAAGGGAACAATTAACGAAAACCAATTGCTGAAAAAGACATGGTTTTCAGATCATGTTTGTTTTCATATCTTAGAGTAGCCTGCTGTTTCTTAACATAGATTTAATTCATAAGGAAACCCCAAAACAAATTAGAAATGTATATCAGATGTGGAAAGATATAAAATTATTTTTATTTTGAGCCCATATTATTCACTACCTTCGTGTATGCCTCATTTTTTTTTCTCATTGACCACTCTAATGGTTCAGTATTTTTATAGCACGCATCATTATAATTAAAAGAGTGTATATTTTTATGGATGAAATGCCCTTCTTGCAGCTATTGCCAGAGACTATAAGTAAAATGCAAATTGCATGTAGACTTCTGGAATGAATTCTGGAAAGAAAAATTGTTTTTCCTCCTCCAGCATACTACAGCTTTCACTTTTATACCTTTTTCCTCCTCAGGTGCAGCAGAAAACAAAAGGTCTGTGATGCCAGATTTTGTTGGATTTTGGAGCTTAATAGAAGTGGGAGATATGAGCTCAGATATCTTGCATAGATTTGCAAACTGGGAAAAATATCACAACATGAAAATGATTATACAACACAAAACTTCCAGGCTACAAACAGGTAGAACTCTCAGTCCATTCCCAAGACTGGAAATTTGTCCAACGATAAAGATTTGACTGTGAAATTCACTCAACCAACAGTATCAATGGCAATATTGCTTCTTTAATTGCCTGTTTCCAATTCAGTCTTACCTGTTCTGTCTCTAATTGATGCCTCTCCATCCTGTTTTACCATCCTGGGTACTCTGGAGATGAGAGGACTCAGATGCTTTATCATTTACCAGGGGAACAGGAGGCAAGGGGGCTTTGTTGCACTGGACTTTTCTTGGTAAACAAGAAAAGCTCTGCCTTCAAGAAGGCTCTGCCTTCTACAAATAGACTCCATTACCCTTTGACAGGGATTGTTCCTGGCAGGAAGAACTTTGTCTTTCTGCTCATGCCTGCCTCTGACTATATTACATGAGTTTGGATCCCTCTTAGCTCTTTATTTCCTGGACTTCAGTATGACCATAGACTATGTGTCTCATCCAGACTTTTAGTCTATTTTTTTTTTCTCATTTCTGCTGCCTGTTTTTAAGCATTGTTCATAATTTTTAGATGTTTCAGTCTAAACTCAATCTAGCTTCTGTTAAGCTACTCCACATTTGTGTTATATATGCGTATACCAACACACCAATCCTTAAGTAGTTTGCTTGAACTTTCAATAAAAAAACAAGTCTGACTTTTAGCCAGAATATCTGTGTCAGATCAGTCAGTGCCTCTTATGGAATTACTATGTGAAACTCAAGATGGAAGGTTTTCAGAGTAAATAGTGAATTAATCATTCTATCTTTATCCCTAGAAAAAGAAAGTGCTAGTCTCTTTAAGTGAAAGACCTTGGATCCCCTACCAGAAATGCTTGTGTTTTTCAAGTTCTATCTATACAAGAAACATGAGGCACAGTGTGTAAAATACATCAAATTTTGCCATTTTTTTTCATTTGTCAGTGTGAAAAAGTAACTCTGTGTGAGAACTAATTGCTGCCAGAAACTCACTTTATGGAAGTGATCAAAATGAGTAATTCTATGAGTCTAATGGATTTGCTTCAAAAGGGAAGCAAAATGAGCCAAGAAAGAAGCACGTAGAGAGTTTTCCAAGGATTTAAGGTTAAATAAGACACCATCTTTCAGAAGTGTAATGAATGACAAGTAAGAAATCAAGACCTTCAGCCACAGGGAAATGTCACACTTTTACTGTAAGGGAGGAAACTTAAAAGAGAGTGTCATAATGGAAGTGAAGCAATATTTTTTTAGTGCATGCAACAGAGTCATTTTTTAACCCCCAACACAGAACAATCCATGTGAAGTCAGGGCAATTGGTGAAAGAAAGGTTTTTCCCAGATTAAAATTATTTTTTAAATGATAATTAAATGATTTATAAAGGCTGAATTAAATGGTGGCATATTTTAGAATGCTGGTTGCTAGCAGGTGATGCAAAGACGGGTATATTTACACCATCCCATAAACTCCTGCTCTGCACTCTGCAGTTTATCTGCCTCCTTTGCCATCCTAAAGCATGACCTGAAACAAGAAGAGAGTTGCAGTTTTCCATGACTGAAGAAGGGAAACACAGGAAGAAGGGGAACAAAGGTGTAAAAGCTATTTTACCTCTACTGGAGCATTGGTCATAAGACCTAAGTGAGCAGTGGTGGGTTTTTCCACCTGATGCTTGCCCACAATGCGAGCTGAGCATGTAACTTCCACTTCTCTTTCTTCCATATTCCCTGTTCAGGCTGACCATTCTTCTGGACAGACAGTGTTTAACCATGTACATGGTCAGTGTGTGATATGTCCTGATCAGGACATAGCCAGGTGTCATTGTAGCCAATACTTCTTTGGACCTTCAGAGGAATCACCCAGTTGTGCTACAGAAGAGAAACAATGCAATGGCTTTTCCAGACTCATTGTTTTGTAACTTTCTCATAACAAGCAACTTGCTGGTTTCAGGTAGTCTCCTATGGTCACCTGAGAAGCAAGGATTATGAACAAATACCATTGCAAAGGGAGGAAGTGGTGCCCAGGTCAGAAAGCAATGGAATAAAAATGACACTGTGTGTCCAGGATCCCAAGCATAATGAATCAGAAAATGGAAAACCATTAAAAAACATAAAGTCTTTGAAGGAAGAGAGATGGGATTCAGCAGCTCTGGGGCAAAGAAATGGTTTCTACATACAACCCAGTTGTCCAGTCCGTTGGAGGTACATTGCAGTTTCTTCACCACCTGCTGCTGTGAAGCATACAGAACTTTTCCTTACTCCACCTTCCTCATATTTAATGTCTTGTATAAGCCCACTAAATCCAATGAACTTATATCATAGTAAAAGTGCATTTGTAGTAAATTCTACTCAGTCTAATAACTCTGTCACTGAGCTTGCAAACCCTTTATTTATGGATTTCACTTCCTTGACTGATGCAGATGTTTGGGTTAAGTAACTTTACATCACAAAAATCTCACTCTCAGACATTTGGTTATTCCTACAGTTTAACATCAAATGTTTGAGGCAAAAGATAAACAATTCAGATAAAAAAAATGGTAGCACTTAAAAACCCATGCTTAAAAAACAATCTTGCCAAGATATGCAGTAAAAAGCAAAGGAGATATATCTGCTCTTTACTCCTTTTTCCCATAGGGATGAGGATGTCTTTTAAATCTGCAGAATCCACACAACATGTGACAAGAAATGCCAACCCACCAGCATGAAAAGGGAGATATGCTTTATCCATTAAAAAAAAAAAAAAAAAAAAAAAAAAAAAAGACAAGAAATATAATGTTCATGGGAGTTACAGGAATTAATATAAAGGAGTTTCAGGTCCAAAATTCCTCCTTGTGCACTGGCTTATGTGCCCTGCAGATCTCTACATCACCAGATACCAGATGTGGTTGTGCAGTGCTTTGCAGCATTTTATAGCCAAGCCATTGGCATCACAGTGGTATCTGCTTCTGTTTTGCCTCAAGCTTTTAAATGTTATATGTCTAGAAATAGCATTTTATCACTTTCTTTTACTGGATCACCTTCAAGAGTCACTTGAACATGTTCTACCAAATGAATTATTCACTTTTGCAGGGATTGTGGGAGTTATTGGTGCTGTGGTCTCAAGATTTCTGCTCCTTGCACACAGTCATTTTATCTCCTGGTGGTTGAAATGCCTTTTGTTTAGTCCCGTTTTATAGGATCAGCTCAGAAATATCGAGGAGGCTTGAGGTAATGGCTTGAGGTACGCAGAAGGGAAGACTAAATGACCAAATAATCCTGTTTGGATATTGGCTCTACAAAACTAACAGAACAGAGCAGATAAATTTATTTTTAACAGTAAGAGAAGTTCTGTCTGTTCACCTGGGAAAATCTATTCTTGCCTGACACAGCAATCCTTTTTCTGTATGGCTTGAATTTTTTTTGGTACTAATCAAGCTCTTATGGTGAACTATTTGAACGCAAATGAAGTTTAAAGATACTGTAATGTCTCATTTCAAGATGGATCCTTATGATTAGAAGAATAAATTATCCCAAGCATCCCCACATGCTTTAAGTTTATCATGCCTGTTTAACATGTCTGAAGAGATTTCACACTGCAGATATTTTGCAGCTTCTCTTTTCATCTCAAAGAGAAACAATTACAATATGCTCATGTTCTTGCCATCCAATTACTTCTGTTTTTCTTTCCCCTGTGATTTGCTGATAACATGGGCTGGAGAAGCTCTAGGTGAAAACAGGGAGTTGATTTTTAATCAGCCATTTAGGATTTCGGTTGCAATGGCCAGAGTTTTCCTGGGCTAACACAAAGCTAACCTAAGCCTCAGCTTGATGCTCACTGGGGTTAGGAAAGTAGACAGTGAAACCGAGGATGAAATCATGATTTGCTAAGACTCAGTAAATGGTGGAGGTCACCTGTCTTACAGGAGAGGAAATTAGAGCAGCCTCTTCGCTCTTCAATCTCTGGGATCATTTCTTCATTTCTGGTTGAAATCATTGTACTGAAGAGGTGCAACACTTAGACAAGAATAAGGGTCTTTGATGAGGTCTTTTCTCTCACATACCCACAGGAGCAAGGTACATTTCCACCACAGCCCCACTGCTGACTCCTTGTGTGTTTTGGAAATTCAGCCAGAGTCACAGAGGAGCATAACTGAGCAAGAGTCACTGGACATCCCCCTTCTTAACTCAGGGATGGGAACTCCTGGGCTCCACGTGGAGCAGGCACTGCAGGACCACCTGCACAGTTAGGCTGAGGACATGGAACACGAGCTGATTCTCCCTCCATGTTTCTAACACCAATGTACTGGGACAATCTGACTGGGAGGGCTGGCTTGAACCTGAGCAGTCTGTCTTCAAGCAGTGCAGCACAACTGTCTGAAAGCATCTGATGTACACTGTCAGTCCTGGCTTGGACACAGTGTAAAGTCAGCATGTGTGCACCCCTAAGCACAGGGCTTTGATGTTGTCCTGGAAACATTACATTTTCTCACCTGGTTTCAGATCCATTCTCGAGTCTAATTCTCCACAGACATGAATTGCAGCACTATAGGGGGAAGGGTATTTCCTCTATTTATTTTAAATTTACCTACCATTTATTTTAACATATGAGCACCAGTTCTCAAGTTACTGCATAGTGTAAGGAGAAGGAATGATCAGCTTTTCTTGAACCATTCATCATCTTAAATAGGCCAATTAAGCCCAAGTAATTATCCTTCTTTCCAAGTTAAATAATCCAAGTCTTTGCAGCTTCTCATATGGAAAGTCCATCATGCCTCTAACCCATTGAAAATTATATGGTGCTAATTTAAAACATGGCCACTTGTAACATGTGTATCTGTGTCTGTATCTACTGATGCTATGCTTGTCAGCTAATTAAACATGTGTAACACAGAAAACACCACTCTGGCATTTTGTTCCCACATCCACTAATGAAGACATGGTAAAGTTCTGGGTTGTAAAAGCAATTTGTATTTGCTGAAGGTGGTCTGGCACCTTCCAGAGGGCTTGGAGCTATGGATGCTTACAAAATTGTGAGCATATTTTACTCTTCGACCTATAGAGACAGGGTGCTCTTTGGCTATGTCTACACTACCCAGTTCCCCTGCCAGAGATTCCCATTGCACTGATGCAGCCTCAGATAGAGGAAACTTCAATTATTTCTGCCGTCCAAATAATGTCTAGGGTCCCCAGCTGAGATCAAGGCTCCATTGTGCTCGTGATGGCATAAACATGTATTTACAGACAGTCCCTGCCCTAAAGGGCTTATAGTCTAAATAGAAGAGACAGATAAAGAGTGGGAGAGAAAATAAATGTGGAATGACTTGCGCAGCTGCTGGGACAGCTGCTTTGGGTGGGAGCTGGGAACAGGACCCAGTTTGGAAGGGCTCAGGCCAGAGCTTTTGCTACTGGTCTGTCTTGCTTGGCTGAGCCTTTGCCACGAAAAGCTCTTGTGGAAGCTGATGTTTTAATCACCACATCTTGAAAGCACTTGGTCAAGGAAAGCTTTGGGTACAGCGAAGATACTTGCAAGATACTTGGCAGCTCGGCACCCTTGCACTGCACCAGCTTCTGTTGTGGTAGATGCAGTGCAATGATTTCAGAGATGACCTGGTGATGGAAAAGCCATGCTGAAAGAAATGAGAGCACAGGTAACAGATTTACATTAACAGCTCAGAATTCAGGTCACAGGAAGCTTTAGTGAGCTGAGCAAATGAGCACAGATAACTCATTTAGCACCAATGTTAAAAAGGTCTTTGATCTAAGACCAAAAGCCTTAACAATGCTTAAATTTGAACACAGATTTCATTGCCTCTTTCCACTCCAGTGTGAAAGCTCTCCAGTCTTGTGTGTTGCTGACTAGTAAAAGAAAGGAAAATGAAGGAAGTCCGTAAGCCAGGAGGTTTCACTGCCAGCGACATGCACAAGTTTACTCCCTGTAGTCTTTCCTTGTCTGGTTGACGTCTCTGCTGTGAGCTAGTGAAAGCAGCTGGAGAGTCTGTGGCCAGTCCACACCAGATATTCAGGTAATGATTTCTTTTCAACACTGTGAGATGTTTGTGCCTCCCATGCAGTTTTGTAAGCACTGGTGAAATCTTACTCTTCTTCAAAGCTGTTAAGTGTGATCAGATTTCATATTTATGAATATGTTGCTTGTTCATATCAGCACCATCCTACTTGCTTTACCCATGACAGACTGATGCTACAGGATTTAAGGCAACTGTGCCCGGTTCCCTGTGTCCCAGGAAGACCTCCTAATGTGAGCATCTCTGCTGGGCAGACCAGACCTGCCAGGGTGCCACCACACATCTGGTCCTTCCTAGGGCTACCTGGTGCTCTCCATTACTCCTCATTTGAGGTGTTTTTGCTGGCTGACTGAATTTCTGAGGGACAGAGCAGTGCAGCAGCTGCAAGGTTTGCTGTGATCTTTGCAGAAGATTCCCTCTTGTGAGACTCTTTTCCACCCTCTTGCTCGCAGTCACTTCAAGAGACAGACTCCTCCCTCCCACTCTCTTTGAGATGGAAATGACTGATCCAGCTCCTACTTGATTTTTTTTTTTTTTTTTTTTTTTTTCTGATAGTAAGCTTTTCTGCTTGTGTGCACTGCCTGGTTTCTGCTTCATGATCTCCCACCACAAGCATCTACCAGCAAACTAGGTGGCCTCATGGCATTAACACTTCATCACCAGTGGCACAGGAGGAACATCTTCCACACACAGCAGTATTTACTAGCCAGTGGGTACACAGACAATTAAGATAGTAGATTTATAATAATAAACACATAAAATTTTACAACCTTATATGCCTGTAGATAGACATATATTAATTAGATTTGGAGGCCATTTTCCTCAGAACCTTCCTGCTACATCCCCCAGTTTTCTCTCAGTGTATTCCTCTCCACTTTAAATCATAATCAAAAAGTCTCTTGCAACTCGTTTCTCAGTCTGGACAAGACATCTATATAAACATCCCTGGGTAAAAGTGGTGAAAACCTTATGGAGATGTCCCTGATATTTGATTTTTAGGATGCTCTTAAATTAAGCTAGCATGCATGTCTTCTTTCATGTCAAGTTTGATCTAATGACCTAGATACACCAGGAAAAGTGTTTATCACTTCTAGACACAGATGTACCTTCTACAGTCACAGAAAAGAACAGGACACTTTTTAAAGGTGATTTATTCTATCTCAGATCTGATCTATATTCCAGAGGACTCATATTCTCATATCCTCTTTACCTATCAAGGTGGCCTAGACTGGCAAGCTCATGACACAGAGACCTATGTTTGGTAGCAAAAGCTAGGGGAAATAATGGCAGCTTTGGGAAGGATCCTTCCATGCTAGCTTTGTTCCATTGCTGCTATACTACAGGGCCTTCTCATAGTGGAGACAATGTGAAAACCCTCAGAAGCCAGAATCCTGCCAGCGTAGTTGTGAAAACCTCATTGAACAGCATATCTGTGTCTGCAGTAGGATTTTGTTGGCAGAGATTCATTGGCTGGGTACATCTGAATTTTTTTTTGTGCACTTAGCCAAAGAAGCTATGCCAGCAACATCTCATAGCATAGACTTCACCACAGTAGCCCATCATAAATGCACTCACAAAGGCACACAGAATGGTCATTAAAAAAGATGTTCCCCAGTTCTCCGCTAAGTTCTTGTTGGCCACTGATACATAGCAAAGTTAAAAATAAATAAATGAACCAATCTGCCAGCTACTTAATGTGAGTCAACAGCTGTCTCTTTGTGCTAGTAGGAACTCCAATCAGAGGTCATGATGCAAATTAATTTTAGCAACACCCAACATTCTCCCTGATGAATATGATTCTTTTGGGTCAATCCTGGGTCATGTAAGAGTCAAGAGAACACGCTTTCACTAAGTTTTTTTTTTCTTGGGACCAACTCGCTGCAAAGCTACTTCTTGCCAGAATAACGTGACCTCTTCACAGAACAAGATACTTTCCTTGGGTTAATCATTTAAAGATTTAATTCTCAGCTTATAAAAATAGTTCACACCGTAACAGAGAGTTTTTTCAGGGTTTATCCTCTTCCTCTTTTTAAACTGATTTTCAATTCACTGTTACTCAATGTCGTTTCTGCTATTCATGGAGCACAGCCAAGTGAAACCAGGACCCGCTATGCTGCTGATTTACACTATAGAACCATTATTAGCTGAGTATTGCATTGGCATTCCAGGCATTCCAGCATGCAGCTAGTCTCCTGTGTATTTATTCATTCAAAATAATGACAGGGCCAGTGAAAGATGCCGGAGAGACAGCCCTGTGGACTGAAGAGGTCCTTCGTGAAGTAGTGGAATAGGAATGGCAGAGCCAAAGTGAAGCACCTCCTCCCCATGCCTCCTGCATGGTCCTCAGTCCTAATCTGAAGGCTGTCTGCACTTTTTCCAAGGCAGAACACTCTCCAGCTCTGGTTAGTTTTTGATGAGTTGTGCAATTTTTGCTCTTGTTGTCAGTGGTCTTTCGTCATTCTCAGGCTGAAGAGTTCCCTAGCACAAATGCACTCATCAGCTGGCCCTATTTCTTGATTCACTAGGACAAATACATGCACAAAAACAAAAACAAAACCAAACACAAACAAACAAACAAACAAACAAAAGCAGAAAACAACAACCTCTAGATGATTTAGAGCCCTAGGACTATTTATCAAGAGTGACCTGGATGTGTAATTCACAACACCAAGTCACTGTTAGGGTAGATCTGAAGTCTCTAAATGGCGCAACAACTTAACTCAGCACCCACAGCACATTGTTCATTCTTCTTTCAGGCCTTTCAGTCCCATTACTTTGTAAGGAGGAAGCATCGTGATAGATCGTTGACATGAAAAATGTGTTCTCTGATAGGAGGGAGTATAGCAGGGAGGCAATTAAAATGTCCCATTGTGCTCAGCGCTGTGCAAACACTGAAACACTGACTTGGGGATCTAACCACTGAGACACTGCAGACAATAGCAGACATTCACACCACATATTATAGACTATTTGGTGTATCCATTTTAGATGTAAGTCATGGGCTCAGTTTTCTGCACTATCAGATAGGTGCTTTCAGGGAGTGACTCAGAACACCTAAGTCAGATGGCAAAAGCTCATATGGTATTGATATCCCAGCCAGTAAATGGAGGACAGTGAGGGACAATAATCGCCTCTGTCTAATGGACTGGTCTCCCTAAGCTCCCTCTGTTGCTAACAGGAGAGGAACGACTTGTACACGTGAGGAAATTCAGAGTGTCCAAACTGAGCTCTCCATCCTCCTGATGAAAACCATTTCTCTTTGCTGACAACAGAGGGGGAGTCTGGGGATAGTAAGTTCATTAGGCTAAAATAACCTCGCATAACACCCTTGCAGCTAGCAGGAAAAGCAGCACACAGCTGCCTAACTTTGTCAAGTTGCCCACTAAATTTATTAATGGATACAAATTGGCCCCAAAAATTATATGTGTGGTGGGGAGAATCCATTTACAGGAAACCTAACATCTTTCCACATTCCAGCCAAACATACTCAAGAACAAAAATGAAAAACATCCATCCCTTCAATAAATTTCACATCTCATCTCAAGCAGCACTGTGATTTACATGTAAAGCAGGACACTGTGAAGCCCTAGCCACTGCAGTGCTGGGCTTGTTAAACATGAAGCCAATCTGCTCCTTTGGTCCGACCGTGGAGCATGTGCCCAGGCAACAGATTTCCCAAGCTATGTTTCAAGTCCCTGCTCTCCCAGGGCACACACCTTAGAGAAAGGCAGTTCCTCTTGCCTACAGAAGCAGGAAGAATCCACAGGTGGCTGCAGGAATTGCTTCCCAGTACTCAATGACAGTTTGCAAACCACAATGGAGTTTTCTCTGATGCCATGCATAATACTGGGCTAACAGCATCTACCTGTTTCCTATCAGCTTTATTCAACTGATGCTTGCAGAACACTTAGAGATGCTCAGATTAAGTGTGCTAATGGAAGAGCAAAGTGCTCGAAAAGCACACAGTGGGATCGCCACCACGTGCTTCCCTCTGGCTCCCAATCCTTCCCCACGAGCCGCCTTGAATGGATGCTGCTCCACTACGACCTTCCACAGTGGTGCTGTGGCAGCCTCTTTCTTCATGGGGGCACTTGGGCTGACAATGAGAAGCTCCTTTTTCCCACATAATTGAAAGGAATTTCTGATTATGCGCAGGATGTCAGCAGTGCGAGGAACTTGGATGCCTTCCAGCCGCAGCCGGATCCAATGACAGTGCTGCGATTTCTCCTTTTTTGGCACTCTACTTGTGAACTTTCTGCTCCCTTCTGGGAGTGATTTCTCAAGATAATACACTGCTGCTCCAGCTTCTCTCTGATGGCCTAGATTTATAGCTTCTGCAAGGCGTGAGAGGGGAAGGGGTGTGGGAGAGGCAGGGAGGATGAAAGGAGAGAGGGAAATTATTTTTTGGTTGGGGTTTTATTATTTTGGTCCCACTCTGCTGCAGTGACTGTCTCCAGGCTTTGCACAAAAATAGTCTGTCATTTCCATCTCTGTAATGCTCTTTACTGCCTACAGTGAAAGGTTGAAAGTACACACGTGTTTTTTTGGCCTCTCTTTAGTCCAACCCCAGTGAATATGCAGTACAGAGCGAGCACTGCATTTATCTCTGACCTTTTCACTATCTCTTGCATCTGCTAACTGAAAAGAGCTAGAGATGTCCCCAGCCTCCTCTCCCACAGAGCAGATGATACTGGTGACTTGATTTACTTTATCTCTATCCATCCTGACTTGCCTCAAATCTTTCCAAATGTCTAATTTATCTAAAGCATTCATTGCACTAGCTACACTGGGGAAAAACAAAACAACTGCCCCCAAAACCCCAGCCACTGATTTTTAGTGAGAAATATTTAAAACTTCCAGATGCTGTGCTCAGAAATTTAGTAATGCCATAATTAACTAGGACAAAAAAATTTCTCTATGGATGTGCTAAACAGCTGAATATCCTCTTTCCCCAGTGACTTCAGCCTATTGAAGATGTTTCTACAATATCAGATCTGGATTATCCAAGGATTTCAGCTGTCTGTCCTAGCACCCCCAGGAAGATGGGACAGTGCTGCCATTCCCATTTCACAGATAGGGCACTGAGACACTGAACATATCTAAGGTAGGCCAGGTGAGTTAGCTTTTGAATATATCTCTTTCTCCCTACTGCTTATAAAGGGAGTTCACTGATGTTTTATAGGATTACATCTCTAATCCTGTATGGCTAAAAGCAGCTGGGATGAATACTGCTCTTTGAGGCTCGGCAAGGTCACCCAGGAAGCACAGAGCAGAGCAGTGAAATGAGCCTTTGTATTTCACAAATGACCTGGTGAATAACATGTGCACCCCCTTGTGAGGTGTTAGTCCCTGAAATGTTTTGATGGCGTTGCTGGGAAAGGCAGGGGGTGCTGAGCAGCTCCCAGAGTTGGTCTTGGGCCACTTTTCAGCCTTGGTGCTGCCCTGGGGACAGCAAGGCAATCCTGCAATGCTCACTGGTTTTAGCTACCAGGGCATTTGGTTATTTAGCCTCTGTAAGGAAAGGGAAATAGAGCTGAGAAATCTGCCTGTGCTCTGCTTCACATTTCTCATCATCTGGAATAGTCAAATTGCCAGTGCTGAGTGCTCTTTTCTAGGGGTCATGGCTCAAATCCTCCCTCTCCGATGACAATTTTTTTGGAGACTGATGTGAAAAATTTGCAATTCTTCTTGTTCCTATTTATCTTTTGCTGGTTGCATCTGCAGGAATCCTAAGCTTCCCTACAATATAAGCTTTTTGAAATTGCATTTGGGAATCTCAGATAAGCTGATTCCAGGTACTGAGGCCTACAAAAAGCTTTTGATTATGAAGAGATGTAAAATCAAATGGTACTGGAAGCTAGACCATAGTGCTTTCTTGTGAGGACCTCAGAAAATCATCCTAAAGATCAGGACTGGTGAGTGTTTGCTCCACTCTTCCCTGTTGAATATTTCAAGGAACAAAAAATAGAAAAAAAATATAGAAAAAAAAATATAGAAAAAAAATAGAAAAAAAATAGAAAAAAAAAAAAAAAAGCATTACCTGTAATGATACACCCTAATTAGGCATCACCAAAAAACAGAGCACACTTTTATTCTGAGCAGAAATGAAGTTGACCACTTGGTGCTCCCTGAGTCTGGGTACCGGGGCAGAGGCTGTGATTGAAATGACCTTATGCACAATCAGTCACGGGAGTCAAACTCCTCCTCAACAAGGATTGGTCCAGAATGATGGGAAGCCTATCGCTTCCCCTCAGAAATCAGAGTGACAAAGGCATGCCGACTGGTTGAGGAAATTATATTTTATTCAACTTATCAGCATGTGAAAGATAACGGAAATGAGCTGCAGAAGCGAGTCCCAATCTCTTCTGTGATGGCAGTTGCAGAGGGGTAGGAAAAATACGGCAGTGGACTGGGTACCCCCAACTGTTGGCAAGTCCCACACCACTGTGGGTTTCCTACATGGCTTTGCAGGGTCTGTCTGTGATAACATGGCTGTCCCCATGCCTGGAAAACTGCAAGCAGGCAGTGCACATCCACAGCTGTCAGACAGTCCAGGGAAAATAAGTCACAAAGCCTGGATTAGGCAAATCACATGGTATTCAGTGTGCTGCTGGCCTTGCTCTGCTGCCTGCATATGGATCAGGAGCGTGGCAGCTGGGACTAGCAGCCACTCTCAGTTGCCCATTATTGTCTTGATCTGGGCAGCCCTAGGAGCTTGGATGCATAACCTGGGCACTTATATCAGGAAGATTGATGTAGCTTTGAGAGCTGTGATCTACATTTCCATATCTAAAACACAAGCTTACCAACAGTGTCTGTTAGCAGATGAGGGATGTGAAGGTGAATAGCAAATGTTGTGGCATGTTCAGACTCCCTGGCCAAGGAGATTTTCTAAGCCCTGGTCATCCCTGCTGCCCGCTGGCTGTGTGAGGGGCAGGTTGTGACTACCAGGCTCCTGTGGACAGGCATCCTCCTCTCCTCTGAAGACTTCTCTGTTGATGCATTTGCATTCAGGGTGCTGTGTGCATCAATGAAGTCAAAAAGAGAGCAAAGATAACCTGTCAGTGAAGCCACAAGACACTTCTGTCTGCATCAATACCTTTGCCATCCAGGAGCATCCCTTCCTCTTCCTCTAAGTAAGGAGAGACCACACACCTGAATTGCGAAAACCAAAAGTCAGACTCAAGCCTAGTGTGGTCAGAGACAGAATATTTACTAGCCTGGTAGTATACTTTGTACCCACAAGAAATACCAATAAAAAGTGTTTTTGATGTATGGAATACTTATTGGTATATGCATGAAAACATGTGGTGGGATCTGGGGGCATAATAAAACGGCTGTGCTAGTTAAAGCCAGCAGAAGAGCATCTGGGGGACAGGACGGGTGCAGGGTGAGGGTGCCCACTTTAACCACTTCCCTGCTAAACCCTGCTGCCTCAGGCCCACACAGAGGGCTTTTTTAACATGAATTTCAAGGCCCCTGGACTAACGGTGCTTCCCAAAAGCACAGTTTTCCTCTGCTGCCCTGTGGGCAAGGGACATCCCACCCAGGGAATGACATCGCCAGTGGTTTATCACCAGACCTGATATGGTTTAAGAAGCCTGGCCCTGATATTTCAGTTGCTTATAGACTAGGAAGTCCTTGTGATTACATGGACAGCACTCATAAAATTAAATGCGTCTTACAAATTGTAAACAGGAAAATATCAGCATAATTGTATTTACTCCACACCAGTGCAGATTTGATTCCAGTACAACTCCCTGAGAAAAGGAAGGTGGAGGCTGCATTCTTCCTGTAGTCTATTTGGGACATCCTTGATGTTCATGACCCTTCTATTTTTCTTTCAATGACTTTTAAAAATATTTTCTCCCTGCTTGATTCTTTGATTCTTGAGACAGGCCTCTGTATCTCTTTTGAAGGTTATGTTCAGGTCTTTTTTATTCTCCATGGAAATTACTCCCCTAATTATTTCGTATATTTGAAGAGGGGAAAAAAAATCAAACTGCTTGATGTCTAGCTTACAAGAACATGGTTAAGAGTTCTCCTTATTTGTATATTTATACAGCTTTGGAGCATTTATGGTTTGTAACCAAGAAGTTTAGAATTGCCCTAGAGAAAGGTGATGGCAAGGGGAACATGGACTGGATTTTCTTGCCATCTCCATAATCTAGCCCATCAATAAAATTGTACGAAATAACATCTTTGCTCATCTACTGAGTTTGCTAGGAGATGTAATTGTTAAAGAAGCAATGAGGCAGAAGGGAAATGCACTCATTTTACCCAGTGCAGTGCTATTTGAAGAGCTTGGAGATCCTGGGGCATATGTGGTACCAGTATCAGTACATAAGCCCATGAGCGGGGCCTTTCTTCATTTAGGAACTCGTTCAGCTGATAAACATCGTCACTCCAGATTAGACTATATACAGTCCTCTGACTTCCCTAAGCAGGAGTCATTGCTAACAACCCTATGTTAGATGAAGTAGCCTCAGGGTTCTTTATATTTAACATCAAAGCACAGCAAAACAAATGCAATTACAGGCCAATAATGAAATTTGTATCTGTTGTAAATGTCCTTAGCTACATAGCAGAAAATCCAGATACAGATGAGCTAAAAACAGCTCCAAAATGAGTGGTGAGGGAAAGTTGCAATTTCTTTTTAATTTATGGGGAAGGAGATAGCAGACAGTATATAAACCTCACAAAATGTTTACTTTTTGTTTAAGCTGTGGAGTAAAAATAACTTTCCATTCATCATGTGAAGGGCTGTACAGTGTGAGGCTGCTCTCAGCCTCCAGCAACGTGATGTTTTCCAGTTCAGAGGCAGGGAAAGGGGAAGATTGCTGTGGGGGCCAGGTAATTTCTTATCACTCAAAATCTTCAGTGCTGTGCCTCAGACTAATGGCCAACAAACGCTCCTTGTAAAGACCTAATGCCAGACCACTCTTTGTTGCACCAAGATAACACTTATCCAACCTCAGAAGACCAGTGGGAGTGGGGAAGTAACTCTACTCCTCCTTAGACACTGGCACTTGTTAATTAGCATTTCCTGTTAGCGCTAATGACAGTGGGTCTCTGCCTTTCCTTCTCAGGATGAAAAGGAACCAGAGGAATAAACAGGCAAAGCCTTTTCAAATTTCTCCAAATGAGTCTTCTCCAAACAAGTGCCCGCAACTTCAGTTACTGAGGCACTGCACAGCTCCTCCTTCCCAGCTTTGGAAATTATCCCTTGCCCTTCTTACAGAATCTTAAAGCAAGAGCCCAAGAAAAGGTCATGCCATTTCCTAATCAGTAATGTGTGGTGGGCAGCTAGAAAATTAGCAAAAAATGCAGCCAGGACTGCATAAAATAAAATGAAAAGAAATGAAAAGAAAAGAAAAGAAATAAAATAAAATAAAATAAAATAAAATAAAATAAAATAAAATAAAATAAAATAAAATAAAATAAAATAAAATAAAAATATCTGTCACTTTGGATGAGTTTCCTGTTTTTTGGGTCAGGACCAATGGTAGTTCCCAAAGGGATTTTGTACACTAAGCACATTTTTTGTACCTTAAGTATACTTATTTTAATATACGAGTTGCTTCCTCTGTCCTCTGTGCAGTGTCAATTATTTTAATTTAATGGCCAGGCTTCAGTTCCTTTGCTTTTATTGAGTAATGCTGCAGTTTCAAGAAGGCTTTTTATAGCAGAAGATGTGAATATAAGTGAAGACATTAATGTGAATAACCAGATCAGAGCACGTCCCTGAGACCACTGGACCAAAAATACATCTTTTTTTTCTAGTTAAAAATATTAAATGTTCTTGAATAAAAGTCATCTGAGGTGTAATTCCACTCATTTCCATCAAGCCTTTCATCAGGGAGAGCTGGACTATGAAGTTTCCCCTAGACAAGACACAATGTGCAGTAGGACTACTGAGCTCCCCATGGAGAAAATGTCAAGAGTCCTTACTCTCACTGATCTTGTGGCTCTGCAGACTGCCTGAATCACAAATGTGTGTCATGGTAAGATAGCTAGTTATATCTTCTTCAGAAATGGCTAAATGTATTTTAAATAATTCCCTGCACAAATAAGGAAGTATTTTTCACTGAGGTGGGTTGCATCATCTCAGCTCTCTGAAGATTAAGGTTCCTGCTTGTTAATGCCACTTGCCAAGGACACGTTTTATTGCCTTTGTGTTACTGTATGTCAGTCAGGAATAAATCTCTGCAGAGCTTCTATCTCACTCTTCAGCCACACGTAACCTCATTTATATTCAACAAACTTTCCTTGCCTTCTCTCTCCCTCTCCTCCCGCCCCCTCTTCCTTCAGAGAAGGCATTTCAATGAATCGGTGCGGGCACCATTTAGGACTGAAACGAAGATCTCTATTCAGAGGCTGAACAAATTCTCACCAGCTTCCTTAGACGTAGGGCTAAGCTCCTCAGTTCCCTTCGCCCTTTTGTCTGCAAGTTTTTTGGGGCCAGACTGCCAAGTTCAAGCGAGCCTCCGATCTCTCCTCTTTCACAGGCCTCCTGATTAGTGCCTTTCTTTTTCCAAGACTATAGATACAATTATTAGAAATTCCTTTTTTTGTGAACACATTGAATGAAGGTATGAATGGCAATGCTAAGGCGAAGAAAGTGAGAAGCTTAATATAACTTCAGCTTCTGTAGTTAATTAGATTTGGATGGCTTCAGAGAAGCAGCTGTATTTTTTTTTTTTTTTTTTAAATTGAAGTTACATAAAGGGCTATTCAAGGTATTTTGGGTGGGGAGGGGGGACTGTATAAAATAAAGAAGCTGTGAGATGGGTTCTGGAAATACACCCTCTCTCCCTCTTCCTTTTTGGGAAACAGTTGTGGAGAGAGTAAAAAAAAAAAAAAGAAAAGGAAAAAAAATAAAAAGGAAAAAAACCCAGTCCCATCACCAAAGGGGATAACAGAATCACCCGTGCTAATACTCTGTGTCTGAGGCACAGTAGTGAGGCACAGTAAGCAGGATGCATATTCAAAAAAGGAAGATTGTTTTTCCTTTCATTTATTTATTTATTTTTTATTCAGAGATAATCTGAAATGCAGAAATCTGAAATGCATTCCTTTGCATATACAGAATACAAGATATCAAACTTTAAAGGGACATTGCCAAGATAAAGATCACATTCAGCATTTAAAACATTTCACTGAGAGACAGAAAAAAAAAAAAAAAGCTTATCTGCCTGAAATCTTCAGGTTGCTAAAAGGAGGCATGGGTTTTGAAATCCAAGTGACGCTGCAGCAGTTACGCTCTTTGTTTATTCTTCACCCTGCCTGGCGAAGGAAATGAGACTGGTCAGCTCCGGCTGCTGTTTCATGTCATGCCAGCTTTCTGCTCTTGCACCACACACACTGCAGCTGCCTCTGCAATCCCAGCCCTGTGCAGAATCCCCATCTTAATTGAATTCTTAAATACATAAAGAGATGCCCAGTAGCGTTAGATTTTGCAAGCCTTTTTTTCCTTTTAGACTATCTACATGTTGATCCCAAGACACTTCAGGGAAGCGGCTCTCTTTCATCAAGGGTATTTCAGGAGATAAATCCTCAACTCATGCAGACAGAGTGATTTCCACTGGCTGCAGTCATGCTGATTTTGCCTCAGCTAAACATGTAAACCAGGGCTCTGGGAGAGGATGACCGTCAATTCCAGTTACACCAACACACTGCATTGCTTTCAGGGCAGTGACTGCATGATCACATTGACTATATTGCTAAATCCATCAGTGTTTTTTAGTCTTCTCACTTGGGTTATCAATAGAGTGAATAGGCAGGAGAATTCTACACTTGGTACCCCAACATATATTTACAGAGTTGGAAGGATGAGAAAACAAATATAGATGGAATTCAGCCATTTGTCACTATCAAATTTTTTGCAGTTCAGCAAGAAATGCCACTTGCAAAATCCCTGTTTCCTCAGTTTGAATTCTCTGTATTACATACATTCTGCACATGTATGCTCTCAAAAATATTATTCTTGTAAAGAGAGGCAGTAGCCTGGGCTTTAGCCTTCTAAAGAACTGTATTTTATTTTTATTTTATTATTTTTTTTTAACTGTAGGACAGCATCTCAGAAGTCTTCAGTTCTTTAGCAATAATCAAAGGATGTATTGGGAGGAGGGCAATTTGTCAACACAGCCTGCCAATCTTATTTCTTTCTCTTACTCCTTTCTCATCTGTTTGGAGTAGAAATAGAAGTTCTTATGAACTTTAAATCACAAAAACAAAAACAAAAACCACAAAACAAAACAACAACAAATAAACAAAAACAAACAAAAAAATACAAACAGACAAACAATAATATTATTTTCTCAAAATGTTTGCAATGATTTGATTAGGAAAAAAATATCAAAATGGCATGAGGTTTTGAATTCATTTTTTTTTTTTTTTTAATTAAAAAATGTTGTGGAAATGTTGAAATGAAAAAATTCTTTAAACTGAAATAAGAAAACATTTAATAAAACATTTCAGACTTCTGAGTGATTTTTGTCAAATTTGTCAACACATTTTTTAAACATTGTGAAAACAGGAAAAAAAAAGCGTGAAAAATTTTCCAGCTACTTCATATTGGATTTAACTACACCAACCTTTTGTCAGTTCAGAGCAGTCTAAATATCATCTTTTTTTATGACACTTGTGTAGAAAAAATAAAATAGAAGAAAAAGCTTGATCTATCCTGTAGATTTAACAGTTGGAAAAAAGGTATAGGTGCCTAGACTAACAATGAACAGTGATGGTGAGTTTGCAAGAATCAGGAAGAAGACTTTTGGGTTCAAGGCTGAGTGAAGGAGTTAAGAGGAAGAAAAGATTGCCGGAAAATATGTGTGGTATCCTTCTCCGGAGACAGGGTGGCAGAATGAGAGAATGAACTTTGTGGCATTTGGTTTCTGGTCTGGAGACCAGCTTCCAGTTACTAAAGCAAGCTAGCCACCTCCAGCATAGACATGATGCAAAGAAGATTTTTTATTTTTACTTTATTTTTTTTTTCAGTAAACTTCCTAACTTGGTTACTGAAGGCTCCAAGCTTTATAAAGTCTGAAAAGTAGAAAAAATTATCCTGCCTGGAATTCATCACTACCACAACTAAGCTGCTTCTACTACCCAGGATAAACCCCTTTTAACTGGAATAGTTACCTTTAAATTTTTCTGCAGCTCTACCAGAAGAAAGTATTAGTTTGCTGTTAACCTGTGCATTTCTATTATCATTTCTCTCAGAATAAAGATACATGTTCATTCTAAGGAAGTGTTTGCTGCTGGAAAAAGGAGAAGAGAGACAAAGGTGTTGAATATGGTTATTGGGAACCAAATGGATTACCCATATGCAAGGTTTGTGTCTAAAAACATGGAAGAACTTAAAATATTGGCATGTAAAATAAACCATTTATTCCTCATTTACAGGAAATAGAAACGTGGCAGAAAAGCTGCCATTGGAAGGTTCAGAAAGATGCTGAGAAATAGGCAAAAGTCAGCACTGATGAACAAAAGGAAATGGGTGGTGGGAGCAGTTAGGTTTATTAATAAATTATTGAAAAAGTCACCAGCAATTTTTTCCTGCACCTTCATAGATAAGCTCAGTAGCAATTCTGGTTCAAATATCTGTGCCTTGAATTTAAATTCATTCTTTAAATATTTGTATAGTGACTTAAAAATTCCCTTTCTATAAATATTCCCAACAGGATAAGGTGGGATATTGAAATGTTTGCACACAAAAGGTGTAGTCACTGTGAAAGCAAATCCATTAAAAAAGTGTTGAGCAAATATTCAGAGGAAATGAGAATAAAATGAGTGAAAACAGCTTTAAGAGGGTTTGGAAAAGAGGCAGGTGAAGTCATTGTGATAGTGCCATGTCAGATTAGTGCTCTGAAAAGACTGTAGGGTTCAAAGTAGTTAAGACATTATTTACTCTTGCAATAAAACAAGTATTATTTTTACTCACATTAATCAGTAGACTTGTAAACCCATTAAAGAACATAGCCCATGTATAATAGGAAGAAGAAAAATCAATGTAGAATGGTAAACTAGTAACAATGAGTGAAACTAAACGAGTTTCTGCGATTTCCTACCTTTTCAAATTGCATTACTTATTAGAATAAACCCTTCAGGGAGCTTGCTGTAGACCTGACTGAAATACTGTAGAACAAATTTGGTAACTAAACAGGGCATCAAAATAAAAGAGTAACTCAATAATATAATCCTTTATCCAGAAGTCCTAACTACTAATCTGACTCTATCACTCGTCTGTCTGATTTGATAAGTTTTTTCTAAGCGTATTCAGATTCAATTACCTTGATTGGAGAGTTACATGGCACTCAGCTGGAAGTAACTCTACTGCAGCCAGGGAACTACAGTCTCAGGAGGCAGCTGCTTGGCTCCTGCACATTAAGTTGCCAAAAGCTCATGGTCAGAAGATGGTGAAAAAAGAATCTGGTGGGTGTCAAAAATGCCTAGGAACTGTTCAAGCTAATTATTATCCATGATCTCCAGGAACTGGTGTACAGATCAGGAAAGTATATAAAACAGAAGGAAGGACTTGAAGGAGCCCTCATGAAACAGCTCTTATTGTTGGGGCTACCAAAACTTGTTGCATAGTCTAGATGTAAAAAAGGCTGAGTTTTGTTGGTGTTCAAATCATGGAAGTACACAGAAGCTGCAACCAGGAAGAAGGCTTCAGATCATGGAAAGTGTAAAGTTCTTATTAGTCGCTTTGCTTTGAAGCATTGCAGTGAAGTGCTGGAGATAGCAGCTTGATGGAAAGTAGAAAGATACAGTCACACCCAGAAAGGTTCTTAAGTTGCCTCATGTGAGTGCCTACACTTAAGTAGGGAAAAATTTGGAACTAGGAGATATTTAAAACCTAACATTATAAAATCACAAAGCAACCTATGAATCTAAATAACCTAGACAAAAAATAAAGGGTGAGGGATAGCAGTGGGTGGGGGAGGAGGAAGGGGGGTGGGGGGGAAGGGCGCAGAAATGGTTTGCTGAAGATTACACAGGGATCAGAGCTGTTAGGAAAAACCAACTCCTCCAAGCCTTTAGCTTCTTCCCTCCTATATCTCCACTGCTGAATCCCTTTGGAAGATTCTTTAGAACAAAGGAGAAAAAATGACCTAGTGGTCCTTGCATGAAAATAATAAGTGATTTTCAAGTGTTTCAACAAGCTCTGTCTTCTACTGTTGGCTGCCTTAAAGGGCATTGGAAATACATCATTCAGCAAGCAGGCGAATTCTTGTGTCATATATCTGCTGTCCGTACCTTCACATTCATGTGGCAATTTTACATCTGCGAGCCTGTATGTTGCAAGAACTCATGAATGGATAAACCTCTACCCACATACACACACACAAAACTGTTTAAAGAGAATGCCATTTGGCAGATATCTGCAGTTTTAAAGAATTAAGAACATTTTTTTTTTTTTTTTTTTCAGCATGAGAAAAGGGTGAGGAATAGAAATACATTTAATCTGTGTCACATTGTTATCTTGGAATTTAAATAGTTGTGTGTCCTCTTGTTTTTATTAGATCAGAAAATTGTCCATTGTGATTGTATTAAGAAAGTCTCCTTTACCAAACAAAATGTACTTTGGGTGTGTTAAGTAACAATGAAATCCAGTGTCTGTGGTTGCAAACATTCATTTTGAGTTAAATGGATGGCTCCCTTCAAATCTAGGTTTGTTGATTGTTCTCAGCACAGAGCTGGCTAATGCTTTCTGTCTATCCCTAATACTTTTGAGATGATTTTCTCTGTCTCGTATTCCAAAAAGTAGTCAGAAGGGAATAACTCCCGCTCTTGACACTGTAAACATGATCCATAACTCTGAGAGTGAGTCATGAGCTCACACCAACATGACCATGACTCTGTATGAAGAACATGTTTAAGAAAACAGATCTTATATTCGTTGATTGCTCATCATATTTGTCTGCGAAAAACACTATACACAGCTTCTGCACAACAAGAAAGACAGACAGAGCCAGAATGTGCAATAGCAGGGTTGGGAGGGAATCCCATTCATGTAGCTCTCTCCATAGCATGGCCTGTCAGAAGCAGAAAAGCTAAAACGAAGATTTTACTTCCAGAAGCAGTTCAGTGTTGATCAGCCTGTGAAGAGCCAAGGGATTTCTTATGAAAGATATAACGGGAAGAAAATAAAGCTTTCTCTTCAAAGTCATGTTGCCTATGTTGTGGTCTGAAAGACCCATGTCACGCACAGAAACCGGAATAACAGCAGCTCCAGCAAACAAACAGACAATATAACAGATGTTTGAGCAAAACTGAGATGAAAGTTTTCATGGACTTCCTACATATTGCTGCCATGTGTCATGGGAATAACAAATTCCTGGAGGAATTACAAACATGGAAAGATCTTTGGGAGATATGAAATCTCTCGTTAGACCAACAGACACTTTGGGAAAAATAGACAAGTTTTGGAGGTACACAAGCCTTTCTTCAGGTCTGAAATAGAAACAGTAGCATTCAAAGCTAAAACGAGTGTAGGAAAAAAATAAATAAAACCTGAGTTTTACAGAATCAGAGAATCACAGAATGGTCTGTGTTGGAAGGGACCTTAAAGATCATTTTATTACAATCCTCCCTGGCTGTATGCACACCTCCTACCAGACCAGGTTGCTCAAAGCCTTGTCTAGCCTGTCCTTGAACCTTTCCAGGGATGGGGCATCCCAACTTCTCTGGGCAAGCTCTTCCAATGATTCACCACCCTCATGATAAAGATTTTTTTCCTTATATCTAATCTAAATCCACCCTCTTTAAAATGGTTTAAATGGTTTAAAGCCATTCTCCCTAGTCCTGTCACTGCGCTTCCTGACAAAGCTTTCCTGTAGCCCCCTTTAGGTACTGGCAGGCTGCTATAAGGTCTACCCTGAGCCTTCTCTTCTCCAGGCTTAACATCCCCAGCTCCCTCAGCCTGTCCTCATAGAAGAGTTGCTCCAGCCCTCTGATCATCCTCATGGCTCTCCTCTGGACTTTCTCTAATATTTTCATGTCCTTTTTGTGCTGGGGATCCCAGAGCTGAACACAGGGCTCCATCTGGGGTCTCATGAGAGCAGAGCAGAGGGGGAGAATTGCCTGCCTCACCCATGCTGCTTTTGGTGCAGCCCAGGATATGTCTGACTTTCTGGGCTGCAAGTCCACATTGTCATTTAAATAAGATATTAATTAAATAGATTTGCTAAAAGAGGAGGTAGAGTCCACCGAAGAAACACAAGTTAGAAAAACAGAAATATAATGCTTGAATATTTTCATCCCACTGTGCTTGCTTCCATTCAGAATTATTATTCTCACTTGTACAATTTCCTTTGGAGATTGCTGCCTCTGTCTCAGACCTAAAACAAGACTCTGTGCTCTAAATCCATAGCTTTTCCAACTGTATTCCTTATTCTGAAGAAAGATGTTATCATTCCCCCTGAAAGCTATGTCTTGCTAATCACCTTAAACTGCTGTGGCTATGACAAAAACTGTTTCCTGATTTGAATGAAAGAAGGAACAATGCTTTGACTATACTAAAGATCCAGCCAGTGAAAATGTGTCTTGTTGTTGGACCACTCTGATGAATCAGCAAAATACATGCAGAGAGGTCTGTGCACATCATAATGGAGGGAAAATTTCATCAGTGCTTGATCACCCAGTACTGCTTCTTATGTTCAAGGTAAATAAGCTAATAAAAATACATAGGAGAGAACTCCTCTATGCCCTGGTCTGTAATATTTTCTTGATAAAAAATGTATAAAGTTTAGCAGAATGACATTGATGCAAGCAACATTAACCATCTTACAAGAAGTGACTTGTATAATGGTGGGTCTAACATACAAATACAAATAATGAAAGCTAGTGTTTTCCACATCTTCTTTCCAGAGAAGATGGGGTTGAAAGTGAATCTCCTCATTGCCTCTCCCTTCCAAAACCAAATATTTAAAAATGAGAGAGCCTGCAACAACTGCCAAGGATGAAAAAATATTGCTAGAAAAGTGTGAATGGCAAATTTCAGATAAAAAAAAAGAAAAAAAAAAAAGAACATTAGTTGGGAGAAATCACCTATATTGCTTTTGATTATGGATTTTTAACCAACCCAAATAAATGCAATATTTAGAAAGCCGAGATGTGATAATGGTGATTCTGACACCAAAAAATGAACGACACCAACAAATCATCTTCAAAGAAACCTTTTTCATTGTACCATTATACTAAGGCAATAGGTATGGGATTAGACTAAACTAAAGACAGAATATCCTTTGAAGATTGCCCTATTGCACTTACAGTGCAGAGCTGGTGCATTTTCTTTTTTTTTTTTCCCTGCTTTTTACTGGAAGAACCAAAGCTTTCTCTAATAGAGCTACCTTTGGAGTCTATTCCAGGTTTTTGAATGAGGTTTTCATTAGGATTTTCCTTCCTAATATTGAGCATAATATTTTCCATTGCTTAATTTCATCCTATTATATCTAATTACACTCCCCTGAGCAATGTGAAACTATTCTTATCCCCCTCTTCAACTACTTACAGACAATTATCTTGTTACCTATCTCTATTTGCCAAGTTAGAGTTATTTAGTTGTTTTAACCTTCTGCTTCATTAATTTGACTTTCCTGTTATCCAAAGGCTATCTGGTACCTTACTTAACAGAGAAGAAAGACTTGGAATAACTCATATAAGCATAAAGGCTTAGGTTTGCAAAATATTGTCTCCTCGCAATTATAATCACAAGTATTCCATCATATTTGAAATTCCTAGTTCCTAGCATTCTGTGGAAGATTATCAAAAATATTTGACCTTTTAATAGAATGCTGTTGCTGAGTATTAAATTCTGGGCTTTCGTCTTTTATCATGTGGGAAAATACAAAATAACTATCATTGTTCCATGCTGATGATGTCATCTAAAGATTTTTGACTAGGACTTTGGAATATCAATAAAGGAAGAGACAATGTGAGGTTAAGCATATGATCAGACTTTTTTTGTAACTCTAAATATTTGTGGCACAGCTTCTAGATTACTGATTTACAAGCATTTCTGAAGTTCTCCTAGAAGGAAAATTTTACACATGAGAAGGAATAATAATTTAGTAGATTCATTGTGAAATAAATCATCAAGTTTTACAACAATACAAATGTTCTTTTCCATACAGCTCCATGTTTTTAATAATAACAAAACCCTGGTCAGTTAGCCTTCAACTCATCTCACCTAGTCATCCCCGTAGAAGAGGGAAGCATGCAGACTAAAATAGTCCCTCCACAGTTATCTCTAGGTAGTGATACGTTTCACCTGTCTTTGGTACTTATCTTGGTATATAGCATGTTCCTTAAACATATTTTCAAGATTTCCCAGCAACCATGGAGTAGAAAATACATTAGACACAAACAGCTTTGGAAACAACTCACCAGGCTGTGACACTTACAAATGATATTTCATAAACAGTGGCATTAACGAAACCTGTTTTCCTAACAGTTTGGGTGTGCTTATTTTGTTAGCCCTCTCCTTTCCCTCACCTAGTGTGATGAAAAGCTGCAATACCTTCTGTCCTCCCTGACATCCCACAGCTATCACACAGCCTGTGTGGTACCAGATATGTGCCATGGGAAACCAGGTACTCAGATTGGAGTACCTGCTCACACCACAGGATTTTTCTCTCTGTGGCTGTTGGATCTCTTTCCTCTACCCACCTGCCAATTTCATATACCTGTCAGGAGCTTAGGATCAACAGGATGTTACAAGAGAGGTATAAACCCATCTTCAGATCTGACAGAAATAGGCCAAAAGATCCCAGAGTTATTAAGTGGAGAACACAGATGGACAAATGATAGCATTATCACAGAAGTCTTTTTTTTTTTTTTTTCTCTCTTCAAAAACTCAGCTAAAGAAAAACTAACACTTTGAAATAAATTAAATCATAACTTTTTTTTTTTTTTTTTTTTTTTTTTTTTTTTTAATCAGGGACTTGCTATCATTTCCCCCTTGCTGCCATGAAAATTGAGAAACTGGGAATCCAATTACAAAGGCTAGATAAAAGGGAATGATAGTAAAGATTTTTAATTGGATGGAAAAGACACTGAATGCATGTTCATGCTTCAAAAGCCCTAGCACTACAAGTGTACAGGCAGAGGTCACTGTAGAAAGGGATATAAGGTGGCTCAAACACAGAAATAGCAAGCCATGGCTCTGGTTTTCAATCAATAGGGCCAGCAAGAGCTGCTGGACCTCTCATGCAATTGATTACTTCGAGAGGCAGTAAATAGTGATACTGACATTCAGAATGTGACCAAAACAAAATTGCTCATCTCTTTTGTCAGCTTTATTCAGTGTGAAAACCCTGAGCAGCAGGTACCAAGGGTTTGGTAACCTTTCATTTTCAGGGCTTTCTATAAGGAAAATGACATGTTGTTTAGAGCTCTATTCTAAAAAGCTGTTGTTGTAATTATTACTATTATTATTACTATTATGTTTATTATTCTTTGTGTAAATTGCTGCAGCAGAGAAAAAAGAGATAGTCTGTTCTTTCATGTAAGCAGCATGACACAAAGTCCTATTGACACTTGAAATTAGAAAAGTCCAGGTTGTTTGGCTTCAAATATATAATTTAAACTTTGCTGTGGACAAAGTTCCTGCTAAGCCTGACAAGCAGCAATCATTTAAGCCCTGCTAAGTTAAACTAACCTATTTTACATGCAAGAAGATTCAAAATTTAAATGCATCTAAGCCTGGACTTTCCTCAGAACAGTATAATAAACTTTATCTTGTGGTTTCTCCTGACTTATTGGATGCTGGCATTCAAATCTTAGTGTAATCCCAATGGAAAAATTTTCACTGATTTCAAAGATGCCAGGATTTCACTTGTAGATCTTCTATCAAATTGCCTTGTTCATCCCCTGTGAATACAGGACTGTGCCACCTGCTATATCCTTCTACAATTCAGGCTGAGGAGTGTGGTTTTAATCTATTTGAGAGAGCAGCCCAGAATCTGACAAGTCTTTGGAGCTAGGATATATACCTTGAATTAAATTTCTTCACTGCTGGGCTCTGTTTGTGGGAAAACTATTTACTTTTTAAATTATGCTCTTTCTCAGACCTGTCACTGTAAAGAAGATCCACACCTGACCCTATAGGTTCTGTTAATGGACTTGAAGAAATTTTATTGGAAGGACTTCAGGAAAACAGAAACAGGCATGCCAAATTTGATGGTCCATCCAGTGAAGTAGTTGATGCTAGATCTTCCAAGAAAAGGATATAAAAATACCTGTAATGGCTACTATTTCTGCCCACAGCAGAAATGTCCTGCTAATCCATATGTCTTCAATACAGACACTAGATTCTCCTTTTACACTGGAAACATGGAGCTTCCTCCTGTCCTTACCTCTCTGAACATCCTTTCAGTAAGGATACACGACACTGTTTACATGTACTGCTGAAGACACAGACCTTTAAAAACAGAGAGGTTGAAGGCACCCAAGGGTCTGAAAAAGAGCATTTCAGATATTTATAAACAGTAAGATGCTGTTTTTTGTAAATCCAGGACTTTGGGGTTTACACAAATTAACCTGCAATTGTAGATCTTGACCCCACAAAACCACTGATATATTATGTTTAGCTACTGTCTCACTCTTCGGAGTAGATGACAGTTAAAGTCATGCAATATTTTGCTCTGTAAAGAAAAAAATAAAACTGTGATGTAAGTATACAAAACTTCAGACAATTCTCTAAAATTTATGCTTATAGAGGAACTTCCAAATTTGTACCAGAGGGGCTAAAGATGAAAAAAATAATTACATCTCTATATCTATCTCTCATTTGTATCTGTGTTTGTATCTGTATCTGTATCTTCTGTATGTCAAAATCTTCAAGCCTCTCCTTTGCTGCTGTAAGCTTACTTATAATACCTTGGACATAAATTTTGCACAGATGTTAGTATTTTTGAATAAAAATTTCATAGAATCATAGATTTGTTTAGGTTGGAAAAGACCTCTAAGATCATCTGGTCCAAACTTTAACCTAGTACTAAAGTCTACCACTACACCATGATACTATATTCTCAATTTACATGTTTCTTGAAGACCTCCACAGATGATGACTCAACCACTTCCCTGAGCAGCCTATTCCAATGCCACACAACTATTTCAGTAAAGAAATTTGTCTTAATATCCAACCTAAACCTCCCCTACCGTAAATTGAGGCCATTTCCCCTCATCTTATCTTTAGTCCTCTTATAAATATTTTAAATTACCTTGATTGGCTGACCTGTCGGGACACTTATTGACATCTGTGCCTCTTTCAACAGTACTCCTTCTTCTCCACCCTAAAGGTCATTCCAACTCACAAGTTCTTTCCCTTTCCTGCACCTAATTACAGACACTATTGCCACCACCTCTAAAGACTAACAAACCCTCTTTCTGGGAGCCAGCTATAAGTGTTACACAAATATATATAATTCAATTCTTTTCTTGCCCTGCCCATGTTACAGATCGATCTGCTAGTAACTTCTGTTAATATACACACCCTGCTTATCGTCAAGGAATCAGGCACAGTCTGTCTGAAAACAACCCTGATTATAAGGCAGCAATAACAGATGGCAGCAAGTCAAAGAACATTATAGATGTCATTTGCCAAAAGATTTTTCTTACAGCTTGTGGACACTGAATTATTGACACAGAGTGTGGGTTTTTTGACTTTTCTTTCCTTTTTTTTTTTTTTTTTTTTTTTTTTTTTTAAATAATGTTTTCATTATAGTATTATACTGGTGAAATTTTCTACAAGCTGTCATTATAGTTTGTTCTGTAGCTCTTCCTAGAGGTTCCTTTGGGGACCTGAATATGACAGGCATATAAGTGAGAATTAAACTCAGAAATCTTTAGATATTGACTATGGACTGATCTAAGCTACTCATTATGAAATCCCTTTGGACATAACTGAGAGGAAATCACCACCAAATGGTTTTTCATCTGACCTAGCTAACTCAGGCTAGAAAAACTTTATCCTTAAAGTGCCTGTTTCCAGTAACTGATTATAGAGGAAACCTAGACAACCAGTTCAGAGAAAGAACCACTAAAGACAACTATCATTTTATGAGAGTAAACCTGCCCAAAAGACAGTCAATGATACTCAAGAAATCATTCAAAAAGCACTACAAACATGAGAGGTTATGCGTGCTTACATTGATTTGTTTCTGAGATGTATGATTAGCCACAGGCAAAGTAAAAATCGCATATTAGTAAGCACAACCATTTTTATTATTATTTTTTTTCAGATGTCACAGCATGGGAGAATTTTTAGGAAAGAACAATGAAGGTGAACAGAACAGTTTCTGAGGAAGTTTTCAATGAGTGTCTTTCATGCATTACTAGAATGTGAGAAAAAAATATCTTGCTTGTAAAATTTAATAAAAAATGTAGTACCTCTGGCATTGCAATCAGGAGAGAGGAAGTAACAACCTTACTGATTATATACAAGGATATATTGTACATGGTGGTGATATAACATAAAAAGCCTTAGACAGAAAGAAGTTTATGTTGAAGAAATGGAGAATGAAGGACACTTGGAAAGATACAAAAAAAAGGAAGCAGCATTTTCAAAACAATAGGCAAACAAAATGTTCTCTGCTGGAGTCTAGAAGTAAATGCTTATTTTTTTTCTTGCTATTGAATTCCTGCAGTACTACGAAGTACTCATCCGTCTCGCTTTCCTGACCACTAATATTTACATGTACTTTAGGTGCAGTTCTCTGTTTACACTAATAACTAGTGATATATTCTTAAGTGTATTGAAAGGCCATAGATTATTCAGCAAAGACACTGGAGCTTTCCCTGCCAGTACCCTGCTGGTTTCTCTCCAGTTCTGCAGAAGAGCTGGAGAGGAGGCTAACTGGGTCTTTGCAGCTCAGTCCATATCATCCACTTGCTGAAATCATCAGGCTGGACACCAACACCTAAAGGAGATGACTGCCTCACCTAGCGACTAGCTGAAATTTCCCTTGTTGCATTTTTAGCCCACTGTTACTTGCTCTGTGCACAGGGGGAATGAAGATTCTATTTATTCATTCATTTATTTATTTATTTTGCCACAGTCTTTTACGTATTTTGAGATTGTTTTATGCCTTCAATTTTCTTTTCTGTAACTGGAACAACCCCAGTTTTTCAATCCCCCTTTGTAGATCATACTTTCAAGACCTCTAATCATTCTTCCTGATCTGCTCTGGACTGTCTTCAATTAGGCCACATCTCTCTTGATGTTTACTGAACAAAGTCATCTGGATCTGCTGAATTTGAAGTAAACAGTAACAAATAGTGGTGAGAAGCTGTGCTGGAACACAGGAGGCAAAGCTTGTGGTTGAGAACAAGACAATTATGTTAATAACTTCTTATCCTCAATCTATGTATGTTTTTGGGAGTTGTCAGCTGAGCCCTAAGGAATGCTGAGCCACTGGTATTCACCATCTTTATTCAAATTAAACCACATAAATAAAAAGTGCCAACAGACAGAAACCTTTGAAGATACTGAATCTCTAATGCATATTGCTTTTCAGTGCTGTGATTTATTTTCACTTAAATAAGAATGAGATTTTGGAGGGGAGATAAGGGTGGGGGGCACACCTGAACCTGCACCTGGGAAGTTCTCCTGGTTCTGGGTACTGGTGTCTGAGGCCCTTGGTTATGGCCCTGTAAAAAGGCACAGTTTTACCTCACTGTCCTATTTTCTGTGAGCAATCTGACCTCTGCAATTATTAGGGACCTCTATGTATCACAGCTAAAAGGTCTCACAGTAACTCAGTCAAATATTGGGAAGAATACCTAGGTTTTTTTAAACTCCACCTTCTGGACTTTCCAACTGTCCAGCATCTCTCCAGCTTTTTCACTTTCCTGCTTCCTTGCAACAACAGCTGGTCATTTTATGCTCCCTTTTCACTCCTCTCCATGGTAATCAGGATGACAACTGCACTACCCACCCTGCCCATGCAGTTTTGTCCGTCCATCCTCTCTGCACATTTTCTGGATTCATCTCTCATACAAGAAAAACTTCCCCACAGTTTACAGTTTCTTTTTTTTTTTTTTTTTTTCTCTGCTTCTTCACCAAATATCCTCTCCAATGAAAAACTGCACCCAAACATCTGGTAAAACCAGTCCTGACTCAATTTGATCTAAGACCCTTCTCTGAAAGTTGCACCCAGCTTTCAGTCCCTGGCATGCTTTTTTGCCTCTCCCTTGCCTAGCTGACTTACTGAACTCTTGGCAGGAAGCCCTTCCAGGAACCCTGCACTGCAATGTGTTGGTGATCAGAGTCTTTGATCTCAGAAGACTGGAGCCTCCTCCCTCATCCTGAGTTCCCCTCCACCACTCCTTAGCTTCACAACAGTTTGAGACAGGTAGCAAAATGGGAAAGAGAAAAAAAAAGCAAGGTGGAATTTTCCTGGATTTCCCCAGTTCCCTCTGGATATAATCTATGCCTCTCCCTTTCTCCTTAACTTATGTCCTCCAGCCTCAGAACCTGTCTCCTAACATTATGTGATTTCCATATACAAAAGCAAATAAAAGAGTGGAAAAGCCTTGGGCACCATAAGAAGAAAAAAAACCACTATTGACTACCTGAATAAAAATCCGAAACAAGAACAGAGCCATGATGTTTTGTAGCATAAGGATTAACAAAATGTAGTATGAATGCACATTATTATTTCTATTATTATCCTAATAGCTCAATGGAGATGGAAAGTATTTAAAGCAATCCAGTAAGCTGAGGTGTTCTGTAGTATTAGAAATGAAAACAGCCCCTATATTAGTTTTGAGAAGAATCTGAGTGTAGTCCTACCTTAGCTACCTTCTGCTTTCCTATTGAGAAATGACCTATGCATTAGGAGCTTTCCTGAATTACAGCTCAATACAACTTTTTGTTTTTGTGCTATTTGACTCTGGCTGGGTGTGGCATGAGGAGCAACTCTGGAGGTTGGAGACAACTCATTGCACTGAGCACGACCCCTAAGTCAATGTCATGACCTGCATGGAGCTCCAAGCCAGCTCCATTCAGTCCATCTCAGGGTCATGAAACAGCACACAGACACAACTGGAAACATGCCACTAGACCTCTTGTAAGAAGTGTTGGCTGAGCCGTTTGGCAACAAGAACGTTTCACCTCTTCTCTTTAAGTCAGTGGATGACCCAAATTGGCCCCATCAATTTTTCTGTTCAGTCTCACAAGGCCAGGCAGAGAGCTATCCAGGTCACCACAAAATCCCTTGTGGAGGAGTCCTTCAGCAGCTATAGCTACATGCTGTGAGATTGCACGGGAGACTCAGCCCGGTGAGATAACTCTAATCAGCTAACAGCCCTGAATAGAGCAGGGAACAAAACATGTCTGCTGTCACTTATAATAGCATACACTGTCCGATTTCATTCAGTTGGGCTACTTTAATACTTGTCTGCTCTCCTATTTATGTATAGGTGATGCATAATTATCTTCTTCTAAAATGTCACTCTCAATTGTATTCACTGTAATCATTACACAGTCTGGATATTTTTGAGAGAGGACATGTTAGGACAAACATCTTTCCAGTTATGCATAAATGGGGCCATCAGAAACACATACACCTTAAAAAGTTTAGTCACTTGAGTGTATGCCTCTGGCATGACTTATTTTTATTTTTATTTTACTTTTACTTTTACTTTTTAGTATTTTGTGTAAATACTAAAGTACTAAGACCTCAAATTCTACAGACAAATGGTCACCTGAGTTCATGAATTTTATTTTCTTTCCTAGCTCTTTCATTCCAGAAAGGTTATGGAGGAAGGATTTGTATTTTAAACTACTCACATGTTGGTATATATTATTCTTTCAACAACAGCAACAAAAGAACCCCTACTTCCTCCATTTTAGTCCCAGTTTACTCAATTGCTACAGCCTTCATTAACTTCACGTTTTTGATATGATAATTGAGTGAGTGGCTGCATTCAACAGCCAGTACAGAAAATAGAATATCAAAACTTGATCTTCTTTGAGTGATATCACAGATATTAAATCAGGTTCTATCTTGTCCAAGAACATCACCTCACCCTTTATAATTTGCCTCAAGTCCTTACAGTGTCTATCCATGCCAACAGCATTCTTCAGGTTTTCTCTGCATGGTTTCAGTTCTGCAAATATTCACACAGGATGCAACATAAAACTATCTACACAATTAGAGATCATTGAATCATCAGGTTCAGGTCTGGCTCCCAAGCATATTCATGTTTGTGAAATATAATTCTGTGGAAGAAAGGCTTTTCTAGCTAATAAGGCTTTCAGTAAAAGATGCAAGCTCCTATCTTTTGCTGTACTGATTCTGCTAAATTGGCACCAGAAAAGATCTTCCATTTGCTAAATCGTAACTAATAGGTTTTCTCATTGAGATTACAGAATCACTTGAACTGTAGCCAGCCTAAATGAAAACAAAAGGCAAATAAGACAAATAAATTTGTGTCAATAAATAAATAAATAAAATAAAGAGTGGGGAATCAGGTCACTCCTGCAATAGAAAAAAATAAGGAAAAATTAAGATCGGAGTAGAGTGGAAAAGTCCTGCAGAGCTGAGGTTCCTTTTTTTTTTTTTTTATTTTTTATTTTTTTTGTGATGGAGAAGGAACAACAGAGATGGAGGCAGGTGTTGTCCCAGATGGCCTAACTCCAACCCACCTCTCCTTCTCCATGGAGGAAATAGCAGTATCTAAAATAGATAGTTGAGCCACAGCTGATTTGCTCCTCTTCACCATCCCTTAGCAATCTCATCTCCAGGGTGAAAGGCTGCCTGCCTTGCCCTTGCCCTGGCATGGACACTGTGTTCAGCTGGCAATTACTGCTTCTGTGAGTCAGCGCCACAAGACCCTTAATGCAACGGAAACAAAACGCAGCCCTGAGAGCCCATCTCTGCCAAAAAGCCATCAGACTGAGTTCCCTGGAGGGTTTGTAATCGACTACAGGTGGGTTAAAATCTGAGAAAAGGAAAAAAAAAAAAGTTTTTTCTAGTGCTTTTAGCTGCATTTTTCTTTGAGAGACAATGCATTACTGTTGTTTGTTACTCCATTTTGATCCTCTGCAAAAACGAGGTCTCTCATAATTAGTGTCTGAAAAGATAGCAGGTGTCCAAGGATTTTTTTTTTCCTTCCTTCTCTTTTTCTTTTGTACCAAAAAGGTGAGTTAACAACACTGTCTCTTCTGCTGAACTCAAGCTGGATCCAGCTGAACTTCAATTCATCCCAGCAGCAAACTCTTTATTAAAGACCTGTCAAATGCCCATATTCTGTGGATCATCACAGGAGCTGACAGTGCCACAAAGGCTTGAAATCCAGTGCATATCACTGGAGGATGCCATTAAAATGAAAGTGAGACCAAAACCTCGCAGCTGTCACTCATTATCTAGGACATTCTCACAGAGTAGATCTCGCACACTTCCCTTTATCTAATGTGAGTTTTCACATGAGTTTTAACTTGTCTATTTCTGCTGTAATTAAACATTTTTTGAACCCAAACATTTTGAGACAAAAAATCTATAAATCTCTACTGAAGTGTGTATTGCTACTCCATTTGGAGTTCTCCTGTATATCCAGTTAGTCACTGTATCTCTGTTTTTGGTCACCTGCTGCTTATTTTATGGGCTTTTAGATTTTACAACTTGAAAAGAAGAATAAATAGGAATGGCTGAGTTTCAGCCATTCAGACAGAGCCATTTCAAGAAGAATGGTGCTCAGCCACTTGCCCTTATCTCAGACCAAGCTTGAACATAACTTTGTTCCAGTTCAAATAAAACAGGCTATTAATGTTTCTGTCCTCATTATATCTCATATTTTCTCCCATTTTTCCACTTCTGGTTTTGACTGGAAATTTAATGGCTGTGATAACTAAATCAAAGCCCTATCAGTGCTGACAGTGAACAGCTCTTAGTCATGAGAAAAGGCTGTTCTTAGCTGTATTGACAATACAGCTATTGGTAGGAAATACCTAAAGCCTCATAAGCTTGTTCTTAAAATGGCTTGATATCCAGTCTGTCAGACCAATTTTACAGACGTTTAGCTCCATCAACATCAGAGACACTATGAAAGTGTAAAAATAATGGAGTGTTGACTCAAGCTTCTATAATTGCAAGTCATTCTAAATTTGCTTTAGACCACAGTATACTTAATTGCCTGTTGCCTTCACTCTTGAACCCAAGTCTCAGGGAATTATTTTCATTACAAAACCAGTGGCCAAAGGAAGATCCAACTACAAGACAAAATCTACAGTAATTACTTGACTGTGATCTCATCACATGTCCTATGTAATTACCAAATGGTTCCACTTTTTTATGTCTATAATTGCTACAAATTCATATTAAAAGGCAGGTTATCCATATTAGCACAGCTTTCAGATTTATTACACTACTCTGTCACTGCTTTGATGTTAAAGATTTTGACAAATACATTTGGAAAAAAGAGCGATATTAAGGGTAATTATTTTATTTATACATGGACTTTTGTGATTAAAGAATTTTATTTTTAGAATCTCTGTGCACAAGTTACTTTACACCTTAATTATTTAAAAGTTTTATTTTGCATTAATATATATGCAACTGTTACAAAAAATGTCAGAATAATTCTAGCACGACTGCAGTTTAAGTTCTGTTCCATTAAGAATAGAGATTTAATAATGCAGTCATACACTTAAACTTAGGAGTAATTATACACTTTTAAAAATATATTCTAAGTGTAATTACAATGGAATTGCAGTAAAACTGCAGTACATTGAAAAACACTCCATTTCCTGGGGTACCTGAGGCAGGTGGAAACTTATCTGGCTTAGAATTTAAGGCTAGGTAATTGGAAAGTTTTTCAGGGACATGTCAGTTAATAAAGAGTTGCAAGAATAGAGAGAATTTTGTTTTGTTTTGTTTTGTTTTGTTTTTTAATTCTTTGATGAATTACAGTTAAGGCTAATAACACACAATCATAATAAAATGCCCAAGTCATGGTGCAAACAAATGGTAGAAAACTAGGTTATTCAGAACAAAGGCTTTAATTTTGGCCTCAAATTCTAAATACAATTAAATATAGTAACAGTTTTGGGGAGGGTTTAAGCAGTGGCTGTTTAGGTTGGAGTGAGAAAAATAAGATACCATGATAAAGGCTTATATAGTGCTGTCCTGATGATGAAGTGCCCGCTAGAAAAATGCTTAGAATCATGGAAGCTGTTTTGGGTGCCTCCTGCTCTGCTTAGGAAAATGAGGCATATTTTTACATATTCTTTATGACTAAAAAGGATGGCACTCATGCATTACTTGACTATAGTAGCAACACTGCCTCCTGACAGAACAACCCTGGAGGCCCTGACTACTGATTAATTGCTTGTGACATAAGGAGTCATGTTAGTATCAGCAGCAGGATCCGGTTCCCAGGGAGAGAAATCGCAGTCTGGTAATTCCTCTTGATCCAAGCTGGAACAAATAACGGAAACGATCACACAGAATCTAAAACAAGGGCAGAAGATGAAACAAGAGGGGTTTAAAAGAATATCTGGAACCATCCCTGAATGAGCTTAGAGTTGAGCTCTATGTGGAGAGAAAAAAGTCTTAGCACAAAAGCTACAAAATGTCCAAACAGGCACAGAACCTCTCTGGTAAAACTTCCATCCAACCTGGCAAGGTAGATCAGAGAGGCTCAGGCTGTCCCCAAGCCTAGCAGAGGACATGAAGAAAGTTATGCTCAATCTAGGATGTGCTGCCTAACATGACCTGCAACATGGACTCAGGGAGCTGAAAACATCAGCTTCTGAAATGAAAGGCGTGCAGACCAGCATGTCTGGATGAGTCAGTGGATGAGGAACTCGGCCAGTTGGAAGATTTGGTAAGACTGGGCACATATATCTTCCACATTGTCTGTAACCAACAGAGAGCTGGAACAGAAAGGCTGGATTATCCCAGCCTGAGTAACACAGAAGCCAATTACTTTAGAGGGAAAAACTCCCTGGGAGTTCTTGCTTCTGTTTAATTTTGTAGTCCAAGTGAAAAACTTGGAGAATGGATAAAAAGTGTGAGAGGGAGAGATGGAAGGGGAAGGGGTATTTTCAGGCTGCAAACTTGATTGAACATCTTCAGTGGTACCTCAGCACCATGTCCCCAGGACAGAAGCTCTGTTATCCAAATCTGGTAGAAGCCCTGTGTTTGGCATATGATTCCAAGGATTTAGCTTGCCAGAGCACACCCAAGGAGACCCCACCTGAACCTGCAAAATGCCTGTAGAGACTAGTCCTTCTGGCATGCCCAAACACCAAATCCCTGGAGCAGCTGAAAAAAAGGCACGGCTCTATGGGAGGTGGCAATTTAAGATCAACAAAATAAGGCCCAGGACTGCAGTGGAGATTTCTGAATTTACCAAAGAACCTGGAGAGCTCCTTGGTGCAGCCTAACAATACATGAAGAAGGACCCCTCACAATAAGGCATGGAAATATGTGGAGACATGGCTCAGCATGTTGGGTGAAGGCATTTAACATGGTTCACGGAAACTGTGAAAGATTGAAAGGAAAAACTTCTGTTTATAAATGAAGGAAATGGGCAATTGGAAAAAGAAATTTTGCAGCTCACATTGCCCAGTACCAACCAGCTGGTGGTTTGAACCTGCATATAACCAGTTAGAGTTATGCTTCAGAGACTGAGGGTCTCTGTTTAAATGTAGGCAGTAAAAGACTAGGCATGGAAAAATACAGAAAATCTGTGAAGGACACAGGAATAAAAGGTCAAACTGCAAGAGCTGTTTTTTGCATGATTTTAGAGAAAATGGAGCTCAAACCCATCACAGATGGAGACAGTGATAGGAGGGAAGGAAAATACAGGGGAAAACTTGGATCCTAGAATTCACTCAGTAGTCTGTTCACAGGAGCAAATACTCAGTTTAATTTAAATTTTTGATAGTAATTGTGTCACAAACTTCAGGAGAAGTGGCAACAAATGGAATCTGTAGAAACGTGTCTTGTTAAGTAAAGCCTATGTTTTCTATGTATTTAGGATGAATAATAATAATAGTAATAATAATAATGATAATAGTAATAAAACAGCATGTCCTAAAACACATTCTGAACTCAATTCCAAGTCTGCAGTCTTGGAGCCAGTAAAAACATGGATGATTCTGATCAAGCTGGAGAGTGGCACAGCAGCATATATTGAACAGATATTCCATCATGTCACAGTACCAAGAAGGAAAAACGTCACTGGGGAAAGATATTAGCATAGTATGAATTACCAGCATAGTATGAATTAGTCTTCAACCAGTCCCAGAATTTCATCATATTTTTGGCTAAAATACATAGTAGAAGCAGATTTTCTTTGGAAGATAGCAGATGAAGTGCTAGAATCTTTTTTGTGTTTTTGAATAGCTGTTGACCAGGATCCCATAGCGTGCCCTTGTCCATGTGAAAGCGTTCATAGGGACACAGAACTGGATCTTAAAACAAGGTGAGAAGTGCTGCACCAGCAGAAAGAATCTCAAGGTTGTTTAAAAGGAGATCAGAGTGAAACAGACTGAACCTTCCCAGTTTACCCATCACAAGGTCCCATGGTTTGCCAGGGCTGCAATATAGCTGCAATGACAAGGGGTAAATGCTTCTGGTGGTCGAGAGTCACTTAGCTCAGAGGAGAATCCTAGTGACTGCTTCTGTCTTATCCTCCTGTTGCTTTCAAAACTTCTTTCAATAATGCTCACGGATGGCAATGCTTAAGGACTGGATGCAGAGCACAGCAAACCTGGCACAGTGGTGCCAGATGACAAAAGTTTCCACAGAAACACCTTGGGAAAAGGCCTTGCCCAAAAGAAAGTTCTGATTGTGGTTAAATCTGCAGGACATATTCACCATGGGCTACAAGACAGCATAGCTGTGGTTGAATCAGGCCAAAGTTTCTTGCACTGGCTCTTTTAATTCAGAAATCCTGGGGAAACTTGCCAGGTGGTTGGAAAAACTGCTTTGTTTTGATTTCATGGTCATATTGAGGCCTGGGTGTGAAAACATGGTTGGGCCGATGCTCTTACAGATGGTGTTATTGGGAAGCTAATTGCAAACATTGTCTCAAGCAGGATTAGGAGGAACTGGTTGCTCCAGAGAAGAAGCCTGTTTGGAAAGAGCTAAGACTTTTTTTTTTTTTTGGAGGGGGGGGGGGGGGCTTTTTTTTTTTTTGGCTTTTTTTTGGTCTTCTACATTTCTGATTAGTTTGAGAAAATAAAACGGGGTTGCAGAAAGGGTCTGAAGGAAAGTAATTCCAGAAGCATATCTCAGTATCAAAATGGAGCGGCTACAAAATCATTTGAAAAAACTGACCATCCAGAATGGTGGTATTCCTGGCCTGCTACTGCTCAATGTATGTACAAGCTATTTCCCTGCTCTGAAGACCCAGAAAGTGAGATACTGGAAGATCAACACACTGGAGGCCATGTGTGAAATCTATTGTCTAGGAGGGTTTTCTGGATTACAAAGAAGTCACTGGCAGAGGTGGATATGTGAAACCACAAGCCTTCTTTCTGTAACATGATTAACTGACTTTTTATTTAAAGTATTAGTTTGCCTGTAATGTAGTTATTTGTGTATATATATATATATAAATCATAGCCATTTTTCAGTTTCTTTTCATCCTTTTCTATTTTAACCAAATATATATATATATTTATTTGCTGCTGAAAACCAAGGAAATTCTTCTGATTTTTAAGACTTTATTTATTTTTATTTTTTTTCCATGAAAATCTCCTCATTTTCATGTAATTTCCAGATCTTATTTCATATTTTACTGTTAAAACTTCTTTAAGTATTTTTACAGTTTCAGTGAGTGTTATAGGAAAATCTCACAAACTTATGTCTCATTCACACACACCAGTGTCCCACACTCTAAAAGCAAGAGTCCTGCAAACCTATAAGCACTTCATTCTGAACTCTTCATCTGAGTGCAGGCATAGACTGATTGCCAGACGTATCACGGCTGTCCTTTCCAGACCCCCAAATTGGGGTACCTTTATCATCTCTCAAGACATGTTTCCCCAAAGTGTAGGATAACTTTTTAGAGGCTGGTGTAATAGGCAGAAGACAAAACAGCATTATTTTGGGCACAGAGCAGAAAGCAAGTAGGCATTAAAAACAATTCAGCATGGCTAGCGTTAATTTACTCTACTGTTTATGATTAAAGCAAAACCTGTCCAAACAGTTAGTCAGACAGAGCTGAGTTTGCACAGCTTTGTCTGGATGTCTTGTCTTATTTAGGATCTGGACCTCTGGGAAGCAGGAATGCAGAGGCAAAGATGTCTTACGATACACAAGTACAGAGCAGATAAATTCATCAGCGCTGGGTGGACAATAACAACGTTCCAGTTTAAAACTCTCCGTGCTCTACTGGGTTTTGCAACCAGCTTTTTATAAACCTTGTTTCACACCAGCCATCTCTTGTAGGTGCTCAAAAGCTCTGGTCTATGGTGGGGAGAGGAGCTTTCCAGTAGGCTGAAGGAGTACAGGTGGTTGAGTTTACCAGATTTCCAAGTGGTTTTCATTTCTTTTTCCTTCCTGAGATAGTTAAACACACATTCCTCAGCTGTGTAAAAACAAATGGCCTACTCTCCCACTTTGGGTGGATTTCAAATGAAAGCCAGGCTTAATTAGAGCTTTTGAAAGCTTAAGAGTTAATACGTGCCCATTAAACACTAACCACCAATCATTTACTGTCCGTTTGCTGGCAATAAGGAGCCGCACAAGCGGCTCCGGCTGTCAGTGCTTGCAGGCATGCCGGCATGTGGGACGAGGGATGAATTAGCAGGGACCATCCTGGTGCTGGGAGAGGAGAGAGGACCATGTGCGTGGCACTGTGCCTGGCCTGGGAGGTGGGCAGAGGCCGACGTGTGGGGAAAGGCACAGATGTTTGACCTCTCAGGGGGCTGGAGAAATGTCTCCAGCTTGGAAACACCGGGATGGTAAGAAAGTCTCTCTGTGGGGTTTGCCATGGGGTTTGAGCTTGCAGGGAGGTGGCGAGAGGTATTGGCACTGAGCTGTCACCCTTAGACCAACACCACTTGGCATGCTGCTGGCCTTCAGCATGGTATGTCAGCGGTGTCACGGCAACTCGTACCTGGCCAGGATCTGGGGAGGCAACAGCTGCACGAGGTGAAATCCAACAATCATCCTCATGCAGGAAACACTGCAAGAGTTATTGTCCCTGCTTTATAGGTTTGGGAAGCCAGGGATTAAATGAGTTGTCGAAGGCCACACAGGGAGCCAGTGGCAAAGCCGGCAGCACACTGGGAGCCCTCTCTGCTCCCAGAGGCAGCTCGCAAACCACACTGTGTCTTAAAGGCAGCCATTCTGCAACCCCATGGCTTGTGTATATGTTTAAATGGAAGACAAATTGCAGCATTTTTGTCTTTATTTGCACTACTAACATCTGCCCAGACTGCACAATGACTGATGAGTAGCTCAGTAAAGATCTGTAGCAGACAAAATAGACATGCAACACACAGGGAGTTATATGTTTAGCTTCCCTGCAAAAATCTCACTGACAGTCTTGCGATAAATATATAATTTTATGGCCTATTTCTCAATCATACTCTGCTACATAATATCATGCTACAAACTGCTAGCTACCTTGCCAATGGAAATATGTTGCTGGCAAGCAGCAAGTCTCTCCAGATCTGCTCAAAGAGTCATAACTGTAACAATATAAGCAAATAGATCCTCAGCATATTCTTTTCTGCATTTTTTCTCTCTTTCTTTCCTCTCTTCCTTTTCCCTCATTGTCCCCTCTAATTTTCTTCCCTCTCCCCTTCTCCCCTATCCCTCCTCCTTGCTCCCTTGCTCACTCCTCCATTAGTGTTTAGAAGATTTCACAGTTTTCACCCAACCCTGGAAAGAATGTAAGTCGATGCTGCTGATTGCCTTTGAAAACATTTGGAACAAATTATCTCTACTTTTGGAATCTGAATAAAGGAATGTGAGCCTCACTGGAGAAATATGAAATACAGGGTGGGATTCACAGAAGGTCTGTAGCTTTTTTTTTTAAATTATTATTTCTTTTTTTTTCTTTTTTCTTTTTTCTTTTTTTTTTTTTTAATAATAATAATAATAATAAAAACACTTCTTTTGTTCTTCTCTCTTTTAGATATATATATATATATATATATATATTTGCTACTTCACGATGGAAAATGTTTCGTTTGGGAAAAGAGAAGAGTGTAGGAAAGTGTTTTTTGTGAAGTGGCTTCTTAATAAACTTTTTTAGAGGTGAAAATGATGACTGACATGAATCAATTGTTAGCATGAAACCAATGGGCTTGACAAAGAAATGAAGCAGACTTTGAATTCTCCCCATCCTCTTCTCCAGTGAGGGACAGTTTAAGTCACTGAGGTCTCCTTCTCCCATCTTACACTGCTTTTATATAACTTGCCTCAGTTTCCCTTCTTGCCAGCTGCTGCCACAGTGTGGTGCTGTGGAGTTGCCATCAGTAAAACAATGGAGAATTACAGAGGAAAGGTGCTATGTAAATTTAGGACAAGCCACACATTTCCAGCTTCAGACTTTTCTATGTGTAGGAGTATTTGTATCCAGGATTTTATTTTGTCTCGTTGCAGAAAATGGTGCCAACCATATACTTCCAAATCATGATATGAATGGCTCAGATTAGGCGGGAGGAATTGGGAACTAGGGCTTGTGTTTTTTTTTTTTTTTTTTTTTTTTTTTTCTATGCCTTTGTTTTGTTTAGGGTTCAGGCTCATGTCTAGCATAAATACAAAAGACATGATAACTGGAAGATGGAAAACTTTGCACTTATTGTGTTCTCAAACTGGAAAGAAGGTCAAAATCAGAATGATTAAAATTGTGTTGTGCATTGGCTAATATTTTCAGGTTGCAGACAGAACAGATAGGTCTGTAGATATGAGAACGAAAACTTGCCCTGCTGAGGACCAGTTGTCAGACCCTGTGTTGCCATGGGTGTTGACAGCCCACAGTTTCCACTTTTCTTAGAGAAATTTATAAACTGAGGAAGATTTGCTTGCAGGTATCTTAACAGATAACTACACTGACCTGTCTAGTTTGCAAAAAATAGCAAAGAGCAATGATCAAGATATTTTCCCATTTCTCCTCTGTTTTTCTAAAGACATTCCAGAGAAGCTGAGGCCTAACCGTGCTAAAAAGCTGATGTGGCTACGAAGCACATCTTGGTAAGTGCACAACTGAATACAGAGTGCTCTGAAGATCAAATAAACCTGAAAAATGCAGATGAAAACTATTTTCTAAGCTTTGGACTTTTTGTTTTGTTTCCTTGACTCATAAAGTGTTGGTGAATCCTGCCCTTAAGTACTGGAGATGGTGATAGATGCCAAAGTCCTGGCAGGTTTGAATCTGTTCGCATAAACCCCGTGGGTGTGAATTTGATTCTTTCCGATGATTATTTTGGAATGATTTAGTCACATTGTTTTGACCTACTTTCCCTAGTTGCAAGCTCCATCCAAGTTAGTTATTGTTTATACAAAAGGACTGTGAAGGCTGTTTTATACATTGCTATATTATCTATGGTAATTTTCAAAAATAAGCTAAAGGGGAAAAAAAAAGCAAATCAGGAAAATGTAATTTTAGGCAAACACAGAGTGTACTGCAGGATGCAAGTCTTTGCAAACTCTGGCAAAAATCCCAATGTAAAGAAGAGGATTGAGAGAGTGGCTCTGGCAGGTTTGGGGCTGAGCATTGTGTAAGACTGCATATGAGAAAACAACTGGGAGAGAATTCTTTGCAGGCTGAAGGAAAGAGTCTGGTTTAGAGGACAAAGTCAAAAAGGGCAGAAGGCACAATGCAGAAACTTCCTGCAGAAACAGGGATGCAGAAGTGCACCACAAACACAGCCTATGGTCCATGGGGGTTTGTGGCAAGTCACAAATTGAAGGGTTGCGAGGTGGTCAGGAGATGAGAGAAGGTCACCTATGTGGGGCTCAGAGAACATCACTTGGCAGTCCCCTGCTGGATCACAGGCAGTAAATTAATGGCAGCTGGGCCATGGGGATATATTCTGGAGACCCTCTTCTGGCTGCACTGACAGGCAGTTTGGGCTCGTCAGCGCTACCACAGTAGCAATAATAGAGATGATTGAATTTCTGCTTCCTGGAGAGAGAACGTGCCCTACGGAGCTAGGGAGAGATAGGAATCGGGAAGATCATAAAAGATGGGAAAGCAACAGTTGAGGCAGGGAGTCATTAAAGGAAAGTTAATGCTGTGAGTGGGAGGTAGTCTAAGAAAATATATTAGAAGCTGAAATGTAAACGTGAAGAGCAAATTGAGACCTCTAAGTCTGAGATTATCAAAACAGTCCTAGGAAGTGAAGTGCCATGGTTTTATGGAAAGCTTGACATCTACAAGCTTTTTACACTTCTGGTAATCAACCTGTTCATATCTGGCAGCTAGAAGGAGCAAGGGCTCTTTTTCCAGTGTTTGCTAATGCTGCAGAACAATTCTATCAGAAAGAAAAACCCAAACCAACAGCTTGTCTCCACTGGGGAAGTTAGAAATAATCATTAATACCAACAAGTTCCCACTTACAGTGGAGCAAGCAGGAAAACATCTCTGTGTTAGGTCAGTTTTGAACTGAAGCATGTTAAAAATAGAAAACTGAGTGTAAATACGTCTTCAGCTTTAGATCTCTTGGACTTTAGGAAATACAGATAAACATCCAGCCCCACTCAGCTTAAAAGCTTACAGCAATGAAATATTACCAATAAAACATCATCAATGGACATCACATACAGTAATTGGAATGCAAAAGGTATTCAATCTTCAGGCATAACATACATCATGGCTGAAGCCTGGAAAACTCTGAGAATAACAGCATTTATATCCCTTTGCATTTTCTGCATTTTGATTCTGTGAAAGACAAAGAAAACATCTGTGGGGAAAGTATCAAAACTGTGGCAAAGGTTAGGGATTAAACTGCCGTTCTGTAAATATGTATATATGTCTAGATGTATACATTATTCTGAAAGGAAACCAGTCACCCAGACATTGATTTTCCTGCAAGAAATATAATTCACTGATGCATGGTTGCTGTAATTTAACAAGCTCTATTTGTTCTTCTCATACATGAATTTTTGCATTCAAAGGATATGGTTTGCTAATAAGTTTGTGCCTATGTGCTGCAGAAGAGGGAAATCTTTACCTAGAAATCTTCATCTCCACTGAATGCTACCTTTCAGCTAATGAGATTGCTGTCACCTAAATTTTCATTGTTTTAAGAGCAAGTGGCTGCCGACAGTTTCCTTTCAAGCTTGAATGATGAAAGGAAAACACCACACTGCCTCATCTGGCTAGCTTGCTGAGAGCTAATGAGCCTGAGGCTGCACCCATCTTTGCTATACTAGTGTGACCTTATGTCTGCTAATGCACAGGGAAGGAGTGAAAAATGTACTGCTAGTTCCCTCCAACAGTTCCCTGGGGACATGCTGAATGTGCCAAACAATTTAGTAAATATATATCAAGTTACTGTGTTGAAACATACTTCAATGTATTGCGACCCTGGGTATCTCAATCTAAAGATCGTATTTTATTTTTGCTTGTCTTCCCCTTCTGTGTTTGACATCTGTAAATTCCTCTTTAAAAAGATATCTTTTCTTGCTAGTTTTTAAACATTGCACAAAAAGGAAATTCACTTGGGGCTTACATTCATAATCATTCATAATGAACTATTTGAAAATTTTAACTTTTTAAAACTAGGTAAATGTAGTTTTTGTTTAAAGTTTGTTTAGTTATTACTAATTGAAAGCCCTGAGTAGCATGGAGCACGAAACTCAAAGAGATTTGCTATGCATAGACAACAAGAAAATTTTTGTGGCTTCCCCTTGGTGGGGGAAGATGTCTTATCTCTTTGTGCTCACTTTCCATAAATATTGCTGGATATCACCTTCATCGGATTTTAAGATCAAATTTTCAGTTGCAGACATTACACTCAAAAAAAGTAATATTTGAAATGCAAGTTTGAAATTCCCACTGCATGCTCGTTATTTGCTGAAGCCACATAATAGGAAAGGAAATGTCACTGAACAGTGGATATATAAACAGCCCCGTGAAACTAGATTATTCACAATAAATAGCATTTTTGAAGACTACAGAAGATCAAGAGCTTCTTGATGAAAAAAAAAATGCGGTGTAATGTTAAGTCAATTAAATAATGTTACTTACCCAAAGAAAGTTAAAATAAACCTAAAAATCTATATCATGTTACTAATAATTACTTATTTTCACAGCTCTAGGACTTGTCTTGTGCTGGAATATGGTTCAAGATTTTAGACCAGCCAATGATATTTGTGACCTATGCAGCAGATTTGCTTTTTTTCTGAGAGTCCTCTTGTGTCTTGAAATTTTTGTCAACACCTGGAAAGCATGGCCTAGATTGGTGAATATTTCTCTTCACATAATTGTGAGACAGAAAAAAAAAGTGGTTAAAAGAAGAGTTTTAACCTCTGCCAGGATTCTGGCAGCTCATTGCTTCTGAATATTTTGCGGTGATCTCCTCAAACACACATGGGATGAATTGGGCCAAGGGAACTGCACCAGAATTTTCATGCTCATGTCAGTCCCACACCTCCTGGTAGTGCTACTACCAGCTGTGATAAATGCAGAGCTCCATTTCATCCTGCTCCAAATGTTAGTATCACCCATTTCTTCCATTACAAACTGAAACACGAATATTTTGAAAATATATGACAATCTGGCCAAAAGCAGAACAAAACTTTAGTGTGGTAACTCCACTAAACATACCCAGTCCGCTCCTCCATGTCATGAGGATGTACTTAACAAATTGCAGAATCATTGCCTTGTCCCAGGAGATATATAATTTAGATATTTTTCATAGGATAGAGTTGGGCAAAAAGTCCCCACATCGGCTCTGCTCATTTCCAGCAACCTTAATGCACAGAGAGGGTGGACCTTTTAGAGATTTTACTGACTCTAGAAGACCTTATCAGCTGTTGACAGCAAAACCTTGTGAGGTTTGTCAGTCTATGAAATTTACAGATCTTCACACAAAGAACAGAACACACATTTTTAGCTATTCCACACTGCCCATGGCTCCCCTTAATGCATTCTTCAGTCAAGTTTTAAAGGCTTCAGGAAAACAAAGTTCTACCATTTCCCTTGAGGATCCTCCTGGCAACAGAAGAAGTGCTTATCTTTTGGGAAGTCACTCCCTGTAATGACAGAAAGGAGCTTTACAAAAGGCAATTCTGATCCCAAAGCAGTGACAGCACAAATAACCATGAAGAGGAGAAAAGAAGCTGTTTTCTCCATGGTGGGGGCAGAGAATGAAGCTCATAACCCCACGTGGCACTTGGCTGACTATTTTTGCTCACCAAGGCCATGCAGTGTCTGCTGGGGTTGTCTCTTCTGGGCTGCTCTGCACAAGGCAGAAGTGCTGCAGGAAGGCAGGTCTGAACACAGACCTCTTGCCCTGTGTTTCCATCTCCTTGCTTTTCAGTGAGCTGTTGTGTTTTGCTTTGTGTTTTTCAGGCTGCACTTTTTTTTTTTTTTTCCTGTACCATTTGAACAGTGGAAGCACTGCCTTGTTGGCACCAGTGCTGTTTTCCCCTCGCATTAAGCCTGTCTGAGTTGTTATTGCATTGCAGTCGCTCAGCCTGTTTTGCTTTCTGTGGCATCAGCATTTCCCTGCAATAGCTCTTGTACTGCACTATAACCCTGTGGATGTGCTTTATAAGCCCCGAGCCTCTAATAATGGGAGCAATGTTTTCTTTTCTGTGGTCCCTGCCTTCATTGCAAATAAGTGTTAGGCCTGAAATGTGGAAACTTATGTTTGACTTCCTTTATTTACCTCCATCCACACCTTTCTAAACTGCTACAGTAAATCCTTCATGCTAATTATTATCCTGTAAGTCACATATGCTTACACAATGCTTAATGCACAGAGATGCAACATGGCCCTCTTCCAAAAACTACAATCAAACCAGGACAAGATTAACTATATTCAAGGCAAACACACCCACAATCTAATCAAGACAAAAAGAAGAAATCCTGGCTCTGTTTGAGTCAATGGGAGTTTTGCCACTGACTTCAGTGAGGTTAGGATCTTACCCAAGATAAACAAGCATGAGACAAGACAAAATAAAATAGTTTAGAAGTGGGAAGGTTTGTGGATGAGTCATGGGAGAATAAGGGAAGGGATATTTACTTCCTGGGGGGAATGAAGATGAGACAAAAATGAAATATGAATATTTGGCTGAGTGCAGCATAGGAAAATAGAGGATTGAAGGGAATAGGATCTTTGACTCTTGATCTGGCTTTCAATTGAAAGTTAAGAGGTGCATGGTCCAAGAAGACACTGTGTACCCTCAGCCTTATGGTTCAGGCCACTTGCAGGAGAGAAGAGGAGAGGAGCTGCTGCTTCTGAAGTATTTACATATTCACCTTGCTAATATTGGGATATCCTTTTGCTCTGGTGAAATGATTCTTAAAATGGTGCAAAATGTTGTTATGGGAGAGGTTCATGGGGAGGACAGTGTTAGTTTTGCTGAGGTTGCCCTCCCTCTGTGGGAGAGCTGCTCTGCTCCAGAAAGTGGTTCTCAAAGATGCCAGCTATGATTATCTTCTGCAGGACTTGGCTGCTACCTGTTATTGCAATCATCAGTACAAAGTCCAGCCAGAAGCCAGTCAGTGGTGTACTCCAGGGTTGCTGGGGTACCTACACTGGGGGCTGAAACTATTTAATATCTTCATCAAAGAGATGGACAAAGAGACACAGTACATATGGAGAAGATACAAAACTGGGAGGCTGATAGAGGAGATGGGTGTGTTGCCGCTCAGAGGGACCTGGACAGCCTAAAGGAATCAGAACACAGGAATGCCATGAATCTCAAAAAAAGGGAAGCACCAAGTCATATCCCTAGGGCAGAATGCCCCATGCACCAGCAGTCTGTGGGAAGATTGCCTGGAAAGCAGCTTTGCAAAGAAGGCCCTGGGCGTCTGTCTTTTTATCACTTTTTCTGATGAAAACCAACCATGAGCCAGGTATGTGAAGAAAAAAAAAAAAAAAAAAAGAAAAAGAAAAAGAAAGAAGCCATAGCCCACTGGGTTGCATTAGGCAAAACATTGCTATTGACTTGAGGAAGATGGTCCTTCTTTGCTCAGAACTGGTGAGACACATGTGGGGTGCTGGGTCCAGTGTCTGAAGTACAAGAGTTTTTCAGTCTCTCCTCTCCTCTCTCTCCTCTCCTCTCCTCTCCTCTCCTCTCCTCTCCTCTCCTCTCTCTCCTCTCCTCTCCTCTCCTCTCCTCTCCTCTCCTCTCCTCTCCTCTCTCTCCTCTCCTCTCCTCCCTCTCCTCTCCTCTCCTCTCCTCTCCTCTCCTCTCTCTCCTCTCCTCTCCTCTCCTCTCCTCTCCTCTCCTCTCCTCTCCTCTCCTCTCCTCTCCTCTCCTCTCCTCTCCTCTCCTCTCCTCTCCTCTCCTCTCCTCTCCTCTCCTCTCCTCTCCTCTCCTCTCCTCTCCTCTCCTCTCCTCTCCTCTCCTCTCCTCTCCTCTCCTCTCCTCTCCTCTCCTCTCCTCTCCTCTCCTCTCCTCTCCTCTCCTCTCCTCTCCTCTCCTCTCCTCTCCTCTCCTCTCCTCTCCTCTCCTCTCCTCTCCTCTCCTCTCCTCTCCTCTCCTCTCCTCTCCTCTCCTCTCCTCTCCTCTCCTCTCCTCTCCTCTCCTCTCTCTCCTCTCCCTCTCCTCTCCTCTCCTCTCCTCTCCTCTCCTCTCCTCTCCTCTCCTCTCCTCTCATTTCTTTTACTGTGAGGATGGTTAAACACTAGAAGAGGTTGTGAAGTCACCATCCTCACAGATGCTCACCTCCATCTGGACGCAGTCCTGAACAACCTTCTCTGGCTGACCCTTCTCCAGCAGGGGCTTGGACTAGATGTACTTCAGGGGTCCCTTCCAACGTCAGCTGTTCTGTGATTGTGTGTGTTCTCAACAGGATAGACGAAGAATTTTAGCCAAAGTAGTCTAAGTTAGCCTCTGTGAGTTCCTGAGATGTCTGTGTCTATGTCCTGTGTATTTGGATAAATACTGAATTCCTTTCCCTAATCCTCTCACTTCCTACAGACAGATTCTGCATCTGCAAGCTACTCAAGGACATTGCCTTTCTGATATCCACTACACACATTCAAACAAGCGCATCTCTGACCAGCCTGGGACAAATTTAATACAGCTTTACCTCAGCTGCAGTAATAGAGGTTTCCTCATACACGTGAGTGGAAAAGAGGCTGAGTGCTAGTAAAATTGGTGTGGCTGAATCACCTTATGAAACTAAATATGCTGACAGATTATGACACCTATAATGATGGTGGCTTCCATTAAAATGCCATTCACCAAACAGCTCTTGCCACATTGATTTACTATTCTGAGCAGAGAGGAAATGTTTGCCGTCACATATACTAGTGAACACCAACTTATTAAACTCTCTCAGTTTCAATTTCTTGTGAGACCTGAAAATGGCAAGGAGAGAGAGAACTTTTTGGCTCAGTCACAAAGAGTCACTGTCCTCACGGCGTCTTAGTGCTGCTTCAGGCAAAACTCCTCTGCTTCTCTGCATTGCATTGAATCCCTGCTAATGCGAGAACAGATCTGAAATCCATCTTTCCCTTTGCTGAAAGGAGCCAGCAAAGAGCACTTGAGAGAGTATAAAAACAGAGCATGGGTAGTGCAACTTTTTCTATTATAGTCTTATCCAGCCAATAATAATCAATAGACAGATTCTTCCTTAAATATGTAGAATTTATTTCAGTCTCCATATCTTGCAGCTATCCCTTGAACTGCAGGACAGCAGGAGACAAGAACACCCTTGCATTGCTCTTATTTTCTCTATCTGGCTGTTGCAACAACCCCCAGGCATAATAGATCAACTTCAAAGCAGCAAGAGGCTGATGAGGGGTGGAGCCCAGGTAGAGAGTGTGAGGTTTGTAATGGGTGCTTGGAAATAGCATGGGTGAAATCATCCTTGCAGCAGAGATACAGAAGAAACCCAAGGCAGCAAACTGAAGACAGGCCAAGAGGAGGTCTAAATACAGCAGAAAGCACAATAAACCCATAGGTAGAGGAGGTATTTTCAATGCTTTTTCATTATTTCAAAGTTGATCTCTTCTTAAAATGGACACAGACTGCTTTTCAGTGAGGGGAAAGACAATCTGTGGTGAGGCCTTGCTAATGTCTTCACCCAGAGGATTCCCAAAGAATTTTTACTTTCACACAGACTTTACCCTGCTCTCCAAAAATCACGTTCAGGGCTTTTCTTTTTCTGTAAGTCTGTATCTGCTTATCTGTTATTGGAACCACAACGTGGCCATAGAACCCAGACTCATCCTAGGCCTGGAGGCCTGCAAGTTCTCCAAGTCTTTTACAACTGGCATTTCATTCAAGTGATTTATTCACCTAATCAAAAAGTAAATAATACATACAATTTCAAGACTTCAAAGATACTGTCTCCATGGTGGGATACAAATAAAGCCACAGTTTTCATAATGCTGGTGATAGCTGGCAGTAGCTGTTTGGTAAAATAAGCTCAGATTGACTCACACAGACCATGTCTTCTGGAAGTGAGAACCATTAAGAAACCAGGCTAAATGACATAAATGAAACAAGATTCAGAGATCGAATAATAAGGGTAGACATAGGTGTTACTGTCATCAGTAACAGTAATTAATAAATAAATAAGGAAGGAAGGTTTAACTCAGAAAGACTTCTGTCTGCTGCAGTGGTGTTTGGGCACAAAAAGAAAGAAAATGAATGAAAAGGTCCCCAGTACCATAAGTAAGCCATATTTCCAATTCAGTTGCAAGACTACCTGAAAGGTTTTTAAGTGATAGATTCACTTGGATAAAATGAAATCAAACAAGAATTGGTGTTCAAAATTCATTTAAAAGTGTTACACTAATAGGTTGATATTTTATATCAGGATGAAATTACATGAGAATTTCAGAGTCAGCAAGGCATTCCCCCATTACCTGAAGGAATAAAGAGCAAGATCTGAAGTGCATCTTTGACTTCCACTGATTATAAACTCCATCAGAAATCAAAGATGTGGCAACCATTTTGGGCAACAACTGACGAGTGTGTCCAGAATGATGTAATAAGGCAGTCTACTTAAAGCAGTGACAACAGACAAGAAAGAGGAAGATCCATTTCCAGATGAGATTCATAGGCAATAGATTAAAAAAAAATAGTTATACTGCAGGATATTTTGGAAAGTGCGAGTTGATGAAACAAGGTTGTTATTTTAATAACACTGAGCATGAAATTATGACAATTAAGAATAGACAATCAAGAAATACAAGAAGAAAAGAGTGCAGTCAGAGAAGCCTGAGCACAGCTTGAAGACTGAGAAACACAAAAGAATGGATTTGAACTAGTCATTGAAATGGACCAGCTGCTTAACAAGCAGAAGAGAAACATTTTGTCAATCTGGTGCATTTTACTGGTTACTTTGAATTACAGATGCAAGCAGCTGACCTTAGAGAGCATTTCTAGTTCACCCCTCTTCTACCACCTTATTTTACTAACAATCTTTTCAATCATTTGAGTTAGGCTGAGTAGGGGTACATAAACATTTCCCTCAAATCTCTGAACTGAGCAACGTGCTTCTGGCTGGAGAAGGAGTTCTTTCTGGGAGAACCAAACTGAAGCTTGAGATCAGTCTGTTAAGAAATCTTTCAGGGAACTGTTAGTAGGAAAACCTCTACCTCTGGCAGACCTTTTAGCCTGAAGAAAAAGCTGTGTGTGCTGATGTGCAAAACCTTCAATCCAATGGAAAACCTACATTTTTTTTTTTTATCCCTACCGGGCATATGGGCACATGACAATGGCAAGATTCTCATTTAGGATCATTCTTATTTGACAAGCTCTGACTTTAGCATAAGTTCACCTGTTGTGATAGGCAGTTAAATTTTTGTTATAATAGGTGCCACAAACAAAAGGATGACCCAAACAGCTGATGCAGAAGGTGGCAATACTAGCTGGCAAAGGCAGTGTGAGCACAGAACTTCCAGTAGAAGACTGATTCATTCCTTGACAGACGACAGACCAGAACAAATCTGTATTCTCAACTATGGCATCTACATCTGTTTAGGTACTGAAAAAGCTAAGAATAATTTACCGTAAGTGGGAAATAGATTATTACCCTGAATTATCTAAACAGGATTGCTCTACTTATACAATGTTGTTTCTTTATGGTTAAACACAGTTTCATCTTGGTATCAATGTCTTCCCCTTGCTAGGCTTGCAAAGATACAGTCTGATGCAAGGGAGACAGTGGAGACAGGCTCTGGGACCAGAATGTGAAATTTATAATGAACTTCCTGGACGGGCACCAGATTAAGCCAATATCTGCTGTTACTATGTCATATGGATATATTTGCTTAGCACATCCATACTGTGATGCAAAAAGAGAGCAAAGCCACTTTATATGATGATCATTAACTGCCTATGCTCTGTTAACCTTGTTGATTGCAGATTGTAGACACCCGTGAGGTATTTTGTGGCTCTGTGTATAGATACATAAAACTGTACAGTTGAAAAAGAGAATTTAAAAGAGCAGAACAGAGCCAAAAGTTTGACACACAAAAACAGTCTTGCTGCATCCCATCCTGTCTCATTCTGCAGTGATATTTTCCTTTAGGAGACCACTCAAAAACATACCAGCTGCTAATCTATCTACTGTCCAAAGATGAGCCGATTTACCAGTCTCTGGTACCTTGTATAATCATTCACACCTGTGAAAGGTCACTGTAAAAATAAGGCACATCAGAGCTGTGCTGTTTAACACCCACTGTGTACAGATGTAAATGGACAGCCACTGTGGAAAGCAACAGAGAAGGGATTCAATATGCTACGCTAATTAAAAGTCTGACCAGACATAACTAGAGGAAACCAGAGAAAAAAGAAGACTCAGTTTCTTATTTATTCAGTAGTCATCTGAATGCAGATGACTTTGCATTTGTAAAGCATATTTACATTTTCTCTAACACCAGAAATAAGCACAGCAACATCAACAAAACTTACTGTAATTACTAGTGACTTTATCATCTATATCAGAAATGTGTTTCTATACAGAATCTCATGAGTCACAAAGACTTTTGACACTACATCAAACAACATCTTAAATAAATGATGTTCCCAGTAGTGCCAATGTGAAGGTTGTAGCAAGAAATCATTGTTCAGATGGTTTGAAAACTTAGCTGAAAAAAGATGTGTTCACAAAACGTCAGATTGTACCTGATTACTCCAATAGCTTCCTGATAAAAAGATAACTGGTCTTCTAGACAAAAGAGATATGAAAAGCCTAATTTATTTGGATGCTCTTACAGTATTTGATAAAATGCTACCATAGGCACATTCTAGATACTTGTTGAAGATGGAGAATTGTAGAGAAATCACTGGGTGGGAGAGTTAGTGGCTAACAAGGAGACAGCAAGAGATAACAATGAAAAACATATTATTATTCTGCAGGGACATAATGGTCCTGGACCACACTGTCTTCCTGCTCATGCTGGCAGAGGGCACCATCTTTCCTCACTTAGTACAGAAGAACATCAGAAGGTGGTGCAGATATTGCACATGACATGACCCTGGAGACTTGCTTAAGAAAAATACCATGTAATTCAATAGCACAGTGCAAAATCATGAATCCCGAGGGCAGGTATCTCAACATTGTCATATTCTGATAATTGGAGTGTTCATCCTTTGGAACAACTGAGAAGGAGGTGACCTAGAGGCAGTAGATGGTGGCACGGGCAGCAGTTGTAGATTGACAAACATGGTTTAATAATTTGCAAAAGGGGAAAAGAAAGAAAGACCACTGAAAGTGGTACTGGTGAGGAAGTCCTCTAAAGAAATGTTCAAGAGAGATGTACCATAAGACAAAGGAATTCTTGCAACTGTAAGGTAAGAACTAACCATTTTTAAGATGCTTCTCTTTATGAAGTAATGGGGAGTTTAATAAGTTTATGCAGCAGATTATATGAGATACCTGTAGTTGTCAGGTCTGAACTCAGTTGTCCAGATCTGTGGCATGTAAAAATGTCAATTTTCAAGTTACTTGTGGCCCTTTTTGCCTATTATTTCTCATGCAAATGACATTTTTTGAGCTTAGGTAGCCTTTTTCTTCACAATGCTTACACACAGCCCCCGTCACTTTAGCAGGCTAAGAGATTAAACTGTTGGAGCATTCATCTGTTGTGGTAGGCTGAAACCCAGGTGCTCACACCCACACTGAACAGTGGAGTATGACAGCTTCCGAGAAGCCACCTCAGGGCAGAATGGCACCTTCCTCTTCATCACGACTTATTGTTGTGCCCTCAGCTGCTAACACAACCTGATGGCTTCTGGGCTGGAGCTGGTTCACATCTGAGGAGTCTGAAGAATCTGCCTATTTGGTTAACCCTCTCCACAAGTGTTGCTTTTCATTTAAGAGTGGATTACCTGAAGACACTCTTGTGCTAAGGGCCATGAAAATACTTTCCCAAAGAAAATTCAGTGAAAGCCGAAGAAGCTCAAATGTTTGTAAAAGCCAAACTCATACCTTCTTGGGAGCTCTGTCATCAAATATAAAGCATTTGTGATATGCACATTTTTTTAATCATTTATCAATTTTAGTTAATTCATCATAGCTTCACAGAGAAAAAGTAATGTACAGGGTGTACATGAATTCCCCCTGTTTAAATATCAAACCAGAAACTACCAAAGGGGCAGAGGGATAGCAACCACAAAAAAGCAGAGAGGATTCAGCATAAAAGGAGCATTCAGCAATTCAGCCTATTATGTCCAAACTCCCATCAATAATTTTGCAGAACCAAATTTTATCTGTCCAAAATCTGTTCCAATTTTTCTTTGATTCTCTTGCAATCAGTATATCTCTGTTTCTATTAGCCTAGAAAATGTTGGTCTACTCTGCAAATTTTGTTTGTACTTCCAAATATCAGAATGTCTTCTTTTTTTACTGCTGCAAATTCTTCTATCTTGGAATTTCAGCTTATTTCACAATCTGGCTGCCTATAGACAATTACTCAACGAACTGGCTCTTTCAACCAGCCTTATTACAAGCAGAGAGAGACTGCTTTAAAAACAAACAAACAAACAAACAAACAGAAAAACAACTTCATTTTAATCTCTTTGCAGAATTACAGATTAGTGCAAGATCAGTCAAGATAAGAGGACTGAGACATGAGACACCGGGTGTTAAACTTTCTCATAATTTCAGACTCTTCAGACAAAGTAGTTTTGAATTCACTCCTTATTTTCCAGATCATCAGGTTTAATTGTAAACTCTTCATCATTACAGCCTATGACCAGCATGAAATGTTAACAACTCGGGAAGCGTTTTAAGTCCAATACATAAACCTCCATGCCTACAGGGTTCAGAAGGAAAGCTTTTTTAACCTTTTGTGTCCACATTGGCTACCAGCTCCTGAAATAGTGCTCTGGAAAGTGTTTTGAGATCTCTGAATGAAAAGAAATGTTTTTGTCAAATCCAGTAAATATACAAAAACTGTAAGGCCATTCATGGCTTATTTGAAATGCTTCCTCTGCTATTTTCTTTAAGAGAAACCCTGCACCTTGAGAAGTAATGAAGACATGTCACTGGTCAGAAGGTAGCTCTGTCAGTGAACATATTGAAGGCTGATCACATAAACAGAGAAAAAGACAGAAATATTCATGAGTTGTTTGAACCCATCAACCCATAATGTGAGATGGTAGTTCACCAGGCCAAAATGGCCAGTTCAGCCAGATTAGTGAGGTTTCTATGATCACTCATCTTTATTCTGAGAAACATTTTTTTCTGTATGAAGGCTTGTGAAGTTAGAATGTTCTATAAGAATAGTCCTAATTAGAAATATTAAGAATGTTAATTTATATAGGGCTTTCTTGCAGCTATTATGTCCAGGAGTGCAATTAAAATCAGCTGAAAATATCACTGTTAAGAAATACCAGCTTTAGTACAGATAGAAACATTGAGCAGGAGTCCTATTAGAATGACAGTTTTGGACCAGGGCTCAAGAAAGTCAGATTTTTTTAAATTTTATTTTATTATTTTTTTTCCTTGTAGAAATAGTAATTTTTGTCCAAACTATTACTTTGATCTGTTTGCAGTGCAGGGATTAGGTTAACTTTGCCAAGCGTAACTGTAGGCAACAGGAGTGGTCTTCCATCACCTCGCGGCCAAGGGCTGAGATATTTACCTATGCTGTGAAAAGTCCAACTCAATTTCCTTTTCTGTTGCTGACGACGTGAACTTGTGTATCTCAGGTCAGTGAATTAATTATGATGCTCTGCATGTTGCCTAGTGGCGAGACACTTGGTCCCTCCTCCACACTCTCCAGCTTTCTGCTGTGGGTGCTGTTTTATGTTGTATAAATAGTTAATCACGGGCACTGAGACTGGTGCAGGACTGCTCCAGCTTGCAGACGACATTGAACTGCCAGGGCATGGAGTCATTCAGACTCTCCCTGGCTCAGTTCATCTATTGAAATACAGCACAAAGGTTTCAGCAGAAGAGACGATGAAAGACCGGCTGTCCGCATGGCCCATAACCTCTGATTAGGACATTCACTGAAAACGTAGGAGTTGTTCATCCAAATCCACGCTTTGAACTTTTTCCCTGTCTTTTCAGAAGTCTCCCACATTCTCTGTTTTCCACATTTTATGGGAAAACTATGAGGTGGACAGAGCCTACAATGCTGTAGGCTTTAGAAATGCTTAAATTGTGCAGGAATGACACAGGAAAAAAAAAAAAAAAAAAAAAAAGAGTGCATAGTGTGGTTTGTTTTATCCCACTGAAAGGAGATCTCCCTGGGGTTAGAGGGGTTGTCATCGCACAGCCATGCAGACTGGTCCAGTGTGGAACAAACACATCATGTCATAGGATCCTACCATCATTTTGTAAAGTGGATATATGCTGCCCATGCTCTGCAAATTGATTCTGACAAGAAGGATAATAATAACACGCCATCCACTAGACCATCTGCTCCTTCCGAACAAAAATATCTTAATCAACTATTAGAGATATTTAATATGCATCACAGCAAGAATTATTTGTGGATATTGGACTGTAGCTGAAACCAAATGCAAAGAACAGTCTAAGTTGATGTGGAGCAATGTAGCAGAGTCATTATATCTGTGCTGACTTGTGCTGGTTGAGCATACAGCCCATCATATTTAGAAACACAGTATTAAGAGTGGTTATGCTCTGAAACTTAATAAAATTACAGATCAGAATATCTCTAGTGAAATTAATGATCCAAAATATTACAGTCAAGCAGAAGTCAGCCTTGTCTTGAATTTTGAAGGTCATTTGTAGCCATAAAAAAATACAGTTTTATGCTTTAGAGCTTTAGAACAATAATAAGGCTAAGGGGACATTTAGCAGTGAGGGGGGGGGGGGAGAAAGAGTCATCTCCTCCCATATTGCAATAAATTTGCTGAAAAATCCTTTAATTGTCTATCTCTGTAGACTTATTAAACATGAATAAACAAACAAACAATCAAAACCCCACCCTAGTGACATTCAAAATAAGCTGTTTCTTCTGGCTGTGCAGAAGAGGATATTTATAAAAGACACTGTGGAGAAGGTAGCTCAGCTCTGGCACAAGATGTTGTCAATCTGACATCCTTGTTGCCCTCTGCAAACCCAGAAGAGAAACTGGATTTAGCAAACAATCAAGAAGAAAAGAGAAAATAGCTTGAGCCAAGGCAAAGAATAGTACTTTGACATACTTAGTGGAAGGGGGGAAAACAAACAATCAAAAAAATCATCAAACTAAATCTCGAGGTAAACAAAATATTGGTGGAAAAACATAATATTTATTCAGATTCAAGGCAGTTTTTTATAATTTAAGAGAAAAAATATATTATTTTTTCTTTCCCTAATTGCATCAGTACCTTAACACAAAAAGTGACTGTTTTTAATTAAAAAAAAATATCATAATTTTAAAAGTATATGTCCCATTTTGCAGCTATGGACAGGTTTTTTTTTTTGTTGTTGTTGTTGTTTTTGTTTTTTAAACTAAAAAATAAGTCTTCATTGCCTCTTACCGAAAGCATATGTTGTACTGAAACAAATTTTAGATAACTATTTGACAGAAATATTGTATTCAGCTCTATCAAAGATCAACAGAGGGTGGAGATATTACTAAATCTCTAGAAAGAAGAAAAAAGAAAAATGAAGCATGAAGTATTGAGAAAAAGAAATTACTCTATTGAGAGAAGAAATCTGTTGCTTGGAGGAGAATAAATATGAATTAAATAATAGCTGATCATAATGTTCTTGGCCAAAAATATTTGATCAGGTTTGACAAACTTACCACAAATTTAAAATCCCTGCATTACAACTGCCATAATCATTGGTCCAAGTCATACATGGCAAGCATTAAACATCCCCTCATGTGCCTGACTTTCCTCATGTAATGTGTGAGTAATGAGTGCTACCTTGATACCTTGAGAATTTATACATACGTACAGGAGAACAGAGTGAAATCCTGATCTAACTAAAATCCACTGAAGAATTTCCTTCAGTTGTATTTTATTCTGTATAATTCTTGCATTTTTTTTTCTATAGTTTCCTCTTAACTATAAGAATGACATTTTGGGAACAAAAAATCAGAGGATGTATGTTTGCTGTTTGTGTCAACTCTATGATACAGTCATATTGCCCATCTCCGTTAGACCAGACCTTGTAGAAAAGCAGGGACAGGTCTTTTAAGTCCCACCAACCATGAATAGAGAAAGGGAGATATTTGATCTTTAGTTCCTGAACACTGTGGCTGACCTGCTGTCTTCTGGAAGCGAGTTCAAGTTTAGGCATTTGCCAAGAAAACATTATCCCTGGCTCACACGAGTCTGACTTTCCACTAGACATAGCAATATTTTTTCAGGCTTTCCCCCCCCCCACCCCCCTCTCCAATGGAAAGAACATTAGTATAATTAAAATTTAAAAGGGGAACATTAACAAAAAAGAAAATGGTAAAACTTAATCGATACATGGTAATGCTAGAGCTGACCTGTGCTGAAAGATCATTTTGAATTTTTCAGTCCATGAAACTATCCTGAGATTGACTTTTTATCTTCATTTTTGCAGGGAAAAGTGCTTTCATATTCACATTTGCATGAGAGAGGAAAATTGTTTTCCATGCAGCTGTATACTTCAGGTTGACAGCTGCATTTTTCACGGATGTGATCACTCAAGCTGAGCTAGTCACTCAAGCAGCTTGAGCTGATCCCATGCAGGGCTTTGGAAATGACCAAAGCTACCTTGAAATTGTCCTGAAGAGAGAAGAGCTCCAGGACAATATACAGTTTGGGCATGTGTTGCCATGAATACCTTTTTCTCTCTTCTAACTCCAAAGAAGCTTTGAATCTCTAAATTTGTTTTTCATGCAAGTAACAAGAGAGAATTCACTAAGTCCAAAGAGTTAATGGAACATCACACTGTTGGTAAATTACAGAAGTCAGGACTGAATCCTGCTTCTTTGGTGAGATGTAGTTGCTTACTGCCCTGATTTTTGCAAGTGTACAAGTCAGAATGAAAACTGCCTTAGAGCTGTGGAAAAATGAGCTATAACCTCACATCAATTCAAGTCTGAAGGCAAGGCTGATGCTAGAATTTCCATCTTTACAGACTGGGCATCATTTTCCCAAGGGTCCAGTTCTGAGAGTTCAGTTTTAATGCTTGCTTGTGTACTTGAGGTATGAAGGGACCCACAGCAAACCACTGATTTTAAAATCAGTAATTTAGAAACAACCAATCAAACAAAAAACAAACTTGCCTTGTTGAGTCAATGACACACAAGAGGCTGACAAGAGATAAATTGCATTGACCAAAAAAAGAATAATAATAAAAAAGGTAGTATCTCTCTGCTGAAAGGGGAAACTTGTTTTCTCTAGAGTTACATTCTGGTGGAGGTCATATCTGCTTCTCTTCATCATAGTGTCTGCATTATTAATATTTGGGGTTTGGGGTTTTCTGATGTGCAGAAACAAACTCCAAAATTTTGTGCATCCTGTGAAGCTCAAGGCAAGAAGCAGTAGTCAGTTGTAGAGTTGCAAGGCATTTTAAGTAACCTACATGTGTAACTTGCTCTCTCTCAAATACCTCATCAATCTGGAGGCTACAATGCCCATATGTCTCTTCTGCCAATTCGTTTTAACTGTCAAAGAGCTTGTTTTCAAAGGACTCAAGTGACAGCTCAGAAATCCATCTTAGTGGATTGGCAGGGCCTGGGAACTGTGTCTCTGAACTGTACAGAGGTCAGTCATTTAATTTCATACTGGTTCACATGATTTATACATTCTCCAGCTCTCAATTCAGAACAGCCCATGTCTCCTCTGCTAGTCAGGTTATAATGTCTGTCTAGGGATTGCTCCCTCCTGTATTGCTTGTACAATTACAGAGCACAATGCCGGTGCTAAAGTAGATCAATACAATATTATTATTCTTATATCGAAAGGAGCAACATATAGGTGTCCTGTGAACGCAAAATCTGACAAAAAGACTTGTCTTGTCAAACATTCACTGGACCTCACTTTGTCTGGTGATTTGAACTGCAATTTTGGGCACAGGTATAATAAAATCAGCTCTTAGCCCTTGATATAGGCAAAAAAAGATACATGGTAAGAGGTAGAAGGGAGAAGGAACGAATCCACAAGGAATTTCTCTAGTGAGCAATATGAATACTTAACACTAAAAACTCAGGATGTTCTAGTACGCTCATTTTTGGGGTAAAGAAAGCAATATTTGGATAGGCAGGGGAATTTGTCTGCTGAGCTCCCACAATTTCAAGGGAAGCAGCTGAGATTTCTGGGTACCCAGTTCTGCCTCACTCCATACAATGTGACACCTGTCACCCCTGAATTTCTTCACCTGTACAGGGTCTTCAGTCCTAGCAATAGAATTCAAAGGTAGCCTACAAAGTCATCCTGCAAATATCATCAGAACAAATACATTGTCTAGGACTTCCTGAGAAATTTGCATTTGTGATCAGCAGAACAATTCCGTCTCAGAAGTGCTCTGATGTTTGACAAACAGTACAGAAAGAAAGGCTAAGAAAGGGGAAGAAGTACTCTCTCTTTCTTTTCTTTTCTTTTCTTTTCTTTTCTTTTCTTTTCTTTTCTTTTCTTTTCTTTTCTTTTCTTTTCTTTTCTTTTCTTTTCTTTTCTTTTCTTTTCTTTTCTTTTCTTTTCTTTTCTTTTCTTTTCTTTTCTTTTCTTTTCTTTTCTTTTCTTTTCTTTTCTTTTCTTTTCTTTTCTTTTCTTTTCTTTTCTTTTCTTTTCTTTTCTTTTCTTTTCTTTTCTTTTCTTTCTTTTCTTTTCTTTTCTTTTCTTTTCTTTTCTTTTCTTTTCTTTTCTTTTCTTTTCTTTTCTTTTCTTTTCTTTTCTTTTCTTTTCTTTTCTTTTCTTTTCTTTTCTTTTCTTTTCTTTTCTTTTCTTTTCTTTTCTTTTCTTTTCTTTTCTTTTCTTTTCTTTTCTTTTCTTTTTTCTTTTCTTTTCTTTTCTTTTCTTTTCTTTTCTTTTCTTTTCTTTTCTTTTCTTTTCTTTTCTTTTCTTTTCTTTTCTTTTCTTTTCTTTTCTTTTCTTTTCTTTTCTTTTCTTTTCTTTTCTTTTCTTTTCTTTTCTTTTCTTTTCTTTTCTTTTCTTTTTTTCTTTTCTTTTCTTTTCTTTTCTTTTCTTTTCTTTTCTTTTCTTTTCTTTTCTTTTCTTTTCTTTTCTTTTCTTTTCTTTTCTTTTCTTTTCTTTTCTTTTCTTTTCTTTTCTTTTCTTTTCTTTTCTTTTCTTTTCTTTTCTTTTCTTTTCTTTTCTTTTCTTTTCTTTTCTTTTCTTTTCTTTTCTTTTCTTTTCTTTTCTGTCTTGTCTTCATCCCATTGCCTTTTTGTTAATCCCATTTACTATGACTTGGTGTGTAGGGATAGCTGAAGTCCTGGGACAACTCCATGCATCATGTAGTAATTCTTGTGAAATAGAGCACCAGACTGCAAATACCTTACCAGTGCCATCACTGTAAACCTCATGGAACTTCTGCCTTGCTGTGCCACACATAATTGGAGCTTTGGTAGCATCAGCCTCTTGGCATGGGTCCCTGTGTTGAGCTATTATTCTCTGCCTTCAATCCAGAATGATAGAAAGCTTCATGCTTTGGCAAAAATCTTTAAGCTATCTATATATCTATGTTCTTTTTATGACTTGGAAAGCGAAACTGTTTTCTGTCTTGATTATTTGCCTTTGAGAAACTTGCAAAATAAAAGGCAGCAATGTAAGTGCAACTGATATGTTGAAGTTCACTTTCTCAAGTTGATTTCATGGGCAACTCCCTGTTCTATTAATGGGAGACATAGGAGACTTTTCTTTGCATCAAGCTAACTCACCCTGTTTTCTGATACTGATGGAAGTGGAGAATCCAAGAATATCAAAATACTTTCATTGAAGTTTTCTAAAAGACCTGTAGGTGCTGTTAGCAGATCAAGAAAGAATAAACCAGCCCAAGCAGAATTTGCCTTGTGACACAGCCAAGTCATGTGACCACAACTAAATGTAGAGGTTGTTATTGGTGCATTTATTTTTCTTTTCCCATTACATCCAACTAACTATTCTTCACAGTTGGCTATTGTGACACTGGGGAAAGAATGAAGACCTGGGTCTTTTACTCCTATTTCCTCTTTCCTGTGCTACAAGCAGAATCATTTCAAGCACCCCCTGCACCAAAAAGTGGTGTTCAGGGTAAATTGTCATTTGAGATCATGTCATGGTGGCTGGCTGGGGTGTTGAGAAGTGAGTCCTGCCTTTGTGGAGTCACACAGTCCTTGTGTACCCTCCAAATTCATTAACTATGACAATATCAGCAGTCAGCAAATGCCACCATGAGTTTATTACAGTTATGAAGGGCAAAAATAATTTTATTCTCTTTCCAAAAATTTCTTTTTCCCACTTGTAGGTGGTCCATTATAGCTTTACATGTGTTCCAGCAATCCAAGTACATCTGCAAAAGGTTTGTTTGGAAACAGAGGAAAGGAAAAGCCTGAAAAAGTGAATACTTTCCAGTAAAGTAAATGCCATTCCAGGAAACCCTATGTTTCATCACAGCCTCCTGAATTTTCATCAAAGGGGTTAAGCAGATTAGCTGCCCACACCAGAATGTACCCCAGCATAAAGAAACATTCTTGAAAACAAACTTTATTCCAATAAAACAATGCCAGGTGTAAGGTGGTAAGTAGGAAATGACCTAGTGCTGTCGGTTCTGCTGTGTGCAGTTTTGTTTCTGGATATTAAGTCCAAGACAAAAAACAAGGTTGAGCTGGGCAGCATCCTGTTTTACTCAGAGACTTCGCCCTATGCCAAGCATACTGATGTCTGGCCATCTGAGGAGCTAAGAGTTTATTGCAAGACAAAAAAGAATAAATCTAGTGAGATATGCCTAATATGCCATTTCATATACTACCTTGTCAGTGTGGTCAGTAAAATATGAAGGAGACTTCTTTCTTCCTGGTTCATGTATTCTCAGTGGAGGAGTTCAATATAAAAGGATGCTACATACACAGATCTACATACAGGTGGTGTATAGTTTGTTATGTCATACAACAGCAAATGAATTCTGTATTTCCCACACGTTTCAGCTGGCCAGGCAGCTCTCATACTGCATGCAGGTACAGGAGGTGGTACAAGTGATGCCTGCTTGTTTTCCTGCATTCCCAGCACAGCATGCCTCATTTGCAGGGACAACTCTGTGGCATGTTAAAGGTAACATGCAATCCTTTCACCACAATGTCACAGGAGACAAAATCCTTTTGTTTCATAGAAGAAATGAAAGGGCGCTCCAATGCCTTTTGTAAATGGCAGCCTCCTATCAAAAGTAGACTGTGTACAGCCCAGAAGACACCGCTCACTTTGTGCTTCTCAGCATTGTTAAAATGAAGGCAATGGAGCCAATTTACTTCTTTTGATGATCCTCAACTTAAAGCTGCAGAAGCAAATGCAAAACTATGTTTGATTCAAACTTACCAGTTATTCATGCTGAGAGACATTTCCTCCTCAATATTTGAGACAGAAATCCACAGCAAACAGCCACACAGTAGAATGAAATATATAGAGTAGGATTATTCAGCAGCTGTCAATTTCACTTTTATTACCCCAAATCCACCGAGTTCGTGATTATTATTAATAGCATTAAGCATTGTGTACTGTACATCGTGGATTGTAAAACTGGCACTTTGCCAACCAGTTACCTATTGGAACACTCATTAGAAAACAAGATTAATTCACTTCCTTGGAAAAGAGCTCAGCCGAGTGAGTTTTCAGACAGCAGAATGAAAAATAAATGTATCACATTAAATAAAATGTTCCTGTTTGCACAAAGCATGCATCCTTCTGGATTACTGCAACCAAAAATGAAGGAAAATGTGGTTTGGGGTTCAGCCTGTTTTGGGAGGGAGCCCACAAACTGTCACAAAAATGCTACATCACAGCAAAGCTCTGGTGTCTTATTTTTTTCTCTGTTTAAGCTATTTTATAGATTTCATGTTCACGAAAGCAGATTAAAGTTGCAGACAAAGTACTGTCTTAAAAGCCTGAATCCCAGGCAAAGAAAATTATACCACTTGTTTCTCTCTCCACTTCTCCCCAAACCTATGGAGTCTGGCTCATGACTTTTAAAGGTTTAGGGTCAGTGGGACTGAATACTATGTGAATAGGCAGAAACTGAGTCCAAACAGGGCTCACATGGAAACCAGTACCAGAAACAAGGGTATTTGATGGTGCTTCAAGGTATTGCTGGCTCTTATGGGGGAAAGGACTTGTGTGTGTTATGGTCTGGTTTCCCTTTCTCCACTTAACCAGTGGCAACCACAAGTTTTGTTGTTGTTGTATTTTTTTCCAGAAAAATCAATCAATCAGTTACAATAAATGCCAATGACATGATGCAGTCTCTCCACCCCATCCAGCTGGATGCTCTCCTTGAAACACCATTCCTGCAGTCAAGTGCTGAATATCTCAGAGAAAGAGGTATAAGCAAAGCAGGTAGGCTAAAAACACACACAATATGTATTCTGGTTTACCTTGGTGGGCAGGAACACATTAAGCAGTGGTAACTTGTATAGTGGGACCTCAGTTTCATTGCTTTTGTACTTCTAGCATCCCTTTGCCTCTGATGGCTATCAAGTCTACCTCTGCATGTGGGAATCATGTTCTCATATGTGCCTTTGCAAAGTGCCTTGCTCCCTGCTGGTGACTTGGTCTGTAATAAATTCTGACCTTTAGGCCAGCAGAATCATCTGTGCAGCCACAGCTTAATTTGCATTAATGTTAAATAATGTGTATAAAAGCAAAAGGGAGCCTGCATATAATATCTTTCTTTCTTTTCTTTCTTTCTTTCTTTCTTTCTTTCTTTCTTTCTTTCTTTCTTTCTTTCTTTCTTTCTTTCTTTCTTTCTTTCTTTCTTTCTTTCTTTCTTTCTTTCTTTCTTTCTTTCTTTCTTTCTTTCTTTTTCTTTCTTTCTTTCTTTCTTTCTTTCTTTCTTTCTTTCTTTCTTTCTTTCTTTCTTTCTTTCTTTCTTTCTTTTTCTTTTCTTTCTTTCTTTTCTTTCTTTTCTCTCTCTCTCTCTTTCTCTCTTTCTCTCTTTCTTTCCCTCTTTCTCTCCATTTTTATATTTATTTTATTTTCCAAAAGGTTAAATTTGTATACATGGTGTGGAATCTCCATGGTTTTCACTTATCTGCTACAGAGCGTGAACTTTAGTCTTTTGGTCCAAAGGGAGAAAAATCAATAGTATCATACTGATACACAAGAAACTTTATTAAAGTAGCCATGGGCATCTCCGCAACCTTACCCTATCAAGCTGGCTTGCTAATTGGTTTGCAGCAGCGTGTCTGCCATGAAAATTACCCAGGTCTGTCTTGTGAAAATCTGGCTCTATCAGCATCAAGAACACAAACAGCCAGGGAAGCGGTCAAAGGTCGCTTCCTAGTTGTTGGAAACGGAAAATGAAGCTTGTTAACATTCTGCTGCTGCTTCTTCTAGGGAGAAAAAACCACATCAGTGCTGCAGGGAGCTGTCCTCTGGAGGATTGAACAAAGATGATCAAGCTTCTCTCTGCTCACTTCCACTCACCCATCAGGATTTCATTGACGGGGAAGCCTGAAAAAACCTGCCAGAAGTGTCATTTCATACCCGCCTGAAGTCTTTAGTTTGGAGTGCTTCCCTTATTCATCCATCACAACATAGTCTCTCTCCCTTTTACACATTGTCTCTGCTTGTTGCGGCACCCTGGTTTGCTAAACCAGGTTATGCTAAAGCAAAGCCAAATTCAAAATGGTCTGAAAAATCATTGGTGTATCCAGGCAAGAATGAATTAAAATGTTGCAAGAAATGCCAATTATAGATACAAGAGGGAGACAACCACAATTTCTAAATCCTCCCCAACACTGTTCTGCAATCCAGAAAGCAAGAAAGGCTTTGGCTAGCTGCATGAGTTTGCATTTACATCTTCAAGGCAAAAATGTGACTTGAAGGAGCATGTTGCCAGAGTGAACCGATGCCAGCAAGAAGCTGTAGCAGATCGTAAAACATCTGTGTAAGAAGCTTGCACTGCTGAATAGATGTAGTGTCCATCAGGTATGTTACCTATGTCGCACAGAGAACAGGAAAGGATCATCAGAGGTCTTAGGAATGACCTCTGGGGTCTCTGAAAAACAAGGAGAAGTCATGGAACCATTGTTGGGGGCTCAACAGGGTTGTGCTCTTCTCTCTTCCTGGCCAGCTCTGCTCCAGAAAGTGAACTTGTTCCTCTGGACTGGCTGGTGGCCACAAGGAGGGGAATAAGGGAATTGTTTTTCCCAGGTCCAGCTGCTTCAAAATCTACAGAGACACTCAGAGCAATTTTAGCTAGCCATCCCTTGAACACAAGACAGAATAATTACAGATGTAGGTGAATAACCAAATTAGCACTGAGATACTCCATAAAGTATTGCCTTCTATCAGTTTTTGACAGGATTTTGTGGTGGAGATAAAGAAAAAAAGAAAAAGCCTGAAATTTTATTCAATCCATCTGAGAGGTCAAATGGATAGTAGAGAATATTCAAACCCTCCTTTTTGTTTTTCAAAGTCTTTAATTCAGGATGTCACCCACAAAGTAAAAACATCAGTTTTGTCCAGTAATAATGACCAGAAGCTTCAGCAGCCAAGCTCTGCACAAGCAATAAGTATGGCGTTGTCCTTGTCTCTAAGAAACTGAGATCTAAGTAATTCTCTGCCACATATTCAGTCTTCCATAGTGAATATTTTGCTAAGATCAGCCACAACTCCAAAGCAAACTGTTGTCCAAATAATAAATTGTGTCCAATACAACTTCAAACACACAGAAGGTAAGTACAGTTTCCAGCCACTCTTGGGCCTGTTCAATTTCCTGCCCATCTTATCTTAGTGTTGAAGCCTCTCCATAGCTTGAAGGCCCCCCCCCCCTTTTTTTTTCTTTTTTGAGGATGTAGGCACTCCATGGTGCCAGGATCTTCCTCCTGGGGCAATAGATATTTGGAACTGGCCATTCATAACATCTCCTTATCTCCTTATAATTCACACAGCAGTTCTCAAGTAAGAGGTTCTCAAGTAAGAGGTTAAACTGCCTTTAGGGCTGATGCGTAGCCTTCTTGTACCAAAAGACATAGCTCATGGTTTTACACTGAGCTAACTGTTTGCATTGAAATAGGGCCCTGAAGACTAACTCAAAAATTTCAGCCTGTGTTGTTGTTGTTGCTGAAAAAACAAGGTACACAATTTGTCACAGAAAACATACGGAGAAATCATAGGAGGAATAATGCCAAAATTGCACCTTTTTTTATTCACAGTTTATTATGAAGATAATTGTAATTTATCCAGCCAGCTCCCTAGGGATGTTTTCAACTTTTCCATATTGTGATGGAATGAAGTTAATTAGGGATCAGTCATGCAAAATCTTCCATCTTGGCCAGTGTGAAATATTAAGCTTCTAAGGGGTCAATAGATTAGGGGGAAAAAAGCTAAGAAGCTGTGAAATCTGGCTTCATGAATTAATTTTGAAAGAAATGTAGGATTTCAGCATGAAGCTTGATGTATAATCTTTTTCCTTAATATGAAGTGGTTGTGTCAAACTACGAGTTTCATCTGCTTGTCCTGTTCTTTTTTTTTTTTTTTTTTTCCATTAGGCTACTCATACCAATAGATCATCCCAAATTTTCAAAAAAGAAGAAAGATTTCCTGTCATCATTAAAAAAAAAAAAAAAAAAAAAAAAAAAACTGTTTCAAAGGAGAAAAGCAGATTTTATTTTTGTTTTATTTTATTTTATTTTTGTTTGTTTGTTTGCTTTTTTTTTTTTTTTTCAGGTGAAATGGAGGACACTGGACAGGAAAACAAATTGATTCAGAAAGCAATTGAACTTTGTGAATACCTCAAATCTCTTCAAACTGGTGATGATTTGCAATAGATTGCTGTTATGCTACCATTGTATGCTAAACTGTCTCCCCTCCACCTGACACACAGATGTACACACTTTAAATACAATATTAAAGATACCTTTGACTAGTAGGGATCCTGTCAAAGTATGCTAATCAAATCCAGCTTTGATTTCATGCTTACTTTTCTGCTCATCCGAGTTGTAAAGCTAAGCTCTAATTAATACATAAGAGGCTGATGATTATACAGTATTAGGCTGAACATATAGAGTGAACATACAGCATTAGATTGTGTTTCAATAGATATGACACTGCAAAGAAATAAGATCAACTCACAAGGTCTGGTATTAGCAGACCGCTAACTTATCTTGGTGACAATCTTGAGCACTTGCATTGATCTCCCACTACCAGTGATGTTTCCTGAATGTTCACATATGGATGCTTATACCTGCATGGGAGGACTGAATAGGTAATCTTTCCCTTTTAATTTTTTATTTTTTTTTGAAATTGAATTTTAAGCCGTGTCTCTCAGTGAACTATTATTATTTATTCAGAAATGGGTCTGATAGTCAACTGCCATGGCAGAGACAGTGTGCCTTCAGGAAGCAGATTTGCAACCTCCCCTCCCTCCCTGCTCACCTGCTCAGGGGCACTTCACAAGAAGGACAGACCATATAAAAGAATAAATGTTGCAGCATTAACTGACACCCTACTGCCAGACACACCATATAAACTAGAGGAATCCCTTCAGATTCTTTGTCAAGGACTTGCTAAGGTCTTATTTGTATACTCCCATCAGCAAAGAAAAAAAAAAAAAAACAAAAAACAAAAAACAACAAAAAAATCCACCAGCTTTCCATAGTCTGAAATTGAGATACTTTGAACTGAAAATAATGACTTGTGACTGCAAGAAAAGTCCTAGTATTAAGCTTTATAGCATAGGGCATCTCACAAATTGTAATAAATAGTGAAAAGCTAAAATGAGGAAAATGTAGCCCCTTATGATCTTGAACCTACTTGTGGTTTCTCTGAAATAAAGCTGGAGATATTGCATTAGAAACAACAACAACAATAACAACGAAACAACAATAGAGGTCCAGACCTTCAAAGTCCACTTGCCACCCTAAAAATTTCAGTAGTTCATCCTTTGAACAGTGCTATACCTCAAAACATTTTTTATTAAAAAAACACCACCAACAACAAAAAGACAAGGAAAGGAAGGTTCAGCTCTAAGGAGTTTTATTTTGCATGCAAGAACCAATTGCATTTCACTGCAGAATCACGCAAGAGCAATACTCTCATGTTGAGCACAACCGTGCCATGGTTGTGGCATGCCATTTCCCCACACCATAACGAGATCATATGTGAAAGCCTAAATTATGCAAATGAAAAGGCTCCACTAATACTGTTGAAATATTCCTGGAGTGTACACTTGACAACCTCAAAGTACATTTCACACCACTAATGACTTCATCACTAACACAATTGTCATGAGTCAAGCAGTTTCCATGGCAACGCCCTAGTACAGCTGTTTACCCATATAAAGTACTGCACCTACTTAGTTACATATACAGACAGATCACTAGATTCCTAGGTACTGAAATTGAAATAATTCAATTTTCAGTGTCTCTCTTTATGAAGTGATTCTGCCAGCTATAGGTATTAGCATATCAATGTGACTTTGACAGGGTCTGCTGCAAAAGACATATTTTGCAGGCACTTCATGTCAATTAGAGCCCTAACTGTTTCATGGAATAATCATTCCTGCCAGATTAAGGTCAGGCTGCAAGGTAATTTAATTGGTGCCATTATATCTAGGGGGAAAAAATGCTCTAATAAAGTGCACACGCTGTAGCTGCCAGTGAGGATGTGCTATGCGACATGAAAGGGATTGCCTTCCTAAAGTGTATGGGCAAACCATTTGAAGAGAAAGAAATAAAATGGAGCAACTTCAGATGCTTTGTTTCCAACAAAATTCCGGTGTGTTTGACCAAGGGGGGAATTTTATTTCACTTGAAGTTGTGCTATTCACATGGGAGGAAGTATTGAAGAAAAATAAATAAGAAAAAGGAGAAAAAAAAATCCCCTCACTCTATGTACATGTTCTTATCTCCTGTGGAATGATAAACACTTTAATTAAAAATCTGCAAAAATCAAAACAAAGTGTCTTGTTCCCAGTGTGAGCAGGAACCTCCCCAGCCTTCCCCTCGGGAGTGGGACTGGGAGGCTTACTCCTTCCTTCTGCCAAAACTTTTGGCTAACAACATATTTCATGAGCAACATAAGGTTTTCCAGAGGCTTCCTTCCCCCAGCAAGAGCCAGGACATGGGGTGCACAACATGGGCATGTGTCAATGTGAGTTCTAGAACAAACTGCATAGTCGTTAAGGTCTACTTTCTTCTACTCCACAAGGACAACAATTCAGGTCTTTTTTATTTCCCCAGAACTTGTTTTTCACCATTTTTTTCATAAATTTGATTGTCCTCAAAGCACATGCCTTTTTTCCTCTTTTGTCTAAAGCCAGATACTGTTTTCAGGAGACTGACTGATGGACAGTGTTGTGAGTACTACGATATGGTAATCTTATAACAAGAGAAGATGATAAAAATATAAAATGATTTGTTCTGTATCCACAACCCATGATGATTTACCTAATGACAACAAGCTTACAACAACACCACCAGTTTGAATTTACCCTTGTTCTTCACAAAACAGAGCACTGAGGATAATATTTGACTTGCAAACTGATTGCTTTTCACAGAGTTGGCCATGCTCAGTGTTGTGGTTGTTACTACATTCTAAATACTAATAAGCTCCATAGCAAAGGTTAGGTTGACTGAAGATATGTGATGTTTACCAAAGGCTCAAGGCCAGGTTTTCATTTGGTGTAAACTGTCTCATTTTCACAGACTTCATCTAGACTGCAATTATTTAAACAAAGTTGAGGATATTAATAAAATATCATGATAGGCTCAAGATTAAGAGATAAGAGAAAGCTTTCATTAGGTTCTGTATAATCCAAAGTATTTACAGTTAGTTGTAAGGACTGTGCAGACAGTAGCTTTAATGTATCACTAGGGGGTTTTGTTCTTGTGTTTTAGTCTTGTTTTTGTTTTTAAATAGGAATAAATGTATTCCTAAAGTGCACTGGACTGATGAATTCTGCACCTTTATTTATTATCCCGAATAAACTAAAATACTTATTTTTAATGACTTCACCATTAAATAAAAAAATCTACTTAGAGTCACACTTACTAAGTTGTGATGTGAAAACTGGTCATGACCAAATACAGCCCAAAAAAACAGAACTGAGAAAATTGTCTTTTTTTTTTTTTTTTTAATTGAAATAATATGTGATATATAACAGAAAATTTTTTGAAATTGTTCCAATTTTGCAAAGTTGAAGGAATGGAAAAAGATCAGACTCTGAGCCCTTTAAATTTCCCTATGAATATTTCAAAAGACTCTATTCATTATTACTATTTCCTTTTACTATCCACTCAAGCTTACAGTGGAACTATTTAAAAAGATATAGGAAAGATTTTTTTGCTGGTATGAATATTGCATAAACTAACTGAATTAAGGTCAAGCAAAGGTAGATTATAAATGGAAATGAAAGTTTTTTGTCATTATTATTTTCCTTTAAATATGTCTGCTATAACATTTTGGCTCAACATCCCATCTGAACAGCATTTGATCAGCCATAAATTATCCATTAAAAACTCCATTAATCCCATTATAAATGTAGTTTAGCTCCCAGCATTTGGTTCAGCATTGGTCATGAATGCAGGAACAAGGATGGTTGGATGAAAGAGATCTTTGGATTTGAGAACTCAGCAGCTGAAAGTATCACAAAGCTGTTAGAAATAAAACTTTCTTTTCCTTCCTTCCTTCCTTCCTTCCTTCCTTCCTTCCTTCCTTCCTTCCTTCCTTCCTTCCTTCCTTCCTTCCTTCCTTCCTTCCTTCCTTCCTTCCTTCCTTCCTTCCTTCCTTCCTTCCTTCCTTCCTTCCTTCCTTCCTTCCTCTCACCTTAGTCAACAAGCATCTTTGCTTTGAAAAACCTGGCTTTTCATTTTTTAATTTATTTTTTTTTTCTGCTCTGGAAGAAGGACCAATTCACTGCTAAAGCAATTCACCATTATTTCAACTCTTGTGAAGCCATGAGCTTAGCTGCCTGCTGTGGTTTGGTTGATGAGTTCCTGCTCATCTGGTAAGCAACAGGTTCACATGATATATCAAATATATCTTATTCATATGTCAGCTATATGAAAACAGTAGTGTTTTCATGAGTGTCTTTGCAGCAACCAGTAGACTATGCTGAGAACATCAAACTGGGTAAAACCCTTGGAATATGGAAAACGTCCTGCCCCTTGCTATGGGATCTTCATGAGGAGTTAGTATGCAAATAAACTGCAGCTTCACTGTGACTTTAGCTCCTATTTCCACTTTTACACTTGATGTGCTAGTTAGGTCTACACATTTGATTAGACTGGAGGAGATAAAAAGGGTTTTGATGAGTTATACCTGTGCATACATGCTCTAGTAAGGTCACTTGCATTTTACAGGAGCCCTAAGGCCCAGGGAAGTGGTTGGCTGAGGATATGGGAGGCAGCAATGGGCAAACAGATTGATTTTTCTGCTTGTTTTATGAAGTATTGCTGTCTCTTCTCTCTCAGCCCCCCCCCCCTTTTTTTTTTTTTTTTTTCCCTATAGTCCTTTCCTTTTCAGTTCCTTCTGATAGGAATTAACTTCTTGACTCAGTCCATATAGTCCATAGACGGACAAATTGTTCAATGAAAGTGATTTAAGGAGCAGGACAACATCTAGATCACAGAAGGAATAGCTCTTTTATTTTCTTTCTGAAAGACAAGGAAAACTAGAGCTGGAAAGTTCACACTTGTGAAAACACTTTCTTTCAAAGGTTTTCAGACAACAAATTAACTAAACAGATGACGAAAGCTGATGAAAACTGGGAAAATATTGTCATAAACAGACATTTCCAAAATACATTTCCATCTGGCTGAAAGCCACTTTCATTTATTTTTTTATTTTATTTTATTTTTTTTCCTTCTAATGTTGTTTTGAATGAAATCACTTTTAGCAAGGCTCTCAACAAATCTGGAGATGCCCCTCCGATTGTAAGGGCTGACTGTTGCCAGTAGTTTTCTCTTTGTCAGGTGAAGCAAATCTGTTGAGTTTGTCTGGGATCACCCTTATTGCCTTGAGAAGACCCTTTACACACCAGGCAACATTTTTGGTTATTCAGTGTTTCAAATCCAAAGCATCCTTATTTAGCCACCAAAGAAACCCATTGTCAGAGAAAAAAATAAAATAAAAAATTCAAGTTCTGAATGCTGCACGCAGCTGCTGCGATGTGCAAAGAAGAGAAAACAGCTCAGAGCACGTGCAAGGGAAGAATATGTTAAACTATGTTCAAGGGAATAAACCTGACAAGGAATTTTATGCCTGATTTTTTTACAAAAGGAAGACAACTTGCAAATGTGTATCTCCAGAAAGAGGAGGCGGTAATGAACAAGGACGGTGCCTTTCCCAGTAGGTGATGAGTAAGCCGAGGGATAGCTGCAGGATGCCATGATGTACTCTGCTGTCACAAAGATTTTACACATAGGCTGGACAACCTGTTCAATAAATCAACATGCATCTATCATTTTTTTTCCCAGGTATCTGTTTGGAAATTCGCAGCCACATGATAATGCATGCACAGTGTTTGTTAACTTGGCATACCCTTTTTATCATCTCCAATCCTATGCTATCTCTTGGGGGTGAATCATCATTATATAACATAGAGCACATGGTACCATGTGATGATCCTTGTCCTTGCTGGTGAAAAAAAACAAAACAACAAAACAAAAACAAACAAACAAAAACCCTAACGAGCACATAGGAGGTTTGCACAAAGGTACAACATATTCTAACAATCATATACTGGTCACACGAGGTACCAGATGTGTTTTCCTCACCTCTCAAACACTCTTATTGATTTCGGTGTGAAATGTTCTTGCCAAACTGATACGGACTATAGTCTCTGAGGTAATTAATGAGAAATTTTATTTTCCTATTTTTGAATTAGATTCTGACCTTTTTTTTGAAAGGAGGAATTCCAGCTAACTTCAGTCATCAGAGCAGACCCTTCTGCTAGGATCTTGTTCAGCCATCTCTTCCTTTCCTGTGCACTGCACAAATTCACCACCAGTAAGGTGGTTACTTAGATAAACTGACTGATGTAAATCTGGAGAAATGCCTTTTGATGGTCAAAGAAATAAAAAGAAAGAGTGCAACTCTCACCTGGAAGTGGTCAGTTAAAATTGACAAAGATTTAAAACGTGGCTAGTACAAACAGCTTGGGCTATTCCCATCCTAGATCACACACTTAGCTGGGTTGGAAGGTATCAAGGAAATGATGAGTGAATTTAGTTATCATCAGAAGTTTCCATTACCACTTCCTCCAGCAATGGACATCACCACATCCATAAATGTAGCCGACAACCTAAAGGTATTGAAAATACTGACTGGAAAAAAGGGGCAGGGTTAGTCTCAGATGCTCAGCAAGGATTATGTCTATTTATAAGCAAAAGGTTTATTCACTTGGAAAGACAAATCAGTAAGGCACCATGGGCCTCTTCTTATAAACTGTGTGGTGAGTTCATTTTTCAAGAAAATTGTGCAACCTACAATGGAAGCCATAAGGACTTTGGCTGGCACAGATAGCCACTACAAACACAGAATCCTGCCACAGATCACAGCCGTGCCTGAGACAGAAGCATCTCTGAAAGATGACAGCATTTGCACCACAGATGTGAAATAGCCCTGCATGTTATAAAACTTGCTTGCCGAGGTTTGGAGGAAAAGCAAACAAACAAACCCACCAAGTCTTCCAGCTCTTGAAATTCCATTCTTCCCCAAGAATTTCAGGCATAAGCATTTTAGGATTTTTTCAGAACCAAAAACTTGTCTAGGTCTTTGAAGTTTTACATCTTGGGAATATGGTAGAAAAATTCCTTGTTTCTCTAATTTACTGGGACATCATGGGATTACATAGATATTTAGATCTACACTGAATTAAGAGTTATTTGGGGAACCATAAATCTAATTTTTCATATCTGTAGCATATCATTATTGTATGAAATTAAGTATGAAATTCTTTCACACATACTCTATCTAAACATTTATATCAAGACAATGGTGTGTATTAACACAAGCCAGAGTCTGATGGGAGTTTTATCTGTGAAGAATTTCATCCTCCGAGTCCACGACTCACTATGTATGCAATAGCAAAGAAAGGGGAAAGAAGTAACTGGCAAGTATTCACAACATACTTTCAAATAGTAGCAGTAACACTTTGGTTTGAAAGAATATTGGAATAGAAAAGTGCAATGTGTCCAAATCCTTCTATATTCTGATATCTGTTATTTAAAAACAGAAAGAAAAAAAAAAAATGCCATGTTTCAGTAGATCACATTTTATCAACATGGCATGCTGACTTCTGGAGCAAGAAAATAAGTGAACATGTCAGGTGCAGGGAGAGTGAAGTAATGAGCTGCATGTCGGGATCCAAGTTAAAGGAATGTATACAAATGCAACGAGCATACATAATAAGATGTCCAAATTGGATGTATAGTGCATGCACTCATGGATACATTTAGAAAAATGACTTGGAATTAAACACAGACAGTACCCAGAAATGAGAGATTAAGTAAATATAGAGCAGTGCTATATATGAGGCTGGAGGGGATCATGTGGCAGCAGAACAGCACTTGCAGGCAGAAAAAATGGGTTCTACCCTGGCCAATGGAAGGGAGATGGTAGTGTAATATCACTGGTGCTTGAGATGGAGGTTCAGAAGTTGTCAATTAGTGCACTATTTTTTCTTTGAGAAGAAATCTGAAACATTCTGGATTATCTGAGCATGATTTTTGAGATTATGAAAGATTAAATTAAAATATTTTTATAAAAGCTTTCTCATTTCCATAAGCTTTTTTTTTTTTTTTTTCCCTTTTCTTCTTTTAATGATAAGATTGATTTAGTTTTGTTTGATTGACTTGACTGTCTAGCTTCTGTGGCTGGAAAAGAAAACAATGATTGTGTACTGTATGCACAGTCTGTTGCCTGATTTATTTATTTTTTTCCTGAAGATGAATTAAATCACATATTTTTTTAGACAGGTGTGTAGTGTTGCCTTAAACATTCCAATAACAGTGAATCCACTATGTTGGCTGATGCGCTGATCCAATATACAGACACAATTGAATACAATTGTGTATACAATTAGACATTGTTTAACGTTTGATTTGCTCTTAGTTTTACCTGTAGAATAGTCTTATACTCGTGTCTGGAAAATTAAAATACACCTTTTTTGCCCAATGCCTTGTTATACAAATTTTCCATGTGTCAGCAGCCATGTACAGTGCTTAGATCACATGGTGACATTTTTTTATTATTATTTTCAAATATAAAATGAGAAAATTTTCTTTCCAGAAACTTTTTTTTTTTTTTTTTTCTTGCTCCATTTTACTTTAAGCAACTGCAAGATATTTAGCAGCTTCTCTACTAATGTTGAGTAATGAACAAATCTGAATGGCTGTTTATTTTTTTGAATGAATGCATTCATTTTGGGAAAAAAAAAAAAAAGAAAAGACAGAAGTTCTGGAGGGATGGGAGTTATTCATGAAGTGTGGTTAAAATCAGTATAAATCGCTGTGGCCAAAAGAGCCGAAAGAACATTTGGAAATGTCTAATATTTTATGTTGACATTTTCTGAAGAAAAAATTTCCATTTTTGCTTCCAAGTGTCATTTTGTTTGGAAATTTGAAAAACATTTGTTATTCTTATAATTATAGTACAGTGACAATATTACATATCTTCCCTAATATTTCTGTATTTTCTAGGACCATATTTGTTAGAAGATCACACGAAAGTCCCACATTCAAATAGTTATCACCTTGTATTTCCTACTTCTAAGACTAACTGTCAGTTGCTTCTATTTCTCAGTTCAGTGTCTTCTGTCTTGTCTGATCTGTAGACTCTTTGAGGGGTATTGCACATTTTATTTAGTTTATGAATTCAGTCTGTTATATTCTAAGTCTTTGCTCAGGCAATTACAAATACAATAATCACTACACTCTGTATTGGTCAACTAAAAACCATTGTGGCATCTTCAGACTACTGGCCAAGATTCATCTCATTGGTAAAAATGCTGAAGAGAGCTAGATTAAGACCCTAATCCCTTGGAGACGGAATTAGTAACAGCTCAACTCATTGATTTCTCCCCATTAAAAACTCTGTTTCAAGACCTGTCAGACAGAGAGTTTTAATCCATCTAATGTGTGCCCTGTTAATTCCATATAATGTAGGGTTTTTAATCTAAATGTCATGTGGTACTAAATCAAACTCATTGGAGAAATCCAAGTATATTATGTCAACACCATTGTCTTTATCAACCAGACCTGTAATGTTGTCAAAAAACATACAACACGTTTGCTTGACAAGACCCACTTTCGATGTAAACATGTTGACTAGCATTAATTGTATTTTTAGCCCCTAATTCTTTGTTGACAGAGTCCTGATTTAACTGTTCCATTAGTTTGGCCAGACTGACATCTGACTAACTGGTTTACTGAGTCATCTCTTCTGCTTCTTTCAAAAGCTAGGATTTTACTGGCAGACATACAGTCTTTAGGAAATTTCCTCAACTTTCCAAAGCCTTTTTAAAATCTGGATCAGGGGACAATCAGATAGTTCCTTTTAGATTGCTGGACATTGGTTATACGTGTCTGATTATCTCACAGTGACTCATGTCTACCTCTATGGCAGATAGTTATTGCTCTATTCCATTCACAACTTTATCTCATATGATACCTCTTTGACTGTATTTTTATACTTAAAATATATTCGACACATCCTAGAAAATACTTTCTAGCATGACTGTATGAACCTTTAGTAATCAGTAGCAAATACCATGTGTTTATTTTGTTTTTGTCCTCAACACATTTCCTAATTCAAATTTAATTGTTTTTAACCTTACTGAACATTTGCATTAAGATGACTACTGTATTTTATCCTATCAATCAAAAAGGGTTTTAAAATACACCCTTTGCACTCATACATGTCATCCTTTTCATTGTATGTTGATTTATTTCAGATGTCCTATCACTTTTTTCACAACTTCTTTTGGCATTCATCTCAGACTTGCATTTTAGAAGTCAGCTGAACATAAAAAAAAATACTTTTCAAAATAGATGACTTTCATCTATACATCTACTTCTTCAGCAAGTTGGAAAATGTGTTTCTTTCACTTCCTAATTTGTGTCTCTTGCCACTAAACTGTTGCTTCCTCAAACTTTAATCAAACTTCAATGATTTGATTAGATTAGAAATGGACATGTATTCTTTTACTCACAAAGAAAATACAGATTTCTTGGGTAATGATCCCAAATTGCATGGTATTATAGGACCTCATAATTGTTATTAAAAATATCTCAGGGTGAAAAGAAATTAACATTTCCATTCAAAATCATAAAAGGTGCAAACTGTGCTTGTAACAGAGTAGGGTATTGAACTTATAAATCCAATTATTTCAATTGCTTTACCAACACTTCTCAATAAAATTTTCTAAGCCTCTCTTGAAGAGCACTCCAGGAACTTGTATTTCACCATTACTGTTTATGACTACTGAACAAGAAAACAAAAATAATGAAAATTATGTTTTTGTGGGTGAGGAAACACACAAAAAAAATGATGCTGTCATGGTCATAGCACAAATACTCAACAGGAAATTGTTGTCAGGGGGCAAACTGAACATTATTGTTGAAGTTCTTGAGGAAGGGAAAAATTTGGCCCTATGCCAGTAGTTTGTGTTCAAACCAATATGCTCAAGTTTGTATGGCTAATTAAGAAAAAATATGTTTAATATTTCTATACAATTAATTCTGAAAGGGAAACAAGTCTTTCAAATAGACAAACTGGAGTACAGTCAAGTCTCTGTGAGTTTCAGTGAGTCAGGGTACAGCCAAACAATGGAGAAACATACAAAATAATACGTCTCTTATTTTCTGTTTCTGATCCTTAGACTTTATCTCTGGAACCATTTCATGCTCCCTGAACTTGAAAATTTTAGTTTCTCACTTGCTTATAAGGAGACATGTAAGCTTGTGACTTTAAAAAGCTGTCCCTCCTGTTCCCTTCCTAGCACACTGAAGTCTCTTGAACATTATCTATTCAGTTTATAAATTAAAAAGTAGAAAAAGTAAGGTTCTACTTAACAAGAGGATAAGTTATGTTATCTCATTAATGAAATGATACTTCTTCATCTTGCGAATGATAGTGGACTTGCAGAGTGTTGGTTGTTTGTAATACAGTGAAGATGTTACTCTTGAGATACCAAAGCCCTGCAGTGGGACATGGAAAACATGTTTTACTGGACAGACGACAAAACACAAACAGTGAAGAGGACACTGGACAAGCCAGCATAGATGCACATAAAAGGGATGGAATCCTGGAAGTCTGACTTTTAGTTCAAGCCTCAAGTACAGGAGCACTGATTCTATGCTTCAATGTTTTGCAAAAAAAAAAAAAAAAAAAAAAAATCCAGATCCAACTCTTTCACAAAATTTAATTTGAGACTTTTTAAACTCAAGGTTGACCAGGTGTCAATTTTGTTTTCTGCTCTCTTGCAAAGACCTGGACAGGACATATATTTATAATGAATGTAGAAATAATAAATCTATTCAATAAAACACATTTTGACCAGCAGTTCATGACTGCCTTCAGCAACCTTTATAATGTGTTTTTACACTGGATATCTTTCAAGGAGGTGGAATGCCCAGAGTCTGTTTATACAGAATGAAGTTGAGAGATATGTTCCTCCATTCCTCCTATTTTCATTCTTCTTTTCCTACGGTTATGAGCAAACTCCTCTTCAACCTGTTTCTACAGATTACTTCTATTTATTCTTTTGTTCCTGTTTCCAATAATACAACTTCAGAGTCAATTTGAGCTTCAATGCATGGCAATTACTAAAGAAATAAAATATTGCCCCCATCTTCAAACATTTTGGCCACATTCTTCTTGGTTTTTCTATTTTCAGTATCTAAAGAGCTGCACTCCTTCAGTGCCCTTGAAGTACTTGTTACATTACTGGATGCATTATTCCTTAGAAGAAGAAGAAAGAAAAAAATATCATTTTTCAATTTATGAATCATTCTTATCTTTACTCTTCACCTTTAGTTCTCTTTGTGTTTCCTCTTCCTACGATATTCTAAATTATTTCTGGCCAAATACAATGTCACAAAGTTGGAACATTTTATTTTGCCACTACTTTTTTCAACATTTTTACTCCAGCTATCTTTAGGTAGTACAACCTCACTGTTTGGCATACAATAGCATTACATTATTCTACAGAAACCTATTTTTCCCCTTTTCTCACACTATGCAGAGATGCTGGTTTATTTATTTATTTATTTATTTATTTATTTTTATTTATTTATTTTTTCCACATGCTATTGTTTTGGCTCAAATATATTCCTGCAGAAAGGCACATTGGCTCTTGCCAGAGGTACAGAGTTCTCTGGCTCTGATTTCTTCAAAAGCTGCATCACAGAAAAAACACCATTTAAAAGGGACTCTCTTTCCTCATCAGAAAGAAGTGCCAGGGTTGCTTCTAGAATTAGAGAGCAATGATACATTATAATGTGCTCCAAAGATGTCAAAGAGCTACTGACAGATCAAAGATAAAATATTTCTTCCTGATCACTCTGTCCCAAATCAGTTATGAAGGTATTTTATGTTGTGTCTTATGGCAGGGAAGGAGATCAACTTTCTCTGATCAGGGAAAATAACAAATTTGAAAACATCCATTCTGCTAAATAAGTCAACATCATTTCCAACTGATGCAATTTAACACATTGTTTTAAATCTACAATTTTACATGTTATTGAACATGTAACTGTACTGCACATGTACTAAACAGTCGATCAGTCACCTTTTTACAGTATGTGTCCATACATTTAACGTTCCTGCAGTGGCAAACTTAAATGTAATCATACTTTTACCAAGGGACCTTAGCAACCTACTTATACAGACCAGACCTACCAAGAAAGGGAGATAAATATTGTCGGACAAATATTAAAATACCTGGAGATAAGAAGATTATGAATCAAGACAAGAGGCTAGAGCAAACATACAGAGTCTGGGTGGGCAACTTATCTCAAAGCACAGCACCTGAGAAACTTCTGCAGCCAAGTAGATGTGCTACAGTTCCTCATCCAGCATCAGATATAAAATGTGCAAGCTGACTTCCCCAGTGGGGATGCATACACCAAAACAATGAGAGATCAGTCACCCAAAGCAGCCACACAGACAAGATAGAATAGCTGGGCAGTTCTTCAGTAATATTCTCTGCTTTTACAGCATTTTTCCACTTTGGACAGCTTTCCTAAATGTTAACCAGAACCACATGGCTGGCAAGTCACAGCTGTGTGAGCCACAGGAACCTCACAAAAGCACCACCACCTCTATTGTATTCCCTGCAGTATGATAAGGTTTCTCAGTACAGCCTGAAGCTATGCTGATTCCAAACTGAGTCTTCACAAGGATCTCACAAGAGGCAGGATCTGAGTACATTACAAAATGGCTATGCTCCGATGTTTCTGGTTTCCTGAGCAGTTTGTTGCTACTATACAAATTCAGAGGTGAATTTTAAGTCTGATACAGTGTACATGTTTATTCCAAAACTTAGAACATGCTTAAGGCATTTCTGAACCACGCACAGGTGCCCTTGGAGCAATGTGACTATCAGCATTACAAGCTTTCTGTGTACTTTTATTCCAGCACAGTGTTTGCTGAAGTCAGATACAATGAAGAACCAACAGATAAAGCTGAATAGTATTTTGTTATGAATGTCTTTGGGGATCCAGATCCAGGTGATTTGCCCAAGATCATTCCATAAATTTATGGCAGCAAAAATAGATGTCTTCCCAAGGCTGGGAAGAGCAGCTGATATGTGGGGTCACAAAATAGTGCCAGGACATGGAACTAGGGCATTGCAACACATTTTCCTATTTTCCAACCTTATTTCTGGTCTCCTTTCATATATACATTTCAGCAGACTTTTTGGAAGTTTTAAGGTGAGGAGGCCTACAGAAAAGCTGGTGGACTCTTTGCCAGGGAATGTAATGATAGAACAAAGGGGAAAAGTTTTAAACTAAAAATGGATAGGTTTAGATTAGATACAAGGAAGAAATTTTTCACTCAGAGGGTGGTGAAGCACTGACACAGGTTGCCCAGAGAAGCTGTGGATGCCCTATCCCTGGAAGTTCTCAAGACCAGGCTGGATGGGGCTATGAACAACCTGGTCTGGTGGGAGGTGTCCCTGACCATGGCGGGGGATTAGAATTAGATGATCTTTAAGGTCCATTCCGACCCAAACCATTCTATGATTCTATGATTTTCTCCAAGTCTAGGCTGCCAGACTGATACAGCACTCAGAAAAGAAGGAAGCTGGAAAGCTTTCTGGGAAACTACCTTGAGGAATACCTTGTGGCAAGATATATCCTATATAAGCCTTGGTTTAACATGTAGGTTCCTACAGTGCATGGCAAAGTGCTTTGGGATGTAGGGATAACATGCATTATTACTGCCGTTGGCATAGGAGAAGAACACTTACGTACAGTATATGAATGAGTACACACAGACATGTAAAGCAGTAAGAGTGCCATAATATATATTGACTTACAATAAAACTGAGTCTGGAAATGAGAAGACTTCAGCTCAAAGTTTCAGAAGAAACTGAGTCACTGCAATCGCTCTGTCCCTCTGTGAATGCAGACAAGAGGATGGTGATGGGCTCACAGTTGTGTTGGCGATGTAGTTGATGGAATTTCCTTATATGTATGCCTGTGTACATATATATGTGACAGTGTATGGCTTAAACCACAAGTATTTGAAAAGTTCTCAAAGGAAGACAGTCTCAGACCTGTGGAATGTCTGTTGTGGAAATGAAGTGACCAAGATGTGACCTCCTTCTTGCCACCATCACAGACAATAAGACTGATTCTGAAGAAGAGGTTACTGCAGTATTTCCAGATAAGAAAATACTAAAAATGACATGTCTAAGAAAGGCAGAGCGTAAATGTTTGAAGATATGAGCTCTGGGTAAATTGACACTTGGTCTGAGAATGCTGACAAATAAAGAATCAGGCTTCATCCTGAAGCTCTGTAACTATGTGCTCTCAGCGTGATGCTAGTCTTGTTTAGATTTCCACCCAGATGACCCCCTGATGGTGAAGTTACTCCAGCTTTATACCATCAGAAATATGCTTACAATGCCCTGCCTATAAACAACTAAGCTGCCAGCAAAGCCCTGCTCAGTGCTATTTCTAGGTGAAGTAAGGCTTTCACATGAATAAGAAAGACAACTTTCCTTGAAGAAGGCAGAGAGGGAAAAATGAGGCCTTTTTGAGGAAAAAGATGCAGAAGAGAAGATAATCAAGGCTTGTGTATCCATGTATGTGCAAGAGGAAGAGCATCGGTGAGAGATCTGTGTGAGGGGAGCCCATTTGCTCAAATCGGATAGCATTACTAATACATAACGACTCTGCCAGCAAGGCACTGCACAGCTGGAATTAATCTGTGAGAATCTGTGTTGCTGCACAGACAAGCGCAGAAAACTTTCCCCGTGTGAAGGCTGCGTGAAGCCCTGCCCTGTGGCTTGGAAGCACTTCATCACGCCCTGACAGCACAGACATCTTCTTTAGACCATCAGTTTGGAGGGGCTAGGGGGAAGTGCACTCCACCCTTCTCAAATGAAAGCCCAAGAGGGACTTTGGGTTTTATTTTATGCTATTTTTCAGATCACAACCCTCTCTCCTCTCCTTGATTTTTTTTTTTTTCTTAATTACCAAGTTAGTTTTGTTCTTCTCTTGCCTTATTGCATCGGCTCTGAACCCAATTGAAAAACTGCCATGGCTTATTTACACTGAACAGCTATTCAGGCCAAAAGCAGCTGCTCCATTTAGCCAAGCACCTCTGTGTTACCATTTCTCTGCTTGTTGTAATAAGGTGCTTTCTGTTAAATGCACGCTATAAGGAGGAGTATTGAATGTACGCAGGAGATGATGGTGCTCTCTGAAAGGGAGTTTTGATAGCTCAGTGAGCCCAGTGTCATCAATATAAAATGCCTGTCCACTGAAAGACAGTCTATCCAAATGTGAAGTACAGCCAGAGCTGATTTTAAGCAGACTCATGCATGTGTGTTGTTCTCTGCCTCCAAATCCTTTTTTGTTCCAGTCTGTGCCTGGGAGGTTTCTGATTTGCATCAGTAACTGATTTACCCCTGAGATTTCATGTTGACAGTGTGACTTGTTCTCTGTTTGTCACCTAACAGAGTTCTTTTCCTACACAAGTGTAGCCATAAGGAATTAAGGAACATAATAAAAATGCTTGAAAAGGAAATAATGCGGTTTTAGTGCAGAAAATGAGACAAAATGTGCTTTTACAGGGGGAAAAAAAAGACTTTAAGGGAAAAGGTCTTTTTTGCTTTTGAATAAAGACAAAAATACACATGCTCATATGAACACACATAGAGCTTTTGCTTGCAAACATTGATTTAATGTTCATTTCACCCCTAATTATCCTCCTAATAGCTATCGAAAGTCTCACATAGTTACCAAATTGAAAATAAGTTCCTGTGCACCACTTCCAATTACTGCAGAAATTATGGCTTTATTGCTATTATTTACTTTCCCTGGCTATAATGTATGCCTGGCCGTGAATCACCCTGCTGTAAGAACCAGTGGCTCCAGCATATTTTGTAAGACTTTTTTTTTTTTTTTTTTCCCCTCACTTTCCTCCAGCTCTTCTTTCCATCCTGACTTGCCAGCTTCACCCCCTAAATATTGCTCCTTCTGTCCTCCTCCAACTTATATTTTGGGAAGCTTTACAATGCAGGAAACAATAAAAGGAGAGAAGAAAGAAGAGAGGAAAATAAGAGAAAGTTGTTTAGTGGCTTGAGATTTTTTTTCCAATCTCTACAATATTTTCTTCCCTTTTTATTTTTCTTTTCACCCAAGATCTTGGCCTACTCCTTTGGTCCCTTGATGGCTGGTCAAAGATTTCCCAGGTCTCAGGAGACTGCCTCAGGTGGAATATATCCAACATAGCTGGTTGGGACTGTGCCATATCTATCACAGATGGAAAGGGCCTGCTGCAGAAGCCAGAGGTCTGCAGGAGACAGCAGAAGGTCACTGCTGCTGACCTCCATTGGTGTACCACACACTTCAGCAAGATAATGAGCTGAACCATGTAACTGGTGTTTAGCCTAACGCATAATTTGTGTTTGAAGAAAACATGCCTTCCAGATATGAGTCCAGCTGTAGTCTATGTGTTAAGAGCTGGAGGAGTCAATTCTTCATTTGTTAGTTTGCCTTTCCTAGCTGAAAAATAAAAATAAAAATCTGAAAGTAAAAAAGTGAATGACTGTTTAAACAAACAAACAAACAAACAGAACAAAGAACTTTTGTGCATAATTTCCCATTAGAATTTGTCTGGCATCAGCTTCTAGGCTTGTTAAACCTTTCGTATTGCTTTTTTTTTTTTTTTTTTTTTTTAAGACTTTTGGTATTTTATCCCTTTAAAGGTACTCAATTAACGCTCAGTACACTTTTTGATAAATTAAGCAGATTTTATTCCCTAAGTGCCTGACTAAGATTTTTTTTTTTTTTTAGCTTTTATATAACTGCATGCCTTTCTTCAGCAACTGCAGTTTTTCAACCTGCAATTTAAAACATTGATTTGGATGCAGAATTCCAGTTTTACTGTAGAAATGCACAAATCAGGAGCTAGAGGGGACAAGAGAAGACCTACACAAATCATATCCATATCCATACCCACTGATGATAAAACCAAGACTATTCTTGCCTAATTTTTGAGCTTCAAACCTAGATTTGTTACATCTTCAGTAACAATGGATAGGCACTAATAAAGGGACATTCAGCGTGTAATGGGGACCTAATTTTTTCCTTCACTGATTACAGTGGAAGCTTTAAGTAACATTTCTGCTGGGTGTACCAATTAGATTACTATTGTAGAGTGGATTTTTCATTGTGGTCTGCATGTATCTGTGCTGATCACCTAACCCAGGTTTCTTGTGCTGTTAGTGAGCACAACAAACAATTGGTATTGCAGTGCCAAACACGATTCTTTATTGTGAAAAGATTAAGAGGAACAATCTGATTAAACCTTTGCTTCAAAAGACCTTACATTTCACATAACTGAGCCTCTAACACACACACAATGAATGTTTGTAGTTTTATCGCAGTATAGACAAAAATATAGAAGATTCTCCTTGCTAAGTCTGGTTGTTTATTGGATGAGGAAACTGCAGGACATGCTATGAACAAGGTAGATGGCCACACAGTTTCTCTGGAAGTGAACTGCTGCTTCATATCTGCCTTCATATATTGATTCTGAATAATGGCTCTTTACCCATATATGCCCAAAAGGTTTTAAAGGCCATGGGATGGAGAATGATTAATAGCAGTAATTCATAAGGGATATGTTTGCATGTCATAGTTTATCAGATGTCTGCAAATAGTAACTGAAGTCTCTAAAAGAGAATTAATTTTAAAAAGGAGATATTTTAAAAAGCTTTATCCAAAAGTTTCATCATAGACTTAAGGACATATGGGATTTCACTGTCAGAAGCATGCTCAAAGGTTTCAGAGACTTTTTCAGGACCATGTACCACTAGTGATTCCTCTAAGTCCCATACTGATATCTTCTTTCCCATAAAGACTATGTCATTTCACCACACCTACTGATTCTCTTGGAGAGATGAGATTGACTTTCAGAGATGCCTGAGGCTTCTTTATGTACTTTTCAGACCTTTCAGTTTTATTTTCCCTTTCTTATATTGGCAACAAATGCAGATAAACTTTATTTTAAATACTTCTATATATTTATAGGCACACATACAAAAGAGAGAACTGTCAGAGAGAGAACTCACTCTACTCCTGAAATGAAGCCATAGGTTAGGCAGAGCTTGGCTGCTAACTAGCATGCATACAATAATTCAGATCAGCAAGTCTAGAAAAATTACTTGGTTTAGAAGTGCAAGAAGGAAACAAAGAATTTTAAATAGCTTTACAGACATAATATTACCTGTTCTCTGTATTCAGAACTGACTACATTTGAGGACGCTTCACCATCGGTACCCAGTCAGTAAACTTTTCCTTTGGATTAAATATTCATTGCTGGGGTAACATTCCTGTAGATACAGCAATTTCTCTGAATTTAGCATAGATATATTTTAGAAAAACAGGTCTTGCATCACCTCTGTACCATGCTTTCTATTTCTTGGAGTATGGAGTATAGTAACTCTAATGATACTGTGCTTATACAAAGCACTATAAAAGTGGTTTGAGATAAACCACACAACCATCATTTTAGAAATCAAAGCTGTTTTCTACAAATGCACATCTGTTTGCAATGGTTTCTTTCCTTCATCCTCTTTCCCTGACATCCCCATCAGCTGGTTCATCCCCAAAGCACAGAAAGTTGGATTTGTGGGAAACATATTGATTTAATTTCTTACCTGTGAAATCAAAGCTTATAATGAACCAGTCTGGAAGCAGTGCTCCATGACAAACAACATCCCTGCCAAATACAAGATTCAGCCAGAAATCAAATTTCTAGGTGTTACGGTTTATTAAGAAAAATCATCAGATCATTTTTATTCCCAAAAGATTCTATAAAACCTCAGTTTGATTTCTATTTAATAAATATAAGATGGTGGGGGGCAGAGGGAAATAATTCAAATATCCTAATGCTATTTGTGCTTACTGGCTTTGAACAAAATTGATTTCATATTATGGATTTCTATCTTTGTTCTTCACTTGGTATAAAGCATTAGGAAACAAACACTAGGTAGTAAATTAAACATACTCTTAAGCAGATTTTTTAATAGGTAAGTGGCCAAATCATATCTATTCAGCTGTTTTTAAAGGAGACATTTGAGTGATTAAATGTGACCAATCTGTCCCACTAACTTTCAACTGTCCAAATTCAAGTTTAATTTTTACAGATATATAAAAGATTTTTAACATCGCTATTAATATTTCCTACCCTAAATTTATTAAGGTATTGAAAGGCACACTCTTCTCTAAAGAGTATTGAAGAATTATTCTCCCTGTGTTTATCTATTGGAATCAAAACCTCAAACATACTTAAGTCCAGGTCCTCAAGACCATGTTGATAGTTAAATCACTTAGAACTCAGTTAGTGGCAGACACAAAGTAGGGTTAAGGAGCTTGGACTTGTGATTTGTGCAATTACAGAGGAAATGTTGGAATGGAAGCGGCTGACCTGAAGCCACCATCTCCTAACTGCAGGGTGATCCTTTTCCTGACCATTGAATAATCCCTTTATCTAAGGGCCAAAGTCACAATGGAGAAAAATCTTTTTTATTTTTATTACTTCTTATTTATTTAATCATTTATTTTTATTTGTGTGTGTGAAACAGACATATATCTGAAGTTCAAGGATGGAAAAAGCAAATATCAGACAATATTAAGTCTCTTTCAGGCTTCCATATAGAGGGAAGGTTTGGCTGGTCATGACTGAAGGCAACAGCAGGCATTGCTTTCGTGGCCTAGGAGCTAGCTTCCAGACTTATGTCCTCTGTTCTTAAGTAAAAAGTATAATAAGAGTAATCTGCAGTGGTAAGGAATAACATATATAATTTAATTGTTATTTAATTTATGAATTCCTAACACCAATGTAAGTGTATATATTTTCACGTGGATGCCTTTTAAAAGACTTATAAGAATCCTGGAAAAGTTTTGAAGGTAATGGATTTGAAGTCACCTCTGCTTGCTGTGGTACTACGCCCAAGCAATGGTTCTCAGAAATCTTTGAACCTCTCCAGAAACATGGTCTCTGTCATGTCAGAATACACACACAAAGTGTGCACTCATATAGGTAATTTGGAGGGAAAGAACAGCTGTGATGTTAATCCAACCAGTCAGAAAGGATCTAAAGGACTTTGAATCTTTAAGGACTGTTTCTGTTATGGCTCTCATAAACTATGCAAGAAGTACCCAAGATATAATAGCTGGGCTAAGGGATGCCGTATGGACTGTATATATTTGTTATGCTCCTTCACATATCTCTCCTCACTTTGTAATTCCTGTTAATGGCAGAGTCCTTCTTCATAGTCTCAGTCCCACAAAATCTTATGTATGTGCTTAACTTTCTGAACTCTTGAGTTGTCCCAATGACTTCAGTATATCTACCCCTAGTGCAAAATTAAGTGCAGACATAAATCATTGCAGGGCTGAGCCTAGAGTGCAGCGTGGTGAATAGTTTCTCTTCAGGAAAGCATTTATTTCCTGAAGGTACCATTTCAGCCTAAAGTTTTCACATATTTGTGTTATACTTAGTGAGTCAATAGGGAAACAGGGGTGAAGGACAATTGGAAATGTTCAAAATACACATTACTAAATACAATATTTTAAGTTTGGAGAGCTAGACACACAAATTAATTTAGATGCCATCCACAATGTCTTAAAAAGAAGTGGCAAATTAATTTGTATTTTTCCGTGTTAGCCCAAATGAACAGGGTAATCACCTGGGAAGAAGGAAATTGGGGTTTAAATTTCCTCTCTGCTTGAAAGTATGAACTTGAATTTAAATCTCCAACACCTTTAGAAAATGATGTCTTAAACAATGGACTATGGAATCTGGAAAGGCTGCACAAGGCTAGGCCTGGGAAACCAATTCTCTGGTGATTTTAGTGCTCTTTTTCAGGTGTTAAATATATGTTAATATTGAACAATTTAAAACAAAGTAAAAAAAAAACAAAAACAAAAACAAAACAAAACAAACAAACAAAAAAACATTCCCTTAAAAAAAGTTATATTTTTGGAGTGATCAAAATTTGTGCTATAGCATACTATTTAATCACATTTTGTGCTGTGGCTGATGTAAAGAATTAGAAGGTATTCTTGGCTACTCACAAACATGACTTTGAGGTTTTCTCAAAGTCTAATATTAAATATTTAGTATAATTCTATAAAATTTTACATCCATTGTGCTGCTTGCTTGTTTTACCAGTTCTCAAGGGACAGAGAGGGTTCTGTATCCCCTTTCCAGTCCATCAAACCTTTTTTTCATAATACCCCTATTAAGCCGTACTTCTCCCCAGCCTCCTGTAGATTGTCACTGAGTCATGTCGAAATCAGTGCAGAAACTCCAGCTGAGTCTTGCTGACATCGGTCAGAAAAAGGGCAATAAAAATTGCCGGAACCCAGCATTCTTAAAAATACTACAGTTAGTGAGACTGTGGTTAGTCAGGTCACCTGTGTTGAATTTCAGCTTCCTTTCTACATTTGCATATTGATTGTCAATGCTTTCTTATGTGGCTGTATAGCATCATACATATTGCCAGCATGGCACAAATAAACGAGCTAATGAATAAATAATAGCAATCAATAAAAACAAACATAGAATTGACTGGCCTCCTTCTCATTGTCCTCACTGAATGAGATGCCAAAAGTAATCAAGCAGCATAAATTATAAAATATAAGTTCAACATTAGAATGTCATTGTTTCAATATTTTAAGAAGCCTGCAGTGTGTGTAAGGCAATGTACTGGCTATAAAACATTTAGACAATTTTGTTTTTCTTTCAGCAAATGCCTACCTCTGCTCCCACTGAAGTCAGCAATAAGCCTCCTGGTGTGGAATGATTTCAAAAATACCGCTATGGTTTCTACAAAATAAAATGTTTGCCTTTATTTTATTTTATTTTATTTTATTTTATTTTATTTTATTTTATTTTATTTTATTTTATTTTATTTTATTTTATTTTATTTTATTTTATTTTATTTTATTTTATTTCTAAGAGAAATTTTCCTCTGTAAGGGGTTGTTGTGCCACAGAAAACCAGTTTAATCCAGTTTTCCAAGAACCTGAGGACTTGAGACATGCACTTGTTAACAGAGACTTTCTGCTGTCATCTGCATGTGCTTAAATGGTGAATTTCTCCTATGGAAGTAGTTGTTACTGAAATTATATTGAAATTGTTTTTACTAGCTGCATTTCTTCTTGTCTAGCTGCCTTTAAGCATTCCCACCCTCTTGAATCTTTATATCACCTCCTTCTGTTGTGCCTTACATATACACAGGGAGAAGTCTTATTTCCATCTGTGATGCTTACCACAAACGTGCTTTAATTCAGTGATACTGGTACCCTCACAGTTTCTTTGTGTTCTTCCTATCTCTAATGACCTGTTGGCCATATATTTACATGCACGGAGAAACCCCATCGAGAGCTACAATAGCTGTGGAAGAATTTTGCAGTATCCAGCACAAAGGAACCATGATGTTCAGCTTTGCCATAATACAAATACATGTGGGGGAAAAAAAAAAAAAAGCAAAACAAACAAAACAAAACAAAAAAAAACACCACACAACACAATAGCACCACATGAGTAATGACAACAATCACCTGTAAAGTGGAGGGTGCCTTGCAACTCCTGTTCCCTGCTGGATGCCGAATTGTGTTTTGCCGAATTGTGTTACACAAAGAACGTTCCAGCAGACAAAAGCCAAAAGATTATAAGAGACCATGTTGCACCCATGTGTAATTGTTCTGAAGTGCCGTATATAATTTGCAATACATGTATATTGAGATAATACCATGGAGTTTTTTTTTTTTTTTTTTTTTTTCTAGTAGAATGCATATGTATTGTTAAGTAACTGATGACAAAGGCTGGCACATTATTAAACACTGGACCAGGTTCAGGATTTAATATTCCCCTCACATTTCAAGCAATTTTCAATGTCCACAACTGTCATCTAACATTGTTTCCAAGCTGCAATTCAGTGGGAGAAAAATAGCTATCCATGTAGGGCTTCACAGTGACACATCTGTTATGCTATTTATCTTAAGTGTGAAGACAGGAATGGACCAACTTCCAGCTTCATAATTCAGAACTGAACATAATAGAAATTAAAGGGAGAAAAGGAAGAAACAGCATCTTTGCATGAATGTAGGTTAATGAAATTTCATGTGGAACTGCTTTTGCCAGAATTACACTCCCCGGTTCCTTCCAACTGTACTTATCATGATGTAAATCAGGAGGAGCTTCATTAAATGAAATGGCTTACATCAGTCCAAGCAGCTGTAAAACAGATCTGAATGAGGCACAATATCACTGCAAGGGGTCTGTCGGTTGAAACCTCTCAGTGATTAAAATGATGGGACAAACACTTGAACCTTTCAGACCTGAAGCATGTTTCTCCTCCAAGGCAGCTGTCGGACACTGTATTATTTAAAGCATTCCTTCCTTTGCGCTTCAGCATTTTGGGGTTTGCCCCACCCACCCCTCGCCAGGACTCGCCGCACACAATTTCATGGAACTTCCAAACATTTCCTGTGGAGCAAAAAAACAAACTTTCTGAACTTCACTTTGCTTCAGGGCATCTAATCTTGAAAGCTATGTGTGCTGTTAAAAATTGGCTTTCAAATCATGGAACTAGGCCTTTAGGGATACTTTCTTTCTTTTCTCTCTCTCTCTCCTTTTTTTTTTTTTTTTTTTTTTTTTTTTTTTTTTTTTTTTTTTTTTAAGTTTCAGAACTGCAGAGCCTCAAGCCAAAAGAAATAGTTGTACAGGCAAGTTTTCTACACAGAATCCAAGAGAACAAGAGGCATGCTGAGGTGCTTGCTAGGGGCTATCTCGCCCTCCCGCATTCACATGCCTACCACAATGCTCCATGTAGCTGATATGAAAATGAATACATGAACTCCTGTGTGAACTTTCAAATTGGCCCTGCTTGTTCCTCTCACCTTGGCCATTTCAGACACATTCTTCATGCATGAGGATGACTTTCCAGCTATTTTACACCCTTCTAGAATGAAATTACATGAAAATAAGGAGTGAGATGGAAAGATAGAAATCCTCCTCAGCATCATGTCACCAGAATCTGATGGGCCCAGAGCAGTAGCTATCATAGTTTCTGTGCTGGAATTGTACTTTGCATCTTTAGGATTATAGAAATGTCCTTTTTAATAATTTACTGATATTCATGAGTATAAGGTGGACAACACTAATTTCCAAAGAGCTATTATTACTCATTTCCAAAGAGCTTCCAAAGTTACTATTTCTTTTCAGTAGTAACATTCCCACTAACACTGGTTTTACTGTACATAGTCCAATAGCACTGTTTGGCTCCTTATGGACAACTATTTAGAAAATAGACTTTGTACCCCCAACTTAACAGATCGGTAATTTATTTTCATGTACTGTTATATGTGTTAGAAATAGAGCTTTGCTTCTCTTTTGTGTTAAACATAGAAATCAATGTGAATATATAGAATATTCTCCTTTCTATGTTTTAGGGCCAAAAGGGATCACTATTCTTCTCTAGTCTGACCTCCTGAAAAATAAGCTTTGAAATTTTGCATTGTGAGCCCTGAAATGGTAAAATTAAATCAGAGAAGATGGATGAATGCTGTCAGATTTTGTGTTAAAAATAGCTTTTCAAAGACACAGGAAAGAAGACAAATGCTTAAATTAAATATTTTACACACCAAACAGACTGTTAGATAGAAGACATCTACTTTGGCACTATTATTATTATTTATTGTATATTACAGTACTGCCCCCAGTTGTGCCTTTGTAATAAAACACAGATTCCCTTACCCACTCCCTTCCTGACTTTGAGAGATTGCAAACAAAGGCAATGACCATGCCAAGCTTCACACCCATGGTGAATTTCATACACTGCAAGCTTTTCCTGTGAAACCCAGGTCTGTGCATGGTTTAGTACAGATGTGGATGATGTTGTAGCTCTGTGCCTGTGCCCATGCAAGCAAGACGGTACAGCTGATGGGTTTCAGTACATACTCATGTCTGTGTATACTATTTTTAAAGTCATAGAATTTGCAAAAGATTTATTTTCTTGAAAGTTAAAAAAGGGAAAACTTCTGGTTATCAGGGGTCAATGCCAGTGCATACCTCCATGGAACTGGATACTGGGAGCCTGGTGTATAGGTTGGGGTGTCAGATATTGATTCATGTTTCCCCACCCCAATATTCCACAGGGACAGGAGGGGAGCACTGCATACACAGAGGAATCCTGGCACAAAGCAGATACATTTCTTGCCCCAAATCATCAGCTAGCAGCAGAACAAAAGGGAAAATGCATTTTTCCTCCTCCCGGGGTCACACAATTTGCATGGTGGTCTGTCCTGCATGAGTGAACAAATGTGTGAATATGCCATTTTCTCTTGTGTACTGATCTTGCTGTGTTTAGCTTACTTACACAGAAGGTTTTTCAAATGCACTTAATGGGTATTAACTTGCAGTTTCTTACAACTCTCCAGCCAGATTGCTGAGCAATTATATACATACTTTCTGTTTTCAGAAACTCAGACAGAGACTCTGAGGACTAAATCAACGTAAGGTGCAGAAATTTGTTCTACCACAACTAATTATCCAATGAAAACCCTCAGTTCAGCAATATATCTGAAAATAGAGTGCTTGGAAAGCCAACCTAGTATTTCAATCTATTTATAATATAAACCTTCATTATAGCCAATGTCGTTAAGACATTTTTATAGTATATAGCATGAAGTTTTGGTCTTTAATTATTCCTTTAATCTTTGCTGGGCTTGTTCCTGAGAACAAGTTACACTCCTGCCTTTTACAGGATAAACAGCTTCCAGGAATGCATCAGACTGCCGCAGGGGTCAGAGAGAGCATTTATTGAACACCACTCTACTTCAGCCTAAATCCTGACTGATCTGTTTTTGCTTAGTGGAAGTGTAATTATTATAGCTAATTAACAAACGGCCACCCAACATTTATTTATTTATTTATTTATTTATTTATTTAATTTCCAGAGTAACAGAATTTACATAAGCTTTAATTTATTCCACATGGCTTCATTTGTGGGCACACTTAGAAATAAAAAACGTGTCAGTGTTGTCCATTTGTGTTGATTGGTGAATGGCTGATACAACTGGTTACAGCATTTTTCTATTTGTTACTTTTCCAAAACAGATACAGAGGTTGAGATTGTACACTGGTTCCTGTTACAAATTCATAGGAGACCTTCAAAGGATGTGTGTTTTCTTTACTATCCTGCAGTACGACAAAGCACCATTGGAGATGTTTCTTTCATAATGATGCACTGTGTTGGTTACTCCTCGAAACATCATGGATGTACAATGCTACTGTTTTCTGGATACCCTTGAAACTTTTGTCAAGGTGCTGGTGATGGGAGAATGACCCTTTGTTGTAATTATAGACCTCTCCTGTAAGAACAGAACTCTTATTCACCAGATACCCTTTAACAACCCTTAACAGAAGACAAACATTAAAGGAAAAAAGGGATATTTGATATCTAATGTTTTTGACATTTGTTTCAGAAATGGATGCCTACAAATGACAATTGTGCAAATATTTTTTTTTTCCTCCACCTCTCATCTCCATTCCTAAGGGAAGAATGTATAACTTCCCTCACTGAAGATGATCTTGGTTTGGAATTATGTCCCTTTAAAGTCCTAATCCCTCCTTGGAATTTAAATTTAAAACTCCTTCCTTCAACAGTATTTCCGAGGACTTCAGAAATTCAGATTCTTGAGCACAGCAAACTAGAAATATCTCGTTGCCCACAATATAATAGTTAGAAACTGGTTCACCTAGTGAAAGGATTTTTTTTTCTTGCCAGAGAGAAACTCAACCATTCACGCAAAAATTACAAGCTCCTCTCCTGCCCCCACCCCCAAAAAAAATAATAATGAAAAAATAAATCTCTATTTCATATTCCTTGATACCTGTATGCATGCATGCAAATGAGACTTAATGTGTGTGGTTTGTTCTTAATTCTTGGACAAGGTTCTTGGATGCAACTGAAGCTGGATAAGGTTTTGACAGATGTCTGGATTGCTGACACTTCCCCATGTTTTGACAAGCATCTGCCTGTTGTAAACTTATTGTGCAACACTGGAGAGTTACTGGTTGGACACCAAAAGCATATGGACCACATCAGTTCCTCAAGTTAAATTTGATTAAGATTTTAAATGGCGTATGGTCACTGTATTGATTTTCTGGAAAGTGTTTAATTTCACAGAAAGAAAAGAAGAGAAGAAAAGCTTTATCTAAATGTTTATGGGTGTTGTGAAGTAACAAAAGGTTCTTACTGAGAGGTGGCATATGAAAAAAAAAAAAAAGAAGGAAGATAGGAATGAGAAAAATATTAGTGGCATTCCTTCATAAGTTAGCTGTGGACTACAGCTGAAGGAATTTATGTTTTGACTGTGACTCAACACTGTCAAAGTATAAGCAAAGAAGAACAGGGAAAACAAACAACAGCAAAAAAAAAGATGCATGTCTGAGGAAATAAAAGTAGAAACATGAGGTATGGGAGGACATATTACTAAAGTGTATGTTAATAGTTGATAGCTGAATTCATTCACTTAACAGTAGTGAAGGCAAAATCTGGCTAAACCACAAAGACTAGGAGACCAGATTTATTACTGCAATGATTCTATAGTGGTGTTCCCTAGACCATATGAAGCCATAAGAGGCCTGGAAATTATGGCAAATGGTCTGTTCAACTATACCAAACAATAAAACACATTAAGTTCATCTCATACAGATGCACATGTTGTCTGTGATCAGCTTATTTGAATTGTTGGGGGTGACTGAGCTCATGAATGATTTGTATGTTTGCTCAAACAGATTTATAATTCCAAGGAGAATCTTCTCAGAGCAATCTGGATTGTTGTTATCAATGCTTTGGTTTTATCTCAGAAATTGTTCACATAGCTAGTATTGATTTCTGAAAATTGATTTATTCATAAACGTTCACTAAGCAGCTTTGACAAACAGTTTCTGGACTAGGAGGGTATTCATGAATAGCACCTTCTTACCCTGAACTGTACATTATGCATAATGCGTTACTTCAGCCATATAGCATTGTTCTGTTCCTAGACTGGTCAATGATAATGTAACTAGTGACTTGATAAGCATAATGGCCAATATTGAATCATGAATAACATATAAAATATTCAGAAAAGTGACATTTGAGGAATACAAGGGATATCAAAATAGACAAACAGATAACGAAATAGACTGTGGTCATTCATATACTCATGAATACCCTTATGAGACCTCAGAAGAGAAGAGAAGTTAATCCACATATTCATTTATGCCTCACCTCATTTTGTTATTCCAAGAGCACTAATTCTAACCCAGAGGGAGAGCAAAATTACATGAAGAGTCATTAGATAAAATGCATAAACAGTCTTTGAAAAACAGCTGAGAGCACAGATCTATCTCCTCTCCAAAGCAAGCATGAACCATGGAAGGTTTGAGAGCTTTGCATTCAGTTGATACCTTCTTTCAGACTCCAAAAGAAAAAAGAAGGGAAGGGAAGGGAAGGGAAGAGGAAGGGAAGGGAAGGAAGGGAAGGGAAGGGAAGGGAAGGGAAGGGAAGGGAAGGGAAGGGAAGGGAAGGAAGGGAAGGGAAGGAAGGGAAGGGAAGGGAAGGGAAGGGAAGGGAAGGGAGGAAGGGAAGGGAAGGGAAGGGAAGGGAAGGGAAGGAAGGGAGGGAAGGGAAGGGAGGGAAGGGAAGGGAAGGGAAGGGAAGGGAAGGGAAGGGAAGGGAAGGGAAGGGAAGGGTAAGGGAAGGGAAGGCAGGGAAGGGAGGGAAGGAAGGGAAGGAAGGGAAGGAAAGGGAAGGGAAGGGAAGGGAAGGGAGGGAAGGGAAGGGAAGGGAAGGGAAGGGAAAGGGAAGGGAAGGGAAGGGAAGGGAAGGGGAAGGGAAGGAAGGGAAGGGAAGGGAAGGAAGGAAGGGAAGGGAAGGCGAAGGAAGGGAAGGGAAGAAAGGGGAAGGGAAGAGGAGAAGAAGAGACGAGAAGAGAAGAGAAGAGAAGGAGAAGAGAAGAGAACGAGAAGAGAAGAAAGAGAAGAGAAGAGGAAGAGCAGAGAAGAGAAGAGAAGAGGAAGAAGAGAAGAGAAGAGACGAGAGAAGAGAAGAGAAGAGAGAGAAGAGAAGAGAGAAGAAGAGAAGAGAGAGAAAACAAAAAGAAAAACAAAAAGAAAAACAAAGAAAACAAAAGAAAACAAAAAGAAAACAAAAGAAAAACAAAAGAAAACAAAAAGAAAACAAAAGAAACAAAAGAAAAGGGAGTGTCTTACAGCATGATCTGGTGAGTGTAGGATCCCTGCAGGAACTGTGAGGTTTTCTTTTGACCCCTTTAGGTAAACTGAACTTGAACCTTGGCTTCTCAAAGAGCCAAGTGTTCCCATGACTAGGGTTAGTCTGACTTTTAAAATATAAATTTCTTTTCCTCCTTTACCTTTTAAACACTACAGAAATAAAGAACTCAGATGTGAGACACCTTTTCTGTACTTTCCTCCAACCCCCCCCTCTCCCCCCCGCCTGCCCTCCAAAAAGATGGAATTTAGGCTTATTCAATATTAGCTGGTAGTTAAGATAATATTTCAGGCTTGAAATTTTGACTGCTCTGAAGAAAGGAACAGATCAGTATAATGAGCAGGTTCTATAGAAATATAGTGATGTCATCAGGAATATAGTCAGTGTGCAGCAGACTGCAAATTATGCCTCTTTCCAGATGCCTATGAGAAACAGAGATACACAGAAGCAGATCTGCAAAAATCAAGGTCCTACCAAGGGAAGCTAATGAGATCCATAATGTGCAGTGATCTGCAGTTTTGTTTCTAACAGTTTTTGCTTATCTCAACAGAGGATAACTGAGGGTTAAATGCAAACTTTCTTATCAAATAGTGAAATATTAACAAACACTCATTGCAACACAGTTGGGGCCAAACTTCCCAAGGTTGTGATGATAAGATTATGGTAAGAAATCTAGAAAAGAAATATGCTAAACTAACGAGATTAAACAGGGTGAGATCATCCATTGACAAATTTATCCCATGACCAAGAACAATATAATGGGATTAATGATGAGGATTTTTGATCATAATAAGATGTGGGTTGATGCCTGAGAGAAAGTTCTGTGGTCACAACGACTGCAGTGAGTCCCACGTGTAAAGACAACATAATAATGCTTAATTGGCAAAATGCTGGATTATGAATAGAAGTCTTTGCAATCATTTATGGGAAAGCACTACAGAATTTATAAAACAACTATAATCTTCCTTCTATTATTATTCTGTTTTTGGACTGGTCCAGCTAATGGAAACACTGGGTCCATGGCAAAGGTTTTTGTATAGATAAAACACCCCTCCAAGAAATATTATTTGCTACTGGATTTAGCACATGACACTTTTAGCAGATAGGCAGATGTGCTCCCTTTGGCCACAGGGATACTCTTTCCCATGGGGGTTTCATATCTGCATATCATCAGCTTTTTCTTCTCACTCAGTGACTTAGTTTGGAAACTGTAAGGCTTAGGTCCTCTGAGCACTTTGGACAGAACTCTTTATCCATAGCTTGCTGAGACTAACACACAACTTTGTAATCCAGGTGTTGTTCCCAGGAGAAAATTCCCTGGGAACTCCTAAAAGATGTGTGTTATAAAAAGGTCTACCATGGTCCACACCTGGTCTCAGGGTGACAGTCAGATTACCTACTCATGAGCTGGTCACCCTGAGTCCTCTTCGTGGTTATTCTACATGAACTCCTTTCACCAGCTTTGCAAGATTAATTTAGGATGATATGACTTAAGCTTAGAAACTTCCCTCTTTCTCACAATAAATTGAAAACAGAGGTGCTAGATCAAAAAGCAACTACATTTATTTAATGAAGAAATGTTCTGTAGTTTGACTTTGTTCTTTTTTTCCCAATAGAGACCTGATAGGTAGATCTGATCAATGTGTTTGACATTGCTATCAATACTGTAGTGGTTCTTTCAAAATAAAACTACTTCAGGTTTCTGGTTGAAAAATCTCTTTTGAACTTCTATGTGAAATGGCATAGTCCTACAGAAGCTTCTTATTTGATTAGAAAGTCAGTCTTTGCTTCAGAAAAGAAAGAATTGTGCAAATTTTATTAACATCATAACTCTTAAAGTATTAGCCAGCTGAACTTCGTAAAGTCTTATAATGTATGTTTTCTATTTGATATATGAGGAATCATAGACATCAGAAGATGACATTGTGAGCACTGCAAAATCGTTGGTAATAATTATTTTAAAAATCTTCTGCAGGGTCTCATCAGTTAGAAGACTATTGATGTAAAAAGGTAGGTAAGTGCTCTCCAAAAGAAGGAAGAGAGACTCCTAAAAGGACACAGTCTTAATGGAACCCATTGAATGGAAAGGCAGTTACAAGTAGTCAGAGGGTGCATATATAACTACATATACAGTTAAAAGAAAAAAAAAGCGCAGTGAGTACATGCTTTGAAGTTTTCCCACATAACTACTCTTTCATAAGAGAGGCAATGCACACACTCTATTGAACCCTAATGGCTTGTCTGAAAGAACTTGTATTCAGAGAGCTTTCAAGGAGCATTTGTCAGGTTTTCAAGATTATATATATGCTTATGTTCCTTACATGTACTTACTTATATCTCCGCATTTTTATTTATTTATTTTTATTGGCTTTGCTTGATTTAGACCAAACCCAGTTCTTCAAATAATTAACATTTTTACAACTAAGAAATCCTGTATAGGTACTTGGTTTCAGCTGAATTTCAGCTGAATTGTATGTAAAATAATCTTAATAACAATCCTAAAGTATTTGCCAACTCCGTCATCCATTAACTTTTTACAGTATGGCAAACATTTAATGTTTTATTGACATATGTCACGAAACATGTACAAGGGGACTAACTAGGCATGAGGGCAAGGAAGTTATCCTTAATTTGTAATTTCCTGTTATTGTAAATTATACCTATTCTGCATCTTTATGGCCTTCTTCCATTTTGAAATGTTACTATGTTACTTTTCTGTTTAACTTATGCACCTTGAATGTTGTTAAAACTACTGTAAAAGTCAATAAAAATGCAATAACTTTGTGTCAATCAAAAGCAATGGAGCAATCTCTATTGAGCAAACAATTTGAAAGCTACAAATAAAAATGCAATTGCGATATGCAATTGATTAAAGATATGAATCAGAAAATTAAAAGTTTTTTTCCAGTTTTAGTTATTACCAGGTTCTTAATTTATAGAGCAGTTACTGTAATTCTATCTAAAGTCCTGTAAAGAGCTACCAGTACAAACAGTGATACTGTCTTCTCTTGTTCCATTAATATGGATTACCTGTGATCATCTCAAAAGCATAATCATTCAGCAAATGTTGCCACTTCTAGTCTGTTTATGCGAATCCTCAGGTAAGTCCTTTGTTTTTATCAGGAACACAAAAGCAGCTGTACTAGGTCAAGCCACAGTTCGGTCCAGCTCAGCATCCCTATCTGACAGTGGCCAGCAGCAAAGCCCCAGGGAAGACTATATAACAGGGGAAGTGTAAAGTCATCCTTCCTGGGTATGATCTCAGTGATGTGGCTCAGGGACCTCTTGACCTGCACATCTCTGCCTTTAAGAGCATTTGCTGGATTTTTCTCCCCTGCACTTTCCTAATCACTTCTTGAGGCCAGTGTAGACTAAACATGAATGAGTCTGAGATTGGTTTTCAAGCAAGTGACTTGGGGGTTGTGCTGATTTCAGACTCCGTTGTAACTTCACACTGGAAAATAAGATTTCTCACAGGACCACCGTAATGGATCAAAGTACTGAGCTAGGAGGAAGTGATAATCTTGGGATGGGGATATGGGAGAAAGGAGATCTGGTGATTTCAAGGCCAGTATTGGTAGTTTTCCTTCCCCATACAATTTTGGTGTATGAGTGGGGGTAAAGTAGCTTGTTCAAAACTCCAGATACCCGTTTGGTCAATATGACAATTTGATTCTAAGCTGGTTTTTTTTGCATAACAGATAAATAAGCCATCATAAACTATGTCATCATAAATAAAAGCCTTACTGAGCTCAGGCAATGAAATCCAATCAATAGAGGACACTCATCCCCAGTGAAAGCAACGGCTAATGCTCTGTGGTTCCTGGTGGATACTCTGTCATTGTATTTTAAAACCACAAGGAATTCCCTGTGTCATCAGCAATGACCACTTTATTGCTGGTGAATTAGGAAGTGAGCAGGGCTAAAGGTACATTTGAATTCCACAGACTCATTTATTTTAGTGCATCTTTCAATGGGGGAGATCACCTGGTTAGCTCATGGATTTGGAGCGATGCAGAAAAGAAAAACAGGCTCTTGAGTTTCAACTTACCTGTGATACTGGATTATGATACTTTCTGTTCTTTCCATTGCAGTGGAGCAAATTAAGGTTGATTACCATAAAACAAACAAACAAACAAATAAATAAATAAATAAATAAAGGACTGAGCTAGTCTGCTTAGTCATTTATGTCGTGCAGTTATGTCTATTCCTCTGCTTGTTTCAATCAGAATTCCAAACCCAAAACAAAACATATACATTTTTTCAAGAAGTATTACACTTCCTGATATACAGTAGATTTAATATTTCTCTGTATAAAGATCAAAATTCTCAATTTAAAAATAGTTCTATTTATTTGTGTGTGTGTGTGTGTGTGTATGAGCCTTTTAAAATGGATCATTCCAACTTGAAATTAATCATTTTATTTATGTCTTAAAAAACGTATTTGTTCAACCTGGAAAACCATATAGCTCACCTTTCCCCACCGAAATCTTTTATTGTTATTTTTTTTATGTCATTGATTAGTTTTAATGAATCGGAAATTTTAGAAAACTGAAATCTATCTGTTTATTTTTGCTGTTGTGCAACTTATCCTATGGAATATATCCTGAATACCATCAGATACATTAATTCAATCTCACTCTAAAAAGTGAACAAACTTCATTAAAACAGTACAATTCCTTTTGCAAATATTAAAGGAGAAAAGAACAGCAATTTGAAATCATTCATTTCTCTCTTGCTTAATGAATTATTGATTTGTACTTTACTTTTGAATGATAGTGCTCTGATGTGATAAACATTGATTTGAATCTTTATACAAATATTGTATATCATCAGCAGATTATGGCAACAGAATGATACATAACAAGATAGACCAGAAGGGATGTAATAATACAAAAATCATTATGAGATGCCATGACTGTGTACTGTGTGTGTGTGATGGGGGTGTATATGTAAAGCAGAAAATGGAAATAAAAGTAATACATCCAGGGGGATGATAACAATGAAGAATTATAGAAAGTTTACATTTGCATTAACACTGAACAGAGAACCTTGAAAATGAAAAATAATTACTTTCTGCTACTAGTAATTCTTCTAAGCTGACATTTCTTGCAACCAGAAGTGCAGAGCTGTCATAGGTTTAGAGAGCTCTCTTACACCCTGCTCATGTTCAGGAGCTTTAACTTCATGCACAGCTATTCACACCAATAAGAACTACATAGTCAAAAGACAAAAGAAAAGTGCTGAGAGCAGTAAACACATAGATAATCCTGTCCACCAAACGATTTTGCATTTCCTTTATGCACCATTTATTTCAGACAAAAAAGCTGCTGAGAGATTTACGTCAAAGTGATTTCCACAGCTCAGCTGCTCAAGGCTGGGGAGATGATTGAAGCGCTGAGCTACACTTTCCTGAGGACCTGTGTCTACCCCTCTACTTCCATGCCTGGTAGTGGAACATTACATGTGGTCTCTCTCAGACAAGTTCATTTCTGAGATCCGTTGTCTGTATTTTGGCAGGCTGGACAAGGGGCAAAGGCCCCTAGGTACAGAGAGAGAGAAGGGAAGAATGACTCTTTTTTCCTTTGGACAGCAGTAGTTGTCCTTCTTTTGGGCTACGTGCACTGGGCAGGCTGTGAAGGTCTCCACTATCTTCCTCCTGAGCCCACTGTATAGTGGGGAGCACCCCTTCAACATTCATGAGGCAATACCCATATATTTGACAACACAAAACAAATCATACATATCCAGCTCTAAAATATTCGTATTTGTCATGAAAAATCCTCAAAGGAATATGGTTGCACTGGGACAAAAACCACTCATGCTATCTCATATATTCAAAGTGAATTAAACTTGCAACTAATGAACTATAACTATTATCCACCAGGGCTACGTTAAGATTTTGCCTAGATGGCTACAAAGGATTTGGAACAAATATTACCATGCAGGGACTAACTAGGACCAATATATGTTCAGATCAGCAGAAACAATGTGGGGCCAGGGAGAAATGGAAGCTGGGCATCCTCCCTAACATCACCAATAGCAAGCCCAACACAGTGGAGAGGGAGCTGCCGTTTGTCCTGGTGTAGGCTAACAGCAGGATATGACCCCTTAGATTACAAAATACATCAGTATTCATGTGAGCATCACTACATAGGCAACATTGGTCTGCATACTACAAAACCCTGGCTCAATGATGTACCTGCAGATATATTAGGTTAATCATGCTAGGCAAGGTATATATAAAAGGATATTAATGCAAATTTGTATAGCACTCCGTATCACTTTTTTTTTTTTTCTTTTTTGTAAACACATGCTTTTGTGAATGGCCCTGCTCTTCTCAAGTGTCTCTCTAGACTTAATAGTCTCTCAGGAATTGTTTTAAATGAGATGCCCCTGAAAATTTTGCTTGAGACTGTTTCAAAGGAGTAGGTGGTTTACTCAGGGTTGAAAGCTTATCTTATCCTACTTTCACTAGAATCAGGTATCATATTACTATCACTCAATAAAAATGAGTTCTCTATTCCCAGGGAATATTTCTAGTATTAATTCAGAGCATTACCATTTTTTCTTTTTTTTTTTTTTTTTTTTTTTTTTTTTTTTTTTTTTTTTCCTGTGGTTACTAATATAAAGACCTAAACAGACTATTTAAAACTTATTAGCAAGTACACAACAACTAAATAAGGCATATATATTTTTTTTTATTTTATTTTTTTTTCCCTTTACACATATTTAAGTGTTTTGGAATACGGTGTATAATGTACACAGCTCTGATTGTTCAAAGGTAGATCAACATCCTGCACCAACAGTCTTACATGTATGTATGGAGTAGTAAAGTGAACCTTCAGTTTACTGGGGAAAAAAATAGAACTGCAGGCTGCACACTTGTAATCATTATGGCATTTGCATTATGACATATTAAAAATTGGTATTCTAGGTTACGGACAGTGCTATAAAGCTGGTATTCTACACTGTGTAATGCAAGCTCATTTAAAATGTACTCTTCCACAACATGATGAGAACACAAATTATAATTAGGAAAGTAACCCAAGCAGAAAATTAGTCTGGAAAACTAGTCTGAGTGTGCTCCTGGAGACAAAGCGATCCTGTGTCTTAACTTTAATGTCTTGGTATAGGGAGAGATTGATATAGAAGATAAAGACAAGGACACATAAGGCTTTCTGACAGAAAGAGAAAAAGAAAAAAAGCTTTGCAAGTATATGCACAGGTCAAATCTGTAGTGTTCAGGAAATGCAAATGTGCACACAGAGAAGCAGCACCAGATCTTACCTTTGCAGTTACTCGCAGCATGGGCTGTAACTGCTCCAATATACAGATCTATACCTGGATTTTTGTTCTCACAGTGCTCATCAGAGGTAAAAATCTACATTTATTGGCACAAATCAAGGTCTCTCAAATGCTACTCTGAAACCAGAGCCCACTTGTAGAAGCAAACATACACGACACTTTTTACCAACAAAGGCTTAGCTGTAACGGCTGCCATCTGAGAAAAAAACATGGTTTCAAAACAGCATTCTGAAATTCTGTTTGGATCAAGAAAGAAAAAAGTCAAAAAATACTTGTTTCCACTAAACCATAAACCAAAAAAATGATCTCAACAAACTTAGAAGCAAGCAAGAGGCATATCTGAAAATATTTACATTTAAGATTTTTTCTTATGGAAAAGTTTTGTGGCATTTAAGAGAAAAGCAAAATGACAAATCACTCGGTAAGTCTACAGTTTTTAGAGAGGCTGAAACAATCCCTTCATTAGATGCCTTATCTTACGCGAAGGAGACCTGCTACATTGCACTCAATGGGAAGTATCATAATTTTCTATTAAACCTTATTTGCTGGTTCTGTGGGTATCCCTGAAGCAATTGATAATACTTTAATGTGACTTAGAGAACATACAACTTCACAGTACCTTATGGGAGTGAAGAGGTTTATCCTTATTTAGAAAAAGACAACAAGAAAAAGAAATAACTATTATGGCCAGGAATTAAAAAAAAAAAATGCTCTGCTGTAAGGGATCAGGGGATCAGTTTGTCAAACAAAACAAAACAAAACAAAACAAACAAACAAACAAACAAACAAAAAATGAAATGTTTGGTGAGTTGAGTTGAAAGTTAGGTGTCTACCTAAAACACAGGAGTTTAAAAGTGAGAATTAAGACATGAAAGAATGTATTTTCTGCAAGGGTGGCCTGCATCCCTGCCTGTCAGTGTCTGCAGCATCAGTAAGGACTTCAGCAAAGCAGGCATTTGTTTGAAGAATGTGTGAAAATGTTACCAGATTGCAGAGCAACACACAACAGCCCTTGTGCTGAACATGGAGCCCAGCTCTTCTTAGTTACTACAAATGACCTGGAGAATTTTTTATAACTGCTGCAGACATTGCTCAAAATATACATCCTGAATAAACCTATGATCTTGATTGTAACTGCACAAACCAGTAACTTGGTGCAACTTTGGCTTTGCCTTTTCCCTGGCTATGGACTGTTGTCCTGAACCCTTTCTGTTCCCATGTCTCAACGAGTTAAAGAATCACTCACTGAGCACTGTTTCTACTGTAGACATTTTTAATATTTCTTTTCAGTTCCTCAGTTACTTTTTGTTTGTTTGTTTGTTTCACTTTTTGGATGGGTGGGGGGAATAAAAGTTACTTGATGATTAGGGAAATATATGAATACATAAAAACACATTCAACTCCAGACACAGCCTTAGCCCCAAATCCATTATCTTGGCTCTGCAAGAACCCAGATTACCTACAGCAGCTCCTGCTGGTCACTGGGGCTATGCAGTATTCATCTTCTCATTACATTTATTTCTATTGCTTACTTACAGACTAGTTGGAGCATCTCATTTTAATGATAAAATGGTGTGGTGGTTCAGGTGGCAGTCAGTGGCAGTGATGAGAAATCCAGCCCAGGAAACTGCTCCAGGAAAAGCTGCTTGGACCTAAGTGAAAAGAACAGATGCATTATGGCTAGTTGCTCATCCCATTTGAAGGCCAAGTTGTATTAGTGTATTTGTTTCACATTAGGTTATTCAAACTTTTTTTTTTTTTTTATGTGCTACTTCCCATTTGTCCAAGAGTTTGGGAAAAGGGGAATTATAATTTCACATACAATGTGTGGTCTGAGGCAGGATAAATACATGACTTGTGTGTGCATTTAAATCCATCACTTCTCAGGACCTTCTCCAGCAGTAATGTTTAATATGGGCTTTAATACTGTGCTTCTGTTCTCTTAGAGGTGATTTAAAACCATGTCTGGAGTAAGTACACATTTAAGAATTGTTGTCCAGGGCACAGAAACTTCCTGATGGGCTTCAGAAGAAACCAAAAACTCCTAAGCAAAAATTAAAGTAATTGCTTATTATTGAAAATCACATAAACACCTTTGTGGCCAAAGCTCCTCTTTAAACCTCATCATCAGGACATATGTTGCTAATTTGCAAGGCTCATTTCAAAAATTTTAGGCATATTATTTATTTTTTTTCCATTTTCAAAATGTCGAAAACATTTATAACAGAGAAGCACTTCCTGTAAAGAAAAAAATGGGAAAAGGACTGCAAATTCGTTTTTAGTGCTTGTCAGAGCCTTCACATGGGTTTTAGTTTTGATTAAAAGAAAACAATGCACAATCACAGACCACAAAAACAGAAGTGACAATGCAGAAGATTTGGGCAACTGGAAATTTCGTTTTTGATTACCAATTCCTGCCTTTTTCATTCATCTCCAATATGGTTTCAGAGAAATGCCTTCTTGAAAGTAGCTATATATTATAAGCTAATTAAATTTTAAAACTCTGGATTGGTGACATTTACAGGATATTTAACACTTTCCAAAACTGTGACGGTATTTATATTCCTGAATATAGTTTTAGGAGCCTAATTTCAAGTTTAAAAATACTGACTCATAGACTGCTCAAGATGTATGAGAAACATCCTTTAGAACATGCGTAAAATGACAAGAATAAAGGTGTTAGGCTAAAAACCTGGTCGAAGAAATAAAAACCCACCAGGAAGGCTGTTAATCTGCTCACGTAAAATTGCACCGAGCAGCCTGCAATCTCCTTATGTAAGGTTTCTAACCAAAGGATTTCTTGGGCTACACAAACACTTACTGAGCTGGAATTGCAGCTCTGTGGTGGATTATCTGGGTAGACGGAGGATGCACATGCTAGGCTATAACATACAGGCAATAGGGGGGGCAAACTTGGTTATTAACATTTTGTTATTGAATTAGGCAATTGTACTTTCAGAAAGTTCAGCATTTCTATTTGATGGAGTTCTCTAAATCCAAGAAACAGGGTGAAAATATCCCATGAATTGTATTTTCTATGTTGACCCCTTTCAGAATGCTTGGTTCTTCTCATATGGACCTGGATTCAGGTGATAACAAAATATTTTTTATTTTTGACAATGTCAACAACAGCAACAAAACCAAAGCAAAACACAAAGGAGTTAAAAAAAAAAGTGATTAAGATATTAACTGTACTGGTTGCAAGAAAAAAAAAAAAAAGGAAAAAAAAAGTAGTCTTTACAGTTATTCCAGCAGAAAACAAGGCAGACTCAAAGCTGTACTTCCTTAAAAAAATACCTCATGATTTGAACTTCTCTTCAGGATTTTAGAAATTTTGGGATATCTGGTATTTTTTTTGAAAACTTGAAACTCACACTACAATCTTTTTGGTGAATTTTCCATCACTTGGTTGGATTGAAGAAATTAGAAACGTACTGCTTTCCTAGGGCTTTTCAGCACCTCCTCCTTTCCACCCTCCTACAGATTAAAACATGGTATGATATACTAAGACTGGCCAAAAGAAAGAAAATGCAGAAGCATGTCTGAAAGCCTCAGGCTTTCAAACTGCAAGAGACAGGGATGAAAGCTGCAGACAAACGTGTACCCATGCTGTTAGAGGGTGTAGCCCCAAGCTTAAACGTAATGCCCAATTGAGAAATCTACCCTTAAACTTCAAAAGTCACAGGCTGCTGCCCTATGCCTCTTCCCTTGCTGAGTGACTACTGCATTTTTATTTAATGACATCATTATGTACCTTAACTGCAATTAAAGACCCTGTTCAGCCAATATACAGGAGCACTTTGACGGGGCAAAACCCATGAGTACTCTTTTTATGTTAGGGCTTTTTTAAAAAATATATGGACATACAGAGTTGCCATGAAGTGTATCAGTGTTCTTTAGCATCCCAAATACAATGAAGAAGACTGAGTGCTGAAAAACCTCAGATTTAATTCTGTCTTCAGTAACTTTCCCTCTCCTATACATCCTCTGAGTATAGTTCCTGCAGGCCTTTATTCATGGGGACAATTCAGTAGCCCCAGTGGTTTGCCAGTGGCCAGAATTCTGCATCAGGTAATGAATTGCTGGCCCTATTCTCATATAGGTGCCCTATCAAAGGTTTTCTCTCACTGATTTATGGAAATGACTCTTCCTCTGGAGATCCCTGCCTCAGGACACCTCTGGAAATACAATTGTAAGAGCTAGATATTGTGAAGATGGGGGCTAGGTACTCCAGCCTGATCTGAGAGGTTTTCCTGAACTCTGATATTTTCCATTTTCTGCATCTCCTGTACTGACATACATATCTCCCTACATTATTTCTATCCCTGACTAGTATTAATAGACTTCTATTTACTGACTGCCTTATGTCTATCACAGTGTATTGGGTTTATGTGACAAGGTTTTGGTGGCAGGGGAGCTGCAGGGGTGGCTTCTGTGAACAGAGCCCAGCAGCTGACCCTTTTCCATTGTATTTTCTCCCCTCTTCCTTTGAGGAAGGGGAGTAGGAAAGTGGTGTGGTGGAGTTTAGTTAGCCATTGGTGTGAAACCACCACATGCAGCCTCATTCATTCAAGACTGCCTATAAGTCTTCATCCTTCCCTAGCACCACAAATATTCCTCAAGGCAGTATGTGCCATACACACACATGTATGTCCAGGTGTGGCTGCAATGGCCCTGAGATATAGGAAAAAGTTAATGCTGTGGTCTGCAACACAATGTTGTATGAAGCTGCATTGCTCAAAAATAATTTCCCTTCTGCTTTAGTGCATATTTGTGAATTGTTTAACTCTGTTATTTTGATGGTCACCATTGTGAATTCAGCACTGCAGCAGATAAAGGTTTTTAACTTCACCTGAAAACCAAACCAATGTGGCTGGGGCTGTAAGAGCATCCTCTGCTATGTGGCTGAGGGAGGCTGGGGAAGCTGCAACCCCATTCAGCACTGTGTCACCACAGATCAATGCAAACTGAATGACCAAATAACTTTATAGTCTCTTTAGCTTCCTGGGTCTTTTATTTTAGATTGGGGTTGATGTGCTGTGCAAGAGCCAAACAACTAAAACTTCCATGCTTCCAAAAGAAGAGACAGAAGAGTGAAAAGAAATTGGGGAAATATTTCTATCAGTGTATAACTGGTTTCCAGCATCTTTCAAATCTTCTGGTGTCCCTTTAAGAATGCTCTTATCTTGGTTCGTAAAAGCCGGTAGCATTAAAAATACAGTAATTAACATGTTCATAATGTAAATGCTAATCATTTAACATGTCAAGCATCTTCATCCCCTACTGAATCAATATGAATTATTAAAACAGACTCTTTAAGACCTTTAAAATCAACTCTCAAAGCATGCACTAAACAACCACACCGTTGGCATACGAGAGCACCAAGTTACAAATTCATGTGTTAGACTGTCTGACACACTCGTTCTCTTTGATGAGAAAAAACAAAGAAAAATACCTCCCCCCAGAATCTTATATTCAGAACTACGTAATCTGTATGCATAAGTGTATTAGATTTTTTCTCAGAGGTTTTGTAAATCTTTTTTTGTTGTTGTCTGTTTGTTTATTTTTTATTTATTTTTATGCATTTATTGAATTAAGTAAGTAAGTCGTATAGAGTGGAGGAAAAGAAAAAAAAAAAAAGAGAGAGAGAGAGAGAACTAACTTATTCAGGATAAGCAATGTTTTTCTGAAACAAAACTGCAAGATGGTCCCAAAAGATCTTGAAAGAATAAATGCATAAAATCAATAACAAACAAATATAATAAAGTAATAACAAGTAACAATAAAGTAATTACAAGTAGGGTAAAAGCTGAAGTACCTATCTTTAAAAAAAATTGTCAAAATTTTTAGTGGTCATGAAGAATTCTGTATGCACATTTGTAAATTTATTTTTAATATTACAAATAAACACTAACTCTTAAAATCAAATTTATTTCCATCTTTAATGCAGAAAGGACAAGAAAATGTTTCACATTTTCAAATGTCTGCAAATTAGAGATGAAATTATTAGACATGCATCTTACCTCAGAGCCAGCTTACTAGATGTTTCAAGAGAGTCATGAAGTAGCTTTTGTGAATTTATATATGTGTGCAGACAAACATCTGCATGAGATGGCTGTTTCTTGTTCAACCCATTGAAATAAGATAACAAACATTATTTTTTGCTGTTGTTGCTTCTGTTAAAGATATGAAATAAATGAAGTTTTGCAATCAGATACAAGCAATCACATAAAGAGTGGATTTCAAATACTTTCATATCAGATTGCACGATGCTGGTGTTAACATCTTGTTCTACGTGAACAATCAGATAACAGCCTGGATGTTAATAAGCCAGAGGTTGTTCTTGCTTTGCGAAAATCTTCTATGCCCATTAAGTTAATTGATAGGCATTTTTCACAATGCCACAGTACTTTGCTACAACTATCTGGATTCAGATATCAGATATATCAGATTTTCTGTATCTGGATCTATCTGATTTCAGATATAAGTTGAAGTTCTACCTGGGCAATCCTAAATCTTTATTGTGAGAAAGGAGGAAATTCATTATAGCATGGTTAAAATTTTACAAACTTTGTGTACTTAGAAATAATGTATGAGGGCTTACACATCTGATTGGAGATAGGAGCTCACGCATCTTGCTTTCCTAGCATGAAAAATACATCTTGACCTCCCACCACCCTCAACTAGGAAAAAGTTCAGTATACTTCATGCTTGTAGATAGCAAAAATTATAGTCAAAGTGTAACTAGAAGGAGGAGAACTTCAGATCTGAGACAAAATAAGTCAGCTGCAGTTACGAAGGCTTTTCATGCTTGTGTCAAGAAGCAGCTACGTTATGTTTGGTGGGCATATCTTCCTGCTAACCTCTCAGTAAAAATTCTTTTCACAACAGGGTGTGAAACAGGCATGATAGATGTGAACATGTTCTACTAGTTTCTAAATCATCTAATGATTTAGAAATGTTGATTTTTTGGCCTCTTCTTGCAGATAACTAGCTATATGGCAAGAAGAAATAGCCTCAAGTTGAGCCAGGGGAGGTTCATGTCAGAAATTAGGAGAAATTTATTCTCACAAGGAGTCATTAAGCATTGGAAGAGGTTGCCCAGGGAGTTGGTGGAGTCACTGTCCCTGGGGGTGTTCAAGGAAAGGCTGGACCTGGTGCTTAGTGACATGGCTTAGTGGGTGACATTGGTAGCAAGGGGATGGTGGGACCAGGTGATCCTGGAAGTCTTTTCCAATCTTAATGACTCTATGATTCTAATGAAAGACCTCCAAAGAGCTCTTGCATTTCCCACAATGTTTGGAAAGGCTACACAGGTTACCAGACTGATGTGGGTGCTTGGAGCTCTAATATCTGCCTCTGAAAATAAATACAGTCAGACTTCCAAACTCTTTAATAGGTGGGGCAGCTGAAACAAAAATCTTGGTAGATTTTCCTAGTTATATGCTCAAAACCTGAATGTAAAATTTTGTTTTGTTTTGTTTTGTTTTGTTTTTGGTGCTTGTTGATTTTTGAATATTCCTGGAGTTAGATATCCAGAGTCAAAATTATAGTATGAATACAAACAGAATCACAATGCAATTAGGTTTTACAAGATATTAGTTGAATTGCAATTTCACAACACAAAGCAAACTATAATACTACTAAACTATAATACTATAATACTATAACCTATAATACTACTAATACTAAGCAAACACTAGGCAAAAATATTATTGCAGCAGCTAGGGAAAATTGGTAAATCAACCACAACAGGAAAGACTGGGACTGGCAAATGTGAACTTCCCTGACTGTGAGCAGTGCCAAGAGCTATGATCAAACTGGACTTGGATTTTCTTCAGTGGTAGGACAATGGTCCAGGAGAGAGAAGGTGAGGCTGAAGCCATAAAGGGGTAGGAAGAAGAGGACAGAATAGAAAGCAAGCAGATACAACTGAGTTGTGATGAGATTACTTGATCATGCATAACCCTAAACTGAGTGTCTTTAATATAAGGAATTATTCTTTAGGGAAAGGAATACTGGGAAACAGAAAATATTGTTAATTTAAAGCCCATATTATTTCCCTTCAAGATTTAGCTTTTAAAAATATGTGTTTTTATTTTAAAACAATGGTAATTTGTTCATTATCAGTTGAGGAAATTGGAGGTAAGGTACAGACCATGGCTATATCTGAAGCAAATAAAGTATCAAGACATGGTATTAATATACAAGCCAGCTTGATATTGTCCAGGTTTAGCTTCTGTACTATGGAAAGAGGGTACCAGGAAAAAACCTCTAGAATCTGCCTTATAACACCCTGCCAGCTTTGAGTATCTACTGACTTAGAAGAGATACAGCCAGTAGTTTGACATTTCTGCAGGAAAGTTATGGTGAGTGACATCTCTATTAGAGCTGCAGACATGGTGAAGTATACAGTATCTGCAGTGACAAACTATCTGCTGAGAAGAAAAATCATGGGCTTGTCATGTATATCTGATCCTCTAATTACACATACTTATGCAGACAGTGTAAAAGAAAGAACTACTCCATCAGAAAATGCTTCCATCAGGAGTAGGCTTTCAAACCTCTGCAGGTCCATCCTTTTTAAGGTATGACATCATTGTATATATCCCAGAGATTAATTCACACAAAGGTCTGGTGTTCTTAGGGACGGGATATTGAAAAGAGGGACAGGGAAAGTGAGTGAGGTCACACAACAGTTTGTTTAGTGAAGACTAGAAAAAAAAAGCTAAAGACAGCATCCTTCAAGCTTGGCCACAGATCCAAAATCAGGATTATCTCACTGGGGCAGCTAAGAAGCTGGTAAATTGGACTTTCAGATGTCTTACTTCTGGCTGCTGTAGAACTTTTGATGTCATCTACCCTGAAGTCTATTGCCACCCAAAGGAGACCTGTCACATCAGAAATCAACCTGACTTTATACCCTACTTCTTTTCAAGATCCTGTGCACAAATTTGGCCAGCATCAGATACAACTGACTTCACAGAACAGACACAAATAAGACTTGAATTCAAGATGAAAACCCATTTTAATTCCTGTATTATGGTGAATAAAAGAAATCTAATTTTATATAGAAAGGGGATATTCATCATGTATTTCACATCAACTATGAAGCCAGGTTATTAATTTTGGTGAGAAAAAAAATGCAGTAAGAACTATGTATTGCAGAATTCTCTGCCTCAGAGGCCCAAAGAGTCTCCATCTCATCAAATGTCATCATTCCCATGAGCTCTTTCAGTAAGTGACATGCAAGCCAAGATGTGTTCCTTGATTTGATGATGTCCATGCCATGGAAAAATTATATGGACAAGATCTTTCTATCATCCATCATTCCTGATATAGGGAGAATATGTGCCATTTTTGAGAAACACTGAAAGTTGTTATAAAGCTTGGGACAGAAAGACTGACAGACTGGTGGCTGCATTTACACATTCTGAAAAAGGAGTTAGACTGCTGCAATATAACAAGAGGGTATCATTCTTGCATGAAACCATGCCTGGGCAGGATTCCTTAGGTCTCTTCCTGGGGATTAGGGATTTTAGATCACATGTGAAAAGAAAACTTAAATCCTCAAATCCTTCATAAGCTCCTTGACTTTTATTATTATTATTATTATTATTATTATTATTATTATTATTATTATTATTATTATTATTATTATTATTATTATTATTATTATTATTATTATTATTATTATTATTATTTTATTATAATATCTCTTTCCCAATCAAAGTTAATCCCTGTATTATTTACTTTCTTAGCAGCAAGAGTCTAGTCCTCTATTTCTGCAGAAGGACCAGGCTGTAGATATCACATGGCTCCTCTCAGACTCAATCTGAAAAGAAATAAGCCAACTAAGCTGATCTATGACAGGGTGCAAGACACACTCCAGACAGCAGAAGGGCTGTCCAGTGAGGACAGCCTTGGGGGCAATTTTCAGTGACTTCAACAAATGTGTGGTCCTTTAGAGCACATGTGGTCTGAATACTCTGAACCTCTGGGCTGTCATGACTCTATCCTTGTCCAAATCCCCCACAGCCAGGGCTGTAGCTGCAGCAGTAAGTGTTGTACAGTGTGGGCCACAGGAAGCCAAGTGAGGTGGGTCACACTGAGACCCGGATTAGAAGTTCATTGTGGACAGGGAAAACAAACAAAATACACACATCCATTTCTTTCATGCCCAGTTGCCTGGGCTGAATGCAGCAGCGAGAGACTTTGGGGAAGGCTGCATGCAGTAGAGGAAAGTGCAGGTTTCTCAGTTCTGCAGGCAGAGAGGCAGCTCTGAACCGGAAGAAATGTAACACGCTGATATTCCTGTGCCTCCTGTGAGAAGGATTCCTGCATTCTCTATAAAACAAAGTGAAACAATGTGCATTGTGGGATCAGTAGACAGGGCCAAGAGACATTAAATACCTCCTCCTGCCTCCCAGCAACAGGGTCCTTGCAGCAAGGGATCATCTCCAAATCACTGCCCCTGTGAGGGAAACGCTCCACGCATCCCTCCCTGCATGTCCTTCTTTCTGTGGAAATACTGCTATTTAAAGGAGGGTAGTTGGCATTAAACAAACTTGTTCTGCACTTGCTGTGACAAGGTTTTATCCACCTGGCTTGCTATTTCTCATGCAATTTTCTACCTGCCCTGTGTCTAAATTTAAAGACTTTAACACACGTCTTACAGCTAAGCAGTAGCCTAAATGTATGAACACAAAGTTAACGGGTCTCTGGCTTTCAGCAGCTTCACAGTGGCCCTCCTGACCTTGCAATTCCTCTTCCAGAACTGAAATCCTTTTGCTGAAATATGAGCCTTAAAAACATGGGGCTTAGCACAGCAACAGAAGAACAGCCTGCTTTTCTGGGAGTCACCCATGAGTGTGCATTTCAGTATTGCTCAGTGATTTTTCAGCTGAAAATAGTAGGCAAAAGTAGTATCAATATAGGGAGGGTGAATAAAAAACCTTTCTTTTCCATATGAAAGATCAATACAAATATTGCCTCCTTATGCCACATGAATAGAAATTAAATATGTATGGTGATTGAAATGGGCTTTGCTAAAACATGGCAGTGAACTAAATTCCACTAGCTGTCTGCAATTTTCAGGGAAAAAAAAAATATTTTGGTGATCAGACAAATGTCTCCAATTCCTTTTCCTTTACTTTCCATTCAGTCTCTCGTAGTACCAATACCTAGAGGAAAACAGGATTCTAAGGAGCAAAACCAGACTTCACCTGCCCTAAAACAAACAACTGAAAAGTCTTTAAAAAAAGACTTTTAATTTTTAAAGGGAGGCAAAGATATTGAAAAAGTTGGTACTGAATTCTTTGTATTCTAAATCAGGATGATAATCCTTTGTATGCTAAATACTAACTGAGGGATAAGAGCTTCAGAGAAAAAAGTCTTTAATTAAAGACGTTTCAGATTTAAAATGCTCAGTTCACAATTTGATGAATCTGGCTGAGTCTGTCTCAGCTGCATGGCACCAGCAGCATTTTGTTTTCTGCTCAGCCTCTAGCAGAATCCTTAAGGACTATTTTAGCAGCTTTGACTTTGGGGACTGGTGTATTATTCTTGACTATAAGGAAGGATGGAGAGTTTATAGCAGAGGGCTCTGGGACCTTGCTGTATCACAAGTACTTGTTATGTGGATACTACTGCAAGGTCTTGCTTCCCCCAGCCTACATTTTCTTTCTGTAAAACAAGAGAGAGGTAGCTATCATCATTAAGCTGAGGAAGAGCTATCAATTAGAGTGAGAGACAGCAGTCAGGAAAACCATGCAAGCACCTTGCAGAAAGTTAGAACAAACATGTCTCTATTTGCCATTCTGTTCCTGCATCCACTAACTACAGAGGCTCCTGAGAAAAACAGGAATGCAGCTGCCTTCTCACTTCAAGTGAGATCATTCAGATCAGTAGGCAAAGGAAATAAACAGCTAAGAGAGCACTGAAGTGGAGGTTATGTTTCCTTTGGAGCTGCTGTTTACATCGTGTATGCCGCAGAAGATGCTTATTTACTCCCTTTAGAATAGCTCCTGCACTCAGAGAGATTTTTGTTGTGTTGCTGTTACAGTCCTCAGAGAACAGCAGGGAGTATCCTTTTTTCATATAAAGCTTTGAGAAGCCACTTCAGATTCAGGCCTTCTTTAATGGAGCCCCTCTCTGTCTTTTGGGAACACGAGGACCTGTACCATTGCCTTCTTGTTCCTGAAGATGTCTTCAATTTTGATGAATTAAGAAAAACATAAAAGCAAACAAACAACAAAAAAAAACATTTCTTATTCTACTTTTTTTTTTATTTATTTATTAAAAAGTAGCCATGACCTCTTACTAGTAGGAAGAGTAAATAATAGATATATGTTTTCAGAGTCAGAAGTAAAACATGCAACAGTTCACACACAGCTTTCACTCTGTGGCATCCTCCACTCCACTCAGGGTTTTTTAGAATCAAAGTGCACACAGATATTCAGTCACACACATCTTTGCAGATCCTTATATTCTGACCTGTATTCCTGTGGAGACCACCGGGGCATACCAGAAACACCGCGATGCTATCCTTTGTTTAACTTGTTGCAAATTACACCAATAGAAATACAGGATCAACAAGAAGCTTTAACAAGTATGAACATTTCTGGCAACTATGTGTTTGGTTTGTGGAAAGAGACGGACTGTGTCATTTTAGGAAGTCTTGTGTCACTTTGCTTCCTGTAAGTAACACACTGGTCTGTACCTAGGCTTAGTTTCCCTGGACACAATGCCATCAGGGAATCAGGGTACATCTTATTTGAACATCAGATGTCAGGCATAAGGTGATATTTCACTAGATGATGTTGGCAACCTTGCTAGCAAGACTTTAAAAGACTTGAAAGATCAACTTCAATTTACCACAAATACTTCCTCTTGTAACATAAGAATCTTTTGGTCTAGACACAGAAGTGGCAAAGGAAATATTTGGCTAGCACTTGTACAAGAGAGCAATCTCAATATCTAAACAAAGGTTTCCCACTGCCTGTCTGGCATTCATGAGCCTGGTTAATTTGTTAGATGTTAGAGAAGAATACTGAGAATATTTCCCCATTTATTGACAAAGCATAAGGCTTTGCTCAGAAATGTAGCCTGAATGGGAGGCAAATATATTGCAAAAGTTGGTACTGAATTCTTTGTCCTTTGTATGCTAAATACTAACATAGGGAGAACAGCTTCATAGAAAAAATGAAGGAAAAGCTCTTGCCTTGCCCTGTAATTATCACAGGGTTTCGGGGGCAGAACAGCACATGTACTTTGTCATGAATGTCCTGCCTGGTCCTGGAAGTCCTCAGCTTGTCTTTGCACAGATGGAAAAGGGATTGCTTTGAGGTGATGGCCTGACTTGGGACAAGGTTGTTGACTGATCTCTTAGCCACCATCACAGCAAATTATCTGTCTAATTGGTGTGGCAGCTCTCCAGCTGAAGATTTTAGATGATCCTGGAGATAACCCAGATCCTCCAGCTCCTGCTGTGCCCAGATTGTCACACAGTCACTCTTTGTATGCAATTGCACATAAATAAAACACTTCTAAGAAACTACCTACAGATACAGAAATTGACACATAGTAAAGTCTTTCACAGTTATATGCATATATGGAGGCATAATTTGCATAGTTTAAACAATCAATAGCAATGGATAGTGCAGATACTGGTGTTGTGGCCATGTAGTACATAAAAGCAGAACACCAGTTTGGTGAGCCCTAGCCCAACCAGCATCATTGCTCCTGTGAGTATTGGAGCCACTCATAAAAGCATGAGGATCTCTTCCCTCTTACTGGTAGAAACTAGTATGACACAAAGCTCCATCATCCACCTTCAGATTACTTCATCCAGTGTTGCTTTGTTTGACAGATCAGAGGTATTATTTATGTGTGATGTGTGTGTGCATATGAACATTGTGAGAAATAATAATATATATGAATAGAGACAGAGAAGGGGGGTTCCTTTCTTTCCTGAAAATGCAGCCTCTGAAGTTGCTCAGTGCACTGTTATTCCAGCTCAGAGCAAGTTGCAGAAAATGAATTCACTGAAAAACTCTCATGGATTTTCTGCTTGGCCTGGAACCTTTCAAAAGTGTTTGGAAAATGCCATGAAGGAATGTGTCTGCATGGAGCTCTCCAAAAAGTGAAACAAGAGATACTTCACACTCCCATGTGAAGACAGCTTATTATATCTGCTCTGGGGAGAAGGAATATGTAACATATACAGTCCTGCAAGAGATGAAATTCATTTTAATTAATGGAAACCTCAAAAATCAGGCGCAAAAGACATTAATCAGCTAAGCGACTTTCTGTGTTGTTGGTTTTACCCACTAGCTAGTGCATGCTCCTTTATGACTCAATTTAGTGTGTGTAACATTTAACAGCCAGGAGAGTAACACATGTTAGAAAACTGCAGCCAATAGAAGGTGCTGGATCCTGTCATTGCATCAAAGCATCGATTCCCTTCTTATTACCTAGAGAATGTTAAGGATGCTTTTCTGACAGAGAAATGTAAATAATAAAAACTACCATAATCAAAGTTCTTCCTTTCTTAGTTTGCATTAATTTATTAAAGAACAATGGAATTAATGAAAGCGTGTCTGAGACATACAACATGCTTTTTGCATGTCAGTGACAGATGACCTCTGATATAACATGCCTATGAAAATATAGCACAGTTTAAGAAGAATGAGGAATAATTTGAGTATCAGAACTCATGACTTTCAGTTTCCAAAGTATTTGTCTTCTGAACATTGGGTTAAAATACTGTGTACTGAAAGCACAGTCCCTTACTAGACACCAGAGAATCCACACAATACCCTTGACTAAGAAAAAAGCCTCTTTGCTTTTGTATGGTTACAGCATTTTTGTTTCTCCCATTTTTTATTTATTCACTCTTTTAAGTTTGAATGTTTAACCTGTTAAATTTTTTCTGCTTAATAATTAGGCACTTTCCACCCAGCAGTGGAAATTCTCTTTTTGAGAATGCTGAGGACTGGGTAGATCTGACAGCATCACTCCTCTGTCAGGTTTGCAGCTGATAAATGGATCCAGCAGTTATTAAGTGGGACTGACAGACAGAATGATCATCCAAGCCTCATTTCCTGAAGAAACTAGGCTAAAAATTGTTCAGTAATTATCACTGATTTGCCAGGATGCATCACCAGCATTCGATGAGGAATGTTTAATTTGATATTTAAATTAATCTTTTTTTTTTTTTCCTTTCAACATTAAAATAATACTTCATCCTTACCTCAAACCTTTCCACAGGTTTTTCCAAGGATTCTTCTACCTAGAGCAGCCATTTATGTGCCCAAATTTCTTGAACTAAGGGTCTTTTTATAAATAAGATCATCTCGTGTAACATGAGGATAACACATAGATAACTTGGATAACTATCAGCCTCCAGCAATAACTGAATTATTTCTATAAGTTTGCAAAATAATTCAGTAAGTGGATCTTTTAACAACACCAACAAATATGAAATGAACATAGATCACAAATCCAACAGAACTCAGAAATGGAACTGCCTTTATCTTTTCTTGAGCAAGCTGAAATGGGCCATCCAAAGGTTTCAAGTCTCTCAGACTACATTTGACTAGATCAAGGAAAAGAGCAAGGTTTTCAAACAGACACAACTCAGATTTACTGGGACAAAAAGCAGCTTTTACATATCTACAGGGTCTGTGAGGGTCAACAACTCTACTGTAGTGTTTCTTCAGTGTTTCTTCCACTTGTAGCTTCTTGGACTGTAAGGAACTGCACAGTCCTTACCAGGACCCATGGGAAAGTTTCCTTCAGCAACTGCACTGACTGTGCACACACTGACTGTGTGCTTGCTTGCTACTCTTCTCTTCCTGCCCCAAAGACCCTGCTGGCTCCTTGCCTACTGGACCGTTCATGTAAGCCCCCTCTGCCCTCGGCTGTTCTCCACAAAGGAGAAAGAGGTTATCTCTTCACTTGAACTGGAGGGCAGGAGCCCAGACCAGGCAGCAGGCAGTCTTCCTCCCTGTGGTTTGGCTGGTTCCCCTTGGCTGGCAGAATGGGCAATAAATGGTGAACAGGAACTGGTCACCCTCTATCACACAGTCCAACAGGAGTAGGACTCTTATACCAAGAAACATTACGGCATACATTATGTCTTCCAGAAGTTGTATTCTACTCCTAAAACAAGAAGAAAGCTTTGTGGTAGCAAACACAGCTCTACTTTTAGGAAAAGTTCTCTGAATATAGATAGATTATAAAATACAAATGCAGATGGCACCACTCCAAGTGGTAATGGCAGAGGTCTCCAGGTGTGTTTAGATACCCAGTTCTTACCATGAGTCAATCCTGGTCACAAGTGACTTTCATTCATGGATAACACTACCAGTTACAAATGTTCCTGTGTATGTGTATATTTATACATTTAAGAATACTCAAATTACCATTTATGAGGTGAAATTACATTGCAGTTTAACAGCTAACAACAGCTTCATGTTTCTGTTCATTCCCACCAACTCACAGAGTTAAAAAAAAAGAAAAAAAGAAAAAAAAAGTTTTTACAATTTAATTTTACTTCTAGTTTACTTCTAGGCCAATATTTGAGAATATATCTATAATGACTTTTGTTTATTTATTTATTTATTTATTTATTTTTGTTTTTATTCTTTTCTCTTTCAGAGAGATTCCTTCATTAACTATAGTCTCTTTCCCTAGCATGGATGTGTATTCACTGTGAGCGTAACCATGCCAAACTGACACAAAATGAATAGAAGGGATTTGATCCCACGATGGAAAAAATTCTCTGCAGTACATACACATATTTCAGAAAAGACATTCCTTAAAATTTGAAAGAGAGCAGAGTGTGATCTCTCATGTTAGTCATTTATATGTGAAATCTGGGGATGGCCATACATCTGATTGGGAGAAGCAGGAAGAAAGGATTGCTGTTCTGTTGATACAGGTGCAGGGGAGACATTGTCTTTCAGAGTAAAGAACTGCTGTACATGAACATCTTGGTGCTGGAAAACAGGTTTAAGCACCACCTTGTGGGATAAGCCATGGGATTTGCATTAGGCTATATTTTAAAAGATTCTGACATGTAAGGATGCCATGCTATGAAGAGAACGACATTGCACTATGTGTTGGTTGCATTACACATTATCTCTATAGGACCCTAGAAGGAGTTCTCTGCTTTCCTGTTAAATGGATCTAAAGAAACTGGGAGTTTATTTCTTTGGGGAAAAGAGAGGGGGGAAAGAAAGTGCTAAAGGTATTACTGGTAAGGGGGAGGCCAGAGAAAACTTGAGCAATCTCTTCCAAAGGGACTGCTCCAGGACTGTAACACTTCACTGTATTCAAATGAAGTAGCCAGGTTGCAAAGACCATGCAGGAGAGATGTATAGAAAAGATTTATTTTATTTTATTTTATTTTATTTTATTTTATTTTATTTTATTTTATTTTATTTTATTTTATTTTATTTTATTTTATTTTATTTTATTTTATTTTATTTTATTTTATTTTAATTTTATTTTATTTTCTGTCTTGCAAAGGGGAGCATGTGGCATGGATTTAATTTGGTGAAAGAATAAGGCATTAGAGAGAAACTGCTTTTTGTGGGTGTCCATTTCAGTTTTTCAGCTGGTTATAAACCTAAAGTTTTCGGGAGAGGATTCCCATCTATCCCAAAACTACACTTAATCTTACACTCTTGGCTTCTATTTCAGCCTAGCTTAAAGCAACAAACATTGCTGAATACAGAAAAGAAACACACATTTTCAGTGTAATTTTATCGATTCAATATTTCTTAATTTCTAAAAAGAGTCCAAGAAGTAAGATATTATTTTCTTTGAGAGAGTTGGCTTGTGACATTTTCATATAACTCAAATTTTCAACATCTGCCTCTAATTAAGAAGCATTTTTCTACTAGGAACAACGATTACAGTGTCTAAAAGTGCTGTTACATAGATATGATTCATATCTCCCTCCTAAGAAGCTCATCTTATGTCCTGAAATCTGAGATTTGTAAATCCTTTAACTAAACATTTATATCTGCTACTAAGGTCTTGACTGTGCAGGTGCTTAAATTTGCAACGTTTTGCTGAGCTTGATCTGTAAATGCATAACAGACCTACAAATGTTTTCCAAGTCTGGGAACTTTTCTGTCAAAGCTTTTCCAGTTTCAGGTGATGTATTGAATTCTGTCTCCTGTGCGATACATTTTACAGTAAAATTGCCCCATCTGATGAATTAACTTCCTGCATTGACTGCTTACCACTTTCCTCAGTTTATAAAATAAGCAAAGAAAGACACCCAATTGAAAACAAATGAACAAACAAACAAAACAAACAAAAAAGATAAATGAATGTCTACATTTTAATTTTAGATAATTATTAGGTGCTTATTTTTTTATTTTTATTTTTTATTTTTTCCCAGCTGTAAAAAGTATAATATACTTTTTGTATATTATACATTGTGGAAGACTGTATCAGGTACATAATATGGGCTATATTTATTTCTGCACACAATTCTGTCAGGAATTTATCTAGAAATTAAGAATTAAGATGACCTCTTCCATGACAATTTTGTGCTGTTTGCCAAATAGTTGATGGAAAAATGATACATGATGGTGCCATGTCCTTCCTTCACCTAGAATAATACATAATAGCTGTACACAACCTTGGAAAGGACACTGTTTTGCCTCAAATACATATCTGCACTACTCTAATTAAAAAGAAAGTCAAGTAAGTTATTAGTCCTGTTTAGGACAGACGAGAGTACAACACACAGGAAGGATAAAAAATTAAAAGGTAAAAATCTCTTACCTTATTAAAATACATGCAGCAAAAGGAAAAGACACTACAGTCATGACAAAGTCCTCTACTTACCTCTGAGGCCTGAGTGGACCTTGCGTATCCTGTTTTCTCCTGTTTAGCACATGATAAAGAAAAGCAGTGTGGAACTCCAAGTCATTTTATATTTATCATGTGTTTCCTTTCTTATTTGAAAGAGGCCAGCTTTGATGGAAAGACTAAGGAGAAACTGTGTTCCTCCCCACAGCTTTTACACTTGCATGCCTACCAACAACATTTCAACTTACAACTGCAAATCTTGATGCTTCACAGAGGTTCATTGATAAGAAGATTCTTTTTCCTTAGTTATGTCTTATGTTTGTGATGATTAAACAACCTATTCCTGTAGAGTCTGTGGAAAATGCATAAATGAATCTCTTACTGATTTTCAGTGAGAAAGAATACATTTAAACTGGATTAACAAAGTATAACTCTGAGAACAGTAAAATCAGAGGAAAATAGCAATATTTGGCACTGCTGAAATTGAATTGCCAGTATCCTTTTATATATCGCTCACTATAACTAAGTGCACTTGTTCAGAACCAAATGCAATTAAATGTTATCAGTGTAGTATCATCTAACATAAGCAATGCATAACACTTACCCTGGATATTTGGCTTTTTTGTCCTAAGCTACTTCCCATTCAGCTCTGCTTTATAGATGGGTGAAATCACTCTGAGTTGTCTCTGAACAAATTAATCTGTATTATGGCTGAGTGACAATGCTTGGTGTGCAAGGTGGTATATGAATTAATGGATTCAGATGCAGTGTCTGACCCATTTCAAACTATTTCTATGGGGTACGTAGAAAAATGATAATACTATAGAAAACAAATGTAAAAATGGTGTTAAGCAGAGGCAGGGGAGGTTTAAGCTGGGCATCAGGAAGAGGTTCTTCACCAAGAGGGTGGTTGTACACTGGAACAGGCTCCCCAGTGACGTAGTCACTGCACCGAGCCTGTCTGAATTTAAGAAGCATTTGGACTGTGCATTTAGTTACATGGTCTAAAATTTTGGGTAGACCTGTGTGGTGCCAGCAGTTGGACTCGATAATCCTTATAGGTCCTTTCCAACTTGGGATATTCTATGATTCTATGAAAATTATATTAAAATCCCACAGAAATTCATTCCTGCTCTGTGTACCCGGACAATTTGGGATCTTCTCAGCTGACAACTCTTCCTATCTTTATAGCTTGAAAGAACTGATAAAAAAGCTAGAAAGCCTGACAGCAAATAAGCGCATTGTCCTCCAGGACATTTGACATGGCACGCACGCTGAAGAGAATTCAAGTAAGGGATGACTTAAAGAAGGAGGAGAAGAATCATTTCATTTGTGGTGGTTTTTATTTTTGTGATTGTTCTGTAAGTTCAGGCCTAGCATTGTCAATGTGCTTATTTTTGTAACATATTAGAGAAAGGTTGAGAAATAACCATAACTGAGTATTGCTTTATAATCTAAATAACAACATAATGATATTTAATATGTAATGTTACAAAGGGATAAATCACCTGTCTAGAATATTAATATTGGAGAGGAATGACATGGAAGCATTTTAAGTCTGGCTACATAAGATGCAGATCCAGACATGAATTTTGCATCTGTAGCCATTGTTAAAAAGCAGCAGATATTGCAAAGACTTATTGACATAGCCTCAAACTTTGAGTTATTCTAATGATTTAAATTGAAATAATAATTTAGTTAAAGCATAGAGATGTAGTGGCAAGTGTAATCATGAAAACTGGATCCCCTCCCACAGGTGTAGGAAGCTGGAAAGTAGAAATCATGACTATAAAAGCAGCTGATGACATTTTAGTCTCTGTGACTTCCCTGCACTTACTTAACTGTGACCGTTTCAATGTCACCATGCTATAATATGATTATGGTCATTTATGCTGGTCTGATGCACTTGCCAGGAGTCAAAGTGTCTTCAGTGCTGTTCTCTTTTGGCCCCTGCCACTTGCAGACCTACATCAAAGACTTGAACATGGGTGCCAAAAGCTCTGGATGATATAAAGTGTATGTGAAAAATATGCAAATCATCTTCAGGAAGAAATTTCCATTTCTGTACCAGTAGTTTTCACTTTAATCCTTTCGCCTTGAAGATTTCATTTCCTTGAAAGAAGGGGGAGAAAGGGGATGGATAATTGCTCTCTAGTTCCATTTCTGTTGTTGCAGGGCCCTGATACTGAGATCCCATTTCTCAAGCTTTATTGACTTTGATAAAAGCCTTTGACTTGCTGAACTTGCTCTCACTTTAGGTACAGCTATGGAAATATGGATTTCCTGACAAAATAATTAATCTCTATCTTCCTCTCTCTTCACGTATGTGAGGAAACCCAATAAGCTCACTCATAAAATGTTTTTATGCAACTTTTCCCTAAAAACAGCAGTATTTATTTCCTATAAAATTCCAAGAGAAATGGAGTAGATAATCTCTGACTTGCTGTGCAAGATAGAAAAATGTATCATAAGATCCATCATTGCACTAGTTACCCTATGTAACATCCTTGCAAAAGAGTTCAACATTGAGGCTAAGAAACAGATGGACAGCTTCAGTGAAATTTCTCTTTTGATAGAACAGCTAGATGGAGAGGGACAATTTTGCACTGTAGCTTTTTCTAATTCCCTATTGCTACTTTATTTATAAAACTTTATATTCTGAATATAAACATCTTTCAGCAGAAGAAAACTTGTACTGTATCTAGGTGGTCATTTTAAAATGGGAAACCTGTGGTAAAACCAAGATATTTATATCTTGGTTAAATTTTATGACTCACACATTTAAGGAAGCTACTACAGTTTAGTAAGTTTCTTTGGGTTATCTGAGCTGTGGTTATTGCCTGTATTTATACATTTAGCCTGCATCCAATGGAATATAACAAGTTAATTTAATGCTCTTCACTGTAGTCTGATGTGAGACAGAGGATCTCAAAACCAGCATACACTAAGATCATACACAAGATCATTTGCTGTACGGTAATTCTATAAAACCATGGCAAAATGTTTTGATGTTCAGCCTGGTGAAGTGGATGTGTTACTGCCTCTCCTTCCTTTCACCTGCTATCACTAAGGCACAGCTCCTAGTTGTCTTCAGCTCTCAAAGTGCAGAAGGAATGCCCTGATGTCTTCTGACCCACAGACAAAACAAAAAAATCTAAACTCTTATTACTATGGTGACCTGGTAAGAGTTTTCAGCAGTCTTTCAGGGTCAGCATTCATGTTTTATGGACAAAGATGTGCTAGACTTCAGAAGTTACAACTCCACTTCCACCTCCTTATATACATGAAGTTAGATATTTGCCAGTTGATATTTATCTCTTTCTAATTTGCATTGAAATTATAAATAACATCCTAAAAATTAGATTCAGGAATTCCAGAGAAAGGAAAGAAAATCAATGTATATATGTAAGGTACTGTCTTCTGAGTCTGAGACTTACTTTTCAGAAGGATCCAAGTTTCAGATGTTCACTTGTGTCAAGGTTATCGATCACTATTCCCCTCTTTTAAGCCCAACTGTTCCTCACAAAGGCACAAGTAGGAAAACAAAGATCCAGTATCCACCAGTGTTAGTGAAGGAGATAAGCTGTACAATGCTCAATGAGTAAGAATACTTCAAGCTTTTGATGAGAAAATAGATTCTCAGTCTTTTTGTCTGTCTTGAATGCAAACATAATTGTGGTTTCCTCATGATCTACTTTGTGCATTTTTGTAGTGTGATGTTCTACCTGATTTAGGGAGACCAGAGGTTCCTGGTAGAGCAGAGTTAACATTTCTGAAACATGGATTTCAAGAGCCAACCACGTGGTAAGGTTACTTTGCTTCTGGTTGCTGTTTTGTTTTCCCATTTTTTTTTTATTTTTTTTGATTGATAGTTAGTGTGCGTATTCATATTGGACACAATAAGCTTAGCATCACAGATCTAAAATATTCTCATAATAATAGCAGAATTTTATGTTTATTTGAAGTTCTGGGTGTACGTAAACAGTTACAGGTTCTCATGTTTGCAAATTCCATAAAGTAGCTATCTAGGAGAGGAACACATTTTAATTTGCCCAATGTCCACTTGTTTTGGCATAATGTTTTCATAGAAAGTGTCCCTTATCTATTCTTAAACTATTCTAGTATTCTTAAACTATTCAATCTTTATACTGCCTTGATTTATAATCTTACTTAGGATTTTCAACAAATAAGTATTGTATAAAGGGATAATTACCACACCCCAAAGCATACCTAAAGAAATTCCCAAGTTGTAATTTCTAGGGCAGAACTGTGTCAGACAACCAAAAAGCACCAACATCCAAATACACTAGCCTGAGATTTTCCAATGATAGTGTATCAAAGTTCTAATTTCAGAGTTTTTCCTTGTCAGACTGTCATACTATAATGACAACATTAGGAAGATGTTATAACATCCCAAAATTTACAACTAGAATGCATGCCAATTTTCATTTATTTTTTGTCATTTTAGGTATGTTTGTGTATGTTTATGATAATAAAGTACTAATTAATTTTAATACATTTTAACTTCAAATCTAAAACAGTTCTTCAAAGTTTGGAGGGTTGTTTTCTCCTTCCTCTGTATCAAAACCTTGTGCGGTACACCTCACAGTAGGGTTAAGTGTGAATTTTTCCTGTGACTGCAAGATGCCTCAAGCATTTGGTGGTATTTGTGGTCTTTTCTGGTAATTTGAAGTCATCGGATAACTGCCGTTCTTTCCATGGTCTGTTCACCATGTCTCATGGGAAAGTACATTTCACTAGTTTGTATTCCCCATGGTTTTGTCTTGGGTTTGGTGGAAACAGAATAATTGGAAGCTTGGATGAAATAATCTTACTGCCCATTGTCATGTTAGAAGCTTGAGTTTTTATCTGTTCAAGGCATTTAATTTGTTTCACAATGTGTGGTTTGTCCTGGAGAAATAACTTGATCCTAACAAGATCTGCAGCTATAGCCATGGAAATGTCTCTACAATTCAATATTGAGTGTTGGACCAGGCTTCTGTTAAAGACTTCTGTGAATTTCTTTATGAGCAGCTTAGCAATTTGATCTGTCAAGCTGATGGCTAACGTACGGAGATGATGTGATGTGACCAAATTCCCACTCTCATATAAATAACAAAACTCTGCCAGTAAACTGGGACTGAAATTAAATATTTTGGGATGCTTTGGTTTCTGAAGTACTACATAGCTTGACTTACAGTATCCCAGTAGTAATGTCTGGCAGTTCATTTATTTCCCAGATGTCTGTGTATTAGTATACTTTGAATAAGTTGGAATGAAGTTCCAACTTCATAAGTTGGAACTATCCCTTCCAACCCTGCTTCTGTTCATCTTGTGGGAAGGCTTTGCACTTTGTGTATCTCTTTGCTTTTCTGCTTTTGTCTGTGTGTCACCCATGCTAACTAGATCTCTCATGTTCTTGGACATATTTAGACAAGATACTGCTCTTGTAGACTTCTGTTGTGGATTCCTGAGATAGCTCCTGCTTTCAGTGATCAGTGTTATAATTCAACTGACTGCATCTGTGATAGTACTTTGTGTCTTTTATTCCCCCACCATGATGCTTCCAGCATTTCTGAAAGCTAACTTAGCCTTCTGTGTGACTGTCAGCTCTAACAGAATAGTACATTGACAGCTGGATATATTTCCTGGTGGATAATCAACAAATCTTTTACTTGCCTTGGAAATGACAAACAAGCCAACTTGGCTGAGGATTTTCATATCTTCTCATGTTTTCTTTAGTTTCCTCCAGTTGAGAATCTCATATGCTAGTTTACTTTCATATTTTCAATGTGCAGGCTTTTCTGGATAAGAAGCCAACTTTATGTGTCTCATTTCATTGCATGAGAGACTACAGGCTCAGTAACATGCATGGAACTCATGCAGAAAATGGGTTTTAACTATTTTCTTCAAACGGTTCCCCTTCCCTGAAAAGAGAGCACACCTTCATGTTGGTCATAGTATCATTTATGCAAAGCTTATGATATGTTCCCTGGTAGGAATGATGCTGTAAGCCACGCTTTATTTATCACTCTGTATAGTCTCTTTTTCTATATCGTCTTCTCAGCATAGAGAGGCAGCTAGCAGTTTTTTTGAAATATATGATAGCTGAATCAAATAACCATTTTAAGGAGGACCATTATTGAGTTGAGGTATGAAGGACTAAAAGACATTTGAGAAGTTTGGAAGACATTTACTTTATAATTCTTAACAGTAATAATCATTTAAATCTACTTTTATGTGGATGTTTTTTATAAAATTTTTATACTTTTGAAATTATTGGAAATCGTTAAAGCAGATAAAGCATATGAAGTGTTCAATCCATCGTATTTCAACCAGTTGCAACCCTGTCTTCATTTTGTTTGTACTCACTTTCAAATGTATTCAGTGACTTTTTCTTGTGAACAGATGGGATTGTGATTGTGACCTGCCACAGCTTCTGTCATGCTGCCTCTGTGGGTTGCACATGGCCGTAGGTGGTTTTACATACATATATAAGCATTAAGCTTGAGGCAGTGATGAGTGATTCAGACCAACTCCTAACCAAGGCTTCTAGTGTCTGTTTTTCTGTGCAGTCATGGCAAGATGCAGGAGCCAACGTGCTGTAGGAGGTTAACTTAGATTTTCCTGTGAAACCTAAGGAAGTATCTATGTCATTAATTGCAAAAGATGCTGAGGAAGACATATCTGGGACAGTGGGTAGAGGTCTTCAGCCCTTTATTGTACTGCTCGAGTAAGCATACATATTCTTCTAGGGCCCTCTGGCACTGCTTGTGAGTGAGGTGATAATCTCGTTATTTGCTCCACACAAAGGAAGGCAAAGAGACTGAGAGTTAAAACAAACAAATCCCAGTGAGAACTTTAGAGAAATAAAATGGAAATGAATCCTGAACTTGCAAACCAAGATTAGTTCTAAACAAGTCAGGACACAGCAGATGAAAACAAACAACTCAACCTGTACCTGCTGAGGTCTGCAATTAAGCAGATCTAACTCTTACTATATCCAGGGTGCACAAGAATGAACTGTAAAGGGAAGATATTTGCTCTTAGAAGAAGTGTGTAACCACACAGAGCAGACTTTACTGTTGTGATGGTTTTACTCAGCTGGACAGTTGAGCTCCACAACAACCACTCTCTCACTCCCCCTCCTCAAAGGGAAAGGGAGAGAAAATACTACGAGAAGGGTCCAAGGGTTGAGATAAGGACAGAGAGATCACTCAACAACTATTGTCATGGGCAAAACAGACTCAGCTTAGAGAGATTAATATAATTTATTACTTATTACTAACAAGCTAGAGCAGTGAAAAGCTAAGAACAATCTAAAAACAGCTTCCCCCCATATTCACCCTCTTTTACCTTCTCCCCCCACGTTGCACAGGGCAACATGGAATGGGTACTGCAGTCTGTCCGTAATGCTTCATCTCCACCATTCTTTCACAGTCACTCTCTGCCCCTGCTCCACATGGGGTTCCTCCCATGAGAAGCTGTCCTTCCCGAAATGATCCTGCTGGGGCTGTCCACAGGAAGCAGCTCTTCAAGAACTGCTCCCACACGGCTCTGTACCACAGGGTCCATCCCCCAGGAGCAAACGGCTCCAGCATGGGTCCCCCATGGGCAGCAGCTCCCCCCTAGACTCCCTGCTCCCGCAGGGGCTCCTCCATCGGCTGCAGCGTGGAGATCTGCTCCATGTGGGACCCATGGGCTGCAGGGGGACAGCCTGCTCCACCAGGGGCCTCTCTGCAGGCCACAGGGGAACTGCTGCTGCCTGCCTGGAGCACCTCCTGCCCTCTTTCTGCACTGACCTTGGGGGCTGCTGGGCTGGTTCTCACTCTTTGCTCTCCCAGCTGCTATGATGCATTATTATTATTTTTTTCCTTAGATATGCTCTCACAGAGGTGCAAACAACATGGCTTATTGGCTCTGCTCTGCCTAGCAGTGGGTCCCTTTGGAGGCAGCTGAAAGTGGCTCTTATCTAACACGGGGCAGCCTCCAGACTCTTCTCACAGAGGCCACCCCTGCAGCCTTCTGCTACCAAAACCTTGCCACGTAAACCCAATACAACTGTCAAATTAAATACTGTGCTCTGAAGTAGTTGAGAAGGCAGGGAATGACAAGGTCAATGCTGTTTCTGAATAAGGACAAGGTTATAGATTCACTGTAGTATCCTGGCAAAGTGAAAATTTTGAAGAGTGTAGTCTTAGGAATAAAATGAAATCAATGGCAAATGAAAAGCTAGAAATGGTTTAGAAAGCAATGAAGGACTAACCAGCTCAGGAGTACTCAAGGGAGAGAACAGGTCACAAATCAGTGTTCAGATGAGGGTGTCCCCATGTGAGTTAGGTGCCTAAGCTCTCAGTACCTGAAACTGAAATCAGTATAGAATTAGTAAATACAGTCAGCAGAGGTTGGTATAATATTCAGCTCATTGTATGGATGCTCTGGTTGTCTGAACAGCCATTGTTCAGCCTCTTGCACTGCGGATAGGCTTGATTCAGTTACCAAAATACTGGTCTTTACTGGTCTTCTACTGTATGGGCTGCTGCAAGGAAAGTTAACTCCATTCCAGCCAGATCCAATACATTGCCGTCTGAGATGCTTTATATTGTTTGAGAGATTTGCCTGGGGCTGGCAGATGTGACCCTGGACATACAGGAGACACATGCTCCTCTCAATCAAAATTAGGGATTATGCTATATTATAGAAAATTTCAGCACCTGGTATCTACATTTAGTCAGCTGAAATGAGTTTTGGATTGTACAGAGATTATCTCACATGTAGATAGCTAAATGTAGGTGTCTCAATCTGTGATCTGAATCCTATCTTAAATAAATAATTACATTAAGATTCATTGGAAAACTGGACTTCTCATACAAGGAAGAGTTTTACAAGTAGGAATATACAGAGATTTATGTCTTGCAACATGTTGCTTTTCATATCAAATAGTATCTGATTCATAGAATGTGGTACAGGAGATAAAACAGAACAAAGAATGTGTGAGGTGTATGTGTCCGTGGTTTTGGAAAATGGATTTTGCATCAATACTGTCTAACTTATTTGCATTGTGAGATATGGACATTCAAAGGGACAGAAGTAGCTAGGCAAGAACTAAATAATTAAGACAGCACAAAAATCAGGATAAAGGAAATTGCTCACATTGATTAAAAAAAAAAAAGAAAAAAAAAAGAAACAAGAGGTCACTGTATACACTGTTATCTATCAACATATTCTTTAAAGGGAATAAAAGTCATATTCTCTATGAAAATTTTTGAAAATTTTGAAATTTGTTATAAGACTTTGATTTTCATGGGAAAACAAAATTTCCCATGCTTCCCAAAATTTTTTGTTTTCCCATGGAAAATGAAATTAAAATGAAATGAAATGAAATTTTCCATGGGAAACAAAAATAAGGAAGATCAAACATCACAATGATCTTTCAGAACAATTTCAGTAGGTTATTTCCACAAAATGAAAGATAACTCTTTGTTTTTCATATGGATGTGGGGAGCATCCCTCTCATCTAAAACAATTAAAACTAAGGATCTTGGTCTTTCAAACAAGAGTTTTCTGTTTCTTGGACAGCTTTACTAGTCAGTAATTTTGTTGTTCTGTTTTGCCAGTACTGTCATATGGCAAGAGGTGAAGCATGATTTATAATTATAATCATTACATACTACTGTTGGGGAAAGAATAGATATGTTCCCCCTGAACAAAATGTTGCCTGTATGTGACCTGTCCTGTCCCTCTGCCTTCTCTACAACAGTTTTGAGCAGGTTATTTTTAGTCTTATTTCTTGTTGTATGTGCTTTCAGGTTTCACTCTTACTTTAATTAAAGTGTCCTTAGGCTTGTGCATGTAAAAAGCCAGCAAGTTCACCCAGTCAAGATCTCTCCTAATTACAATGCAAAGTAGGAGTTCAAGTGAGGAGAACATCAAACAGTTTTTATGTGACATATGAGAGGTTGACACTGTATTTTGACAGGCCTGTTGTAGAATACATGATGCCACTAAAATATATTTTATAAGTAATATCCAAGCTTATGCATCAGCCACAAAACAAGCCCGTGGTATAGAGAGCAAGCTGTACAACATGCTATATATAGCAAAAGTCAGTGTTTAGTGTGTTATTGATGTGTTATATAAACAGTGGTAAGATCCAGAGCACTATGACTTTTGGTTTGGCTTCTTCTGTATGACGGTGTTTACAGATGAACCAAATCTATAGGCCATTTCTTCAAATCTAGGTGCCTTCAGAGTGGCTGCTTAATGAAAGATTAATCGGTGGACCTTCAGCACTAACAAACAATCTGTCAAAGCACTAGCTAAACAGTGAAGCTTTTCCAGGCAGGAACAGAGTGCAACAACATTTATTTTATTTTTTTTTCTGGCGCACAAGAGAAGCTGTAGTACAATCTTATTACACTAGGACTCTGTGCCCCAAAGTACGTGATTTTCACCCCAGTTGCCTTCATGAGAGCTGTAACCTGTAGGCTCACACTGCAGGTGCCTAGAAAGCCAGGCTCTGTATCCAGCCATACTTTTGGGCAGCAGTTCATCCAACCTGGACTGAGATGAGTCATGCCAAGAGGTTTCATTTTCCCTACTGCTAGTAAGAGGAGCCAAAGGTGACTAGTTTAGATGTCAACATTGCAAGCATCTGTACTTAGTCACACGAATTCCACCTGCGTACAAATCCCTCTGCATTTTCTATGTTTCCTCTTGCAATTTTAGCTCTCCAAGTTAACGTATAGTATGTAAATTAGTTGAGAAAGAAGACAAGCTGGGACTGGGAGAGAGGAAAGAAGGGTTGATATGATTAGTGTGTATTATTGGAGCCAAAACAAACAGACATTTTTTTTACTGAGAGTGTTTTTCTTTCCATGGAACGTTTGTTGCTCTTGCTAAAATTGGAATCTACTTGGAAAATATATTGTTTGGTTGAAGTCTTGAATTATTGCAAAAAAGACTGAGAAACAACACAAGATGTGTGAAGAAAGTGTCAGTGAAAAGTATGAGAGGTTAATTTCCTGACCCTCAGCTCTACTCATAACTCACCATCGTCAGCATTGCCGTGAGCACCCTGCAGTCAGAGCTGACACTACTGTAGCAAAAATGGGTGAGTCAAGTCCTGTGGGAGTGCAGATGACTGTACAGGACTCCTGCATGACAAGGACCTTTTATTTCACAACTTGGGGTGCCACTCAGCACTCAACAGTGACCTATACAGTTGCAAGATCAATACACTGAATGAGAAGAAGCAGAGGAAGGAGGAATGTGAGGCAGAGAAAGAGCAGAAATACATTCAGGACAGAGAAGGGAAGGAAATGAGTGGAATCGACTGTGCAAAAAGGACACAAAAAGGACACAATTTCTTGTTTTCTTTGTGTTGTCTCTCTCTCTCTCTCTTTTTTTTTTTTTCCCTAATAATTGCACAGAGCTGATCACACAACTTTATGGTGAAGGGTAACACTTCTGGGAGTTTCCCATAACATCACAGCTTCAATTTCTGCCTTTCACTGTTGAATTGAATACAACTTTAATAGCAACATTATTTCCTAAAATATAACACAGAGTGAATATTTAAAACAGTATATCTACAGAACATCTGAACTGCCAAACACCTCCTCTTCTGAGTAAAATTTAGGACTGAACAGCAGAGGTATTATGCATTGTCTCACAATTCAGGCCAAAAGGAGGCAACAGCTACCACATTTTGCTTTCTGCTCATCCCTGGCTGAGGAAAGCAATTATTTCCTCAGAATTGGATGCAAGTGCAAAATATGTTTGAAGGCATGCAGAGACTAGAAACACAGTGTCTCAATATCTTATAATGTCTTAGGCATCCACTATTAGAACTGCATTTACCTGAATATATTTCATTGTGAGTTGTCTTGTAAGGAGTACATGTAGACAGTGTTGTAGTTATCGTAACAGCCACAGGGCCTCCCTGAATGGCATGGCACAACATACTGTACTTAATGTTGACACTGTTCAGTGAAACAATTATTACAATCAATTTGACTTCTAATGCAACTTCTCTTGTAAATCTCTGGGTCATTAACCTTAACAACATCAATGTACTGTCAGTATCCAATTCCGCCAAATTAGTGTCCGAGGTAATAGGAGAAGGAATGTATTAATGCATTATTGGTGACTAATAAAGACAGCAACCCTCTAATGTGCTATGAAGAACAGCTGAAGCATGCAAGGGAAGAGTAAGCAGACAAAGTCAGGGAAACAGACACATTTGGTGGTATATGTCAGGTCATCTGATTAGGTGTTAAACAGCTTAACCTCTTTACCACAGACTCAGGAGGACCAGGGATGGGATGGCTCCACAGCATATGACAAATGAATAACACAGTGCATTTTGTGCTGATCAAAAGAGCCTTTCTTCATGAAGAATCATTCCATGTTCCAGCAGTTGAAGAGCACCATCAGGTACAATCATATAGTTGTACTAGAAAGAAAGGGAAAATAATCCTCACTATGAACAGATTTAATTTTATTAGCCCTCATTATGCTCCAAGACATAGCTTGCACTTCACGGAACTGAAGTTATGCTGGGCTGATATAAATAGTTCTTTGCATCAGTGCCACCTAGTTTATCTTCCAGCTGGAAAGCTCTAAGTGACGTCTTCTCATATTGTTTGAGACAGCAATTTACTGAGATGATAGGTGTCACAGCCTATCATGTCCACCACTGTGAAAGGAACTCTGAGTGCTCACAGTGCAGCAGAAAAGGTGCACCGAGGCTCTGGAGGGAGCAACCAAGTGAGCGCTGGGAATCCCACTGACATCCAAGTGTCAGGAGAGTACCGTGTTTGGAGTTGACTCCTGCCAGCTTGCATTAGTGAAGAGAGTTGTGGTGGGTGAATGTGGCACGACACAGGCAGCATTTAGATCCCCTTTAATGCCCTGCAACATCAATCTTTACCTGTAATTACTGAGTGGACAATAAATTTCTCATCCAAGAAAAGTCATTTTAAGATAGTTGATATAGCACAGAAAAATTCTTCAACAGACATCCCTCAGTAATAATAAAGAAAAGCTGAAATAATGTATTTTTTTCTCTCAAAGTTTCCAAAGACCTTTATATTTTATAAAACAAAATCACCAACTCAACACCAAAACAAAAATCCTTTAAAATCAACCTTTCAGAGAAGAAGAAAGACATGGAGAATTAGTGACAAGTTTAATCACGAGGCAACCTATCTTGAACGAAATAGATTAGGCACCTCATTTAGGGATTGGCAGGATCAAAGAGTTAATACCTTTTCCTATAGAAAAAGTGCTATAGGATTTTAAAGTTTATCCTATAATTACAATTTCTGTCTTAGGACTGCAAACATCATTCTGTGTTTTGGTAAGGCACTGCTCTTTATGCTAATTTCTCTTCAAATCTATACAAAAAGGTAAAGAAAATCAATACCAAACAAACAAAGTAATCCTTATATTTTGGCAAAATTGATACTATATGCAAGAAAAACACAAACAAACAAACAAACAACAACAACAGAAACAACCACCTTCAGGAACAATTTCATATTACTGAGAATTTCTGTCCTGCACAGCTGACCAAAACCCAGGATTATTTGTTCACTACAAGTTACATTTTTATCCCATCATGAAAACCTGATGAAATGTGTCATTAAAAGTTCATAATGAATGGAATTTTAAAGATCTGTACTCTTAAACAACAACAACAACAACAACAACAACAACAACAAACACTAAGAAACCCCTCTGCCGCAATACCTTATATGGAACCTATTAGATAGCTTCCCATAATATTGATAGATTCTGGATGAGGCTTTTGTATGTGGTTAAACTTATCATTTGTCTCATCAAATGGGATTAGTTTCACCTAACTTCAGCCATCTAAAAAGTTAGGTGTCTAAACTGAGTTAGATAAGTGATCACGTTCTATAAACAATAACTTTATAGAAATTCCTGGTGGGGGATTTGTAGGTAAATAGCTTGGGATAAAGAAACAGTGTTTGCTATCAGTAGGTATCTTTCCTACTGATGGAGGAAGGAGCTGAGGTGACTAGTCTAAAGCTGAGTAAATCTTGGATTTCTGTACGACTAAATACTGTTGTGAGATGGGTCATACTTCTGATCAACAGGGACGTTGATTAGTTTGTGAGGTGGGAATGTAGCATGTCATGGAGTGGTTTGGTGATGGGCAGCAAAGTATTTGTACCCAATTAAAAGTATAATAGTGAAACACAAGGTGTTAACTATTTTTCTGTTGTTGTTGTTTTCCTGTGCTGCCAATGGGTTATCATTTTGATTTTCTTCATCTCCTGGATGCCAAAGTGAAATAGAATTTACCTTATATTTGTCTTTCTTTCCTTGCCTTTTTTAATGCTACAAGAACAGAGTTTGACACTTGTATTGCTTTGCCTTGGGCTGTGTCTGCAAGAGAAAATGGAGGCAATAGCTCTACTTTCAGTAACGGGTAGCCTAGGAACTTTTTTTATTCAAGGGGATCTGATGAGGCAGGAAGTTTTTATTTCTCGAGGCCATTTCCCTGGCATGAATTATGAATATCATGGAAATGTGGCTATTAGCACATTTGAGAATGTGTTACTGCATAAGATCCACAAGGCAGGGAGCAGGGGGATTGAGAAGAAAAGGATCGTACTTGGTTTTGAAATGATGTGAAGAAGCAGACTGAAATTTCAGCATGTATGCAGATTATTATTTGGTTCGTATTTGTGTCATTTAGGAAAAATGGTTGCCTTTTGTTCCATAAAAATATATAGCATATTTTGTATGTAGATTGTTATTCCAAATGTTATAAATAATCCCTTATATCTGATAGGACTTTCCTTCAGTGTAATACTTCATGAACATTGGGTGTCATTTTCTCTGGATATTTAGGCTCTTTGCATTCAGGAGGTGCAAAAAGACCTGAATGCATTAAAACAGACAAATAATGCAAAACAGTAATTTCATAAATGCCAGTTTAAACTGGCATAAACCAGCAGTGCTGTTGAAAGAGGCAGTCACATCTCCCATCATTTATTCCTGCCCAGGACATATAATTCAGCCAACAAAAACCCAAACACTGAATTGATTAGTTTGAATCATCTCTCTTAACCTGTTTGGTGTGTGGTTGCACAATGCTTGTGTTGGCACATGGAAGGAGGTTCTGTAGGGACAGAGGAGGATGAAGGCTTGCTCTTTTATTGCTATGTTAGCTCATGCTGGCTTGAAATTGAACATGAAACTATGACTGAATGTCACCTACAGGGAGAGATCCACCAATAGTGGGCACTACACTTCCATATATGATATGGATTTAGCACTAAGAAATAGATGCTGCTGAGAACTTCTTCCACACTATATATTGGTCAAGTTGCAAGTTTGTTCAGAAGAGAATTGGTCTTTCCCAGTACTGAATCTTCAAAGTCAAGGGTTCTAGTGAGAGAACTACATTAGTCAAACACAAATTATTGGACTCCATGCAGCAGTAACTGAATACTTTTTTATTGCCTGCATTATGTGAGAGGTCAGACTCAATGAGATAATCCTCTTTTATGGCCTTAAAGTGTATAAAAACAGATAAAATTAATCCAGTAGACACTTCCATGCCTCTACATTGCTAGCAAGATATCTGTTCTATCTGACTTTTAGTATGTGGGGTCATTCTAATTCATGGGTTGTTACTTCTCTTCATTATTGGATTTTCTGTTCTTGTAGCTCCCAGTCTTTATTTTTTTTGTAAGCAGAAGCAATGCATGAGTAATGCGAAGGACATCTTTCCTCTCCCTGCCAACCTGGATCATATCCACCGTTTTCTCAGTTTAAAGGGGTTTCAATTTTCTATAGCCACGAAGAATGTCACAGCATCTCCTGGGCAGCAAGTGCTATGAGTCTGCAACTCACAGGTCATAGGTCATTGTTCTCTGGCTTCTCTAGAAGAGCGGTTACTTGTAGGTATCAGGTCCATCTTTCCTGTCTTGGACTAACAAGAAGGAGGAATTTTCATCTTTGTCATGGTTCAAAGAAGTCTGAAGGGTCAGGACTGAGACAACTGTGTCCCCATGAAAAGGCTGAGGAACGTTGCCATGAGACTTCTTGAGTTATTTCAATTTCCACACAGAAAAGACATGTCTAATCATAAAGGTGGTTTTTAGTTAATTTTTTTTTGCTTGTTTTTTAACATGGACTGAATTTGATGTTTTGTTATATACATATGCCTCATCACCCTCATCACAGTAGCATACCAACAATAATGTTTCCTGACAGGTATTAGCAATTTTTATTTTACAGTCCCAGGGGATATGAAAAAGTGTTTTTTTTTTTTTTTTTTTTTTTTTTTTTGTATGAAGTGAAGGGATAAGTGTCTTGCCTCATAGTACACATTAAGTCAGTGACAGAGTTGGGAACCAAGCATACGTGAACTTGAATCCCTGTCTGGATCTGTAATCAAAGCACCAACTGTCAGTAAATTAAAATCTTAATAGATCCAATAGATGTGAAAAACATACATGTCTAAGGATGGATGAAGCAAAATTTATCTTGAAGTTTCTGCACTTTTTTTTTTTAATCTTTCCACCAGAAATGCATGACCTGTTTCCTAAGTACAAAAAGAAATGTGGAGAGTCAATGAATACCAACTCATCAAAATAAACAGGAGGGGAGTCTTGGCTCTCAATTACACAGATCCTTTGTCACAGCTCAAGTGTGTTCTTTTGGCCTGCAACTAAGATGGTTTTCTCACTAAGTCAGACACTGGCAGAGTTTTTATCTTCATCACTTTAATGGAGCATGTCCATTATTCGATGAGTTAATTTCAGAAAGGGGGCCAAGTTTGGAAGGATTAACTGCCAGCTAAAGAAACAAAGCTTTCATGATCTCCTGCATATCTTGCTCGGGGGGGAAATTGATGCAGCTTTCTATGTGTGTGCTCATTTCCAAGTGCCTTCATGAGACATGGCGTGACAAAGGCTGCCAAGTGTTTAGCACAATAAATGGAACCACATTTTAAACACAATAAAAACCTAATGAAACCAGCCTCTTTTAAACCACCCACCTTTAGCACAACACATTAGAGGCTTTGTAAGAGAAAAGCAAAAGGAAACAGTAAAAGACATTTCTTTATATAAAAAAAAAACAACCCTCCATATATGCATACAAACACAGGACCCTGAGTGGAAATAAAAAGACCTGCAGATTTAAAGATATTGCTAAAAAGGCAACAGTGTTAGTAGAAGAGGTGGGCTCAAGGGAAGTAATCTCCACAGTGAAGCCAGAATCTTGGGGAAGGACCCGGCAGCACCTGAAGGTGAGACGTAGCCCTAGAAGAAGCATGGAGAGTCAGATTGGCGATCACCTCATTGCCAACAGAAGACAATATTAGCCGATATTAAATGCTTAGAAAGCAAGGAAGTCATATACAGTCTCTCCCTCTGGACACTGTTTGGACTGGTCCTGCCTAGCATAGCTTCTCTTCTCTCTCAACACAACTGTGTGTGTGGACATGGAAGTAAAGATAGGAGGGCAAGGACATGAGAGAATAGGGTGAGGTGGTCTTGAAGGCAGCTCTTCTGAGAGTATTTGGGGTCTTTGGATGGCACATTGTTTGGGTTAGCACCAGTTAGATGGTGGGCAGTGGCCTGAGAGAGCAGTGCTCCTGATGTTCATGGTTTTCACCAGAAATTAGGTGCAGCTATAACAGCAAGTTCCCAAAAGCAGTGGTGGACTAGGAAAACTAAACTCCTTCACCCTCATTTCTTCCAGGTAGAATTATCTGAAAGCTGATTCAAGAAGATAGAAATATTAAAGCTGGACAGTATATTATTGAGAGGGATATTTTTATTAGTGGTTCAGACAGAGACAAAGACATTCCAGTTCTCTGAAAATGAGTGTTTTTCAGCTTAAATGTATATATATGTGCATATATAGAAAAAGACAAGATTGATACACTTCTCTGATCTTACCTTCAGCTAAAGTGGAAGGAGAGATGCCGCTGAGAATGGTACATTTGTCTTGATCTTCTACTAGTGAAAGGTTTCTCAGGGAAACTTAGAAACAATTTTGTGAGTTAAAATGGCTCCAATGCAACTCTAACATAATGCTGATGGCCCAGATGTGAGAGCCACCAATGGCTTCTCCCACGTGTCCAAAAGAGTGCAGAAAGGCTCTGAGGTACCTATTAAAAGCTTTGAAGCTTATGTGGCATCTAAAAAGAAGTACTGCTCCAGAATACAGCACAGAGTTTTGTGGTGTAGTAATGGCTTTGTATATTAACAATGAAGAAATGGAGAAGTTTTTAAAGCTGCCCTCCCTGTACCTCCCTCTCAGGGGGCACAAGGAAGCAAATCAGGCCAGTGGCTGTACTCAGGCACTCTCCTCTCAGTAATTTCCTTTGAATAATGGCTTCAGAGCTCAGAGAACAGAAGAAAATCTCTTTATTTGGGTGTCATACAAGTTTTTCCTTGCATCATATGCAAAAGGTGTTAGTCACATAACATCTAAGGCTGATTCCTAACCAGAAGATGTTATGATGATTTTATCTGCTTTTTCCTCTTTTGCAGTAACCTATTTTTGTGTGGCCTGAGGGAAGTACTAAGTAGTTAGCTCTCCACAGAAGCTTGTGATACATCAAAAGTTCCCAGAATGACATGGAGCTTCAGTCACATTCCTTTTGGTTTAGTGACAATGACATTTTTTGTTGTTGTTGAGGTAGCTCTAGCTTTATTCTTTTCAGAAGAACCAATTTCTTGGAAAGGACTGGGTTGAATATAAATCAGTGTCCTGAAGCAGCCTGCAAATTTTCCAAATATCTAGTCTGACACTTTTAGGTCCCCGGGTGTCATCTCTAAGGAGAAAACTAGCAGTAAAGATGCCTGCAGTTTGTAAACAATGGCAAGAAGAACATCCTGACAGGAGGCTGTAATGTGGTCTTTTTTTCTCTTAGTTATTTACTTGCTAAAGTGAGATTTTTTCCTCCGGCCCCTTCCCATGACAGAAGTATTGCTCTCTATGCATTGCAATAGTATTCATCACTTGCCATTTCCACAGAGATCTGCCTCCACAAAGGGCACAAAACCAAGCCCTTGGGGATGCTGTCTTGGCACACTCCTCCACAAGTGGGGCCTACAGAGACAGGGCCCAACGTAATACCACTTGGCATTCCCCCACTGTTTCATAGGAGCAGCAGTATAACACCTCATGGTCTCTAAATCACAAAGAAGATAAGACAATTTTGAGCCTGTGGTTACCATAAGGTATCTGGGAACAATCTAGTCACAGACAGAATGTAAAGGAGTCAAGACATCGATGGTTTTGCCTCACATGAGAAGAAACCCAAGTTAGAGGCTTTTTCTGAACTTTGGTGACAGTTATGTGCGGCCCTGCTGTTTGCCAGGGAGATCCCAGCTCCAGCTGTACCATGTAGTTTCACCTCTCAATGATAAGGGAGGGCAACATCCATCCTGTGCCCTCAACTGGAAGAAGAACAGATGCAAAGCCACAACCTGATGTATCAAGAAGCAATAAATGTGCTTGTTTTCAAAGAAAACAGGGATTTTCTATTTTGCTCAGTGGAGCTAGTCCTTCGACTTTCAGCCACCCTCTTTATCTAGCTTTAACAGACCAGGGAGTTTGCTTACAAACATTTCAACATAAGGCTTTTCAGTTATGAAATGAATCAAATGTGACTACATAGAGCCAGCTGTCATGCAAGTGTCTCCCTATACTTTTGCCAGGCTGTTGCTATGTGCAGTCCCTATATACCCCCATATATAGTTCGTTGGCTGTCACAAATGAGGACTTTGTATAGCAAGCCTAAAGATATAAGCTGGCCCTGGATGTCTTCAGTTGTGAGCCAGATACATATGTACATGGTCCCAAATTTAGGAGACACAAATTAACTATCATCTTAAAGAAGACACGCTGTGCTGATCAGTAGACGGTGTTACTATCAGCTCCTGAATATACCCGTTAAGTTTCAGTGACAAATTTATATGTTCAGAGGAAGAGTTTGGTTAATGGAATCAAACAGGCACATTTTTTAAGGTTGAAAAACTCATTTCCTGATATCATTCTGATTTGTATTTTTACAGTCTTGATTAAACTGTGGGGCGATCAGAAATGACAAACCAATACCACAAATTTTGATTTATTTTTTTTCCTACTGAATCATTTGGTTCTGACACTAAAAATTCAGGTTCTACCTATGCTTAAAAATGCCATGATAGGTCCTACACTTTTAAGATGAAAAAGAGCTTGGTATGAACACAAAGTTGGATCCCTAGGCTCTCATGGGTCTCTCTAACCAGTGAAACAGCACAACCATGGTGGTAAGAGAGTGTGAAACTTTCCAGTTTCTGAAGGGAGGACTTTTTGGAATCAGACAGCTTGTAATTATATTTGGATTCTATGCTAAATGATCTACTACTATTTTCTGCCTTTTCTAACCAAAGTAAAATGATTGTCTTTTTGACGGGTATCCTTGAGACCTCTGTAAAGGCCCTTAGGGAAGAAAAGCTGGGACAATCGTCTGTTTGTGAGAACATAACTGAGGACATTACTGTCACACTAGAGCCCAGGGACTGGTACAGATCAGAGTCAGAAGAGGTCTGCCAAATATCTGATGTCCAGGCTGCTCCGTCTGACTAGCATCTTATCAGTGCTATGTTGCTGCCACCTGAAGACTGTGAGATGGCTCTAAGTGAAGGATGCTCAGAACAAGTTTGGCTTTCTCCGTTCAACTCTTATTTTTCACGTCATAAAAAAAGCACCTCCATGTTTCAGCCCATCATCTGTCTGTTTTTACACAAGAGGACAGAGGAAAATGACTGTGGAGACCAAGCAATCCTCCTCTTTGTAAGGGTTCAGGTCATGGCTGAGGGCACTTTGTCTAGGGCTGGCTAAGCCAGGCAGACCAGTGTGAGGAATCATGTCTTTGCTTCTGATCAGGCCCTGCATGTTCTTCAGGTAAGCTCAGGACTTCAAGGTCCAGAGCTGCCGGTGGAGCATTTTTCATCAGCATGGAAAAAATTCCCTCGCTTCCCTCACCTGCAGTTCCTGATGAACTTCTGAAGCCTGCTGAAACTTTTGTAGTAGCTTCCTGCTTGATCCTGAAAACCAGCAGTACACTTAATGCACAGCTCAGGTAGAGTGGACCCAATCCCCTGCTGGCATCAACCAGAGGCAGCATTTTACACAGCGTTACATTTACATTAACCTCTCTGAACATGCCCTAACAGGAGACTTGGCCCTTTAGCCTCTGGAGCTTTTAAAGAACTCACATTAATGAAAATAGAATAAGACAACAGCAACATGAGAATGCATGTAGACTTGCAGATTCCAAACCCTTTCTTAACCCAAACAGAGCACAAAGAGAAAGATAAATGACATTTTGTGGCAAGCAGAGAGCAGATGATAAATGTATAAGGTTCATGATCTAATGTGAGAAAATGTTTATTTTCTTTGCCTGGGGAAAAAAATAAAGTAAATCCAGATAACTAACAGCTCAGCTGTTTTTCTCTACACTCAGTTGCCCCCACCTGATTGCATTATGGCAAGATTGGCTCACATCAGGGAAACTGTTCATTCCCCGATACAGTTTCACGGCAGGAGGGCAGGTTGAAGATGATGTTGTTATTTTCTTTTCTTCTCCTCTAAGGTATCTCCTTCTGGTATACCAGCTTGGGGTTGCTCTTTTCTTGTATGCAGGATTTCATCTCTCCACTCTGTGCTCCATGTTGGGTGTCTCTAATGAGATCATTTTGACTTGGATTTCAGTTGGCACTGGTGACCCCCAAGCACAAAGGTCTGAAGAAAACATAAGATCACTGAGTCTACCTTTTTATTTTTATTTATTTATTTATTTATTGATGGAAGAAAGATTACAGGAAAAAAGACAAAAAGAAATTAAACTGAAATCTTCAAGAGTTAGTAGATATTTTATTTTAGAAATCAGAAGAGAACTTTTCACTTAATCATCATTAGAATAAAAGCATGACATTTCTTTCTAGTCAGTTTTTATAATGCTTTTTTTTTTTTTTTTTTTTTTTTTTTTTTTTTTTTTTCCTCTCATTCCTTCCTTCCTGGATCCATAATAACATATAGAAAAGAAATTTCACTTTGGAGAGGGACCATACCCAGTCTCTTTAGGGAGTGGAGGAACATTTTCCTCGTGCATTGCAGTTGCTTTGGTTCAAATCCAGCCTTCTATTGAAGAGTTTCTGTAAATCAGGACTAATGTCAGTCTGGTTAGTCCTTGAACATAATATATTGAGGAGTGAATAGAGGTCTCATCCTCATCCCTAGCCGACAATGAACCTACCCTTGAAGAAGAGCTGGTAATTAGCTTCTCTGCTGGCATCCTTAGAAGAAGAAGTAGGGATTGATTGAGCTTTGTAGCCCAAATTGCCTACTTGCTGCTAAAAGAAAGATTGGTGTATTGTTTCAGAATAATGTAAGAAAGACTGGTACTGCTCCTATTCAGACAGTATGGAGTGAGACGATCTTGCATGGTATAAGCAAGCAATGGTCCATTGAAGTGCAATTCAATGGGTGATCTTGTCTGGTACAAAGGTTTGCCTCACCTCATGAATTATGCATGAGGTTCCCTCATTTGATCACCATTTCATGTCCCTCTCTCAGCATCCCTCCACCAGTCACATCCTGGGGCTGCAGAGGGAGGGCAAGAATGCATTGCTGTGCAGGCATGCAGCTTTGCATGGCTCTTTCCCACCTCCATCCCCAGCACAAAGGTAGCTGGCCCTCCTGGGGGATCCCAGAACAAAATGTCTGCAGAGCTAGTTTGGCATTTTTCACAAACAATAAAACCACCACAAAATGTAAAGATACAATGAACTAGTGATCAAAGGTTTTTGTTTCTTACCACAATGCTACTTTTCTTGTTGTACCTAATACAATTCCTAACTTTTCCTCCAAAATATTTGTAGGTAGCATTTCTTTTCTGTCGGCTAGCAATCACAGCTAGAATGACAATATTGCTGGGAAACAGTACAAACCACAGCAGAACATCCAAAAGCTTGGCTTGCTTCAGCCTGTTTTCTGCACAGCAGGCCCTGACTTTAATATCTCATCTTAACAGAGAACAATTTCTCTGGGAAAAGCAATAATCACACAATTTGCTCACTGTGCCTCTGTATAGTTGCAGGCTCTCAATGGGAAACGAGGCAAATCATTTGGATTTCTATTTTAATTGGATACGACACTGAAAAAATAGACTGAAACCTTCAGATGTGTTCATCTTATTTTTGGTTGTGGACCTGATTCTGTATGCTCAGATACACCTCACATTAATGAATAAACTTCTCAAATTAGTATTATAGGAAAGGGAAGAATTTTTTTTTCCTCTATAACCCTGTGCAAAACCCAAATCACACAGGTGAAAGCAGAGGCACGCTACCATCATCAAGACAAGCTAGATGTCATGTTGTTATGGCCAACAAATAGACAGAGAACATTTTACCATGTGCCAAAGGTTCTCTGATCAGGTAGATGGGGTGACTGTCTGTATTGGCATTCCAGGTCAGCGCTGAATGGGATGATGCAAACTTTACCTTCTGTCTTCCTCCTAAATCTCCAACCCTGGCACTGTACTGAGTACTTCAGCAATGAGCCAGAAGATCATTTACCATCCGCATCTTCTCCCAGAAAAGCCCGCACTGTAAATCCCAGTTCCATCCTGACAGCTCACTACTATTGTAGTGATTATTTGGTGATAGTACTAGTGATTATGCACTCTCAAGATGTTCTGAGTGCAGCAGAGAAACAGAAATATTACAGAAAATCACCCTCTGGGAGCATGCAGCTGGTCAGCACCACCAGAAATTGCCTGCAGCTTGGAAGCCCTGGGCAGCTCTGCACTGCTGTCACTGACAGGGACGTCTGGACTGTGGAGGGTTGCAGGGGACCAAGGCTCTCTCTGGGGACACCTCTGCAAGGACTGGGGGGGAGACACCCACAGAGGCAAAAAGATAGGGGCAAAGAGTGGGAGTAAGATGGGGTAATATAATTACCATAAAAAAATAAAAATAAAAATCCTGCTACATGCTAAAATCCTTTCTCCTGTCTTATCATTCTCTCTCTTTTTGAAGCATGAATATAAAGTGCTGGAGAGATTGCTTCAGGAAATGGTGTTCTGTGTCCCTAGGACAAACTTTGCAAGGGATCAAGCTGGGCAAACATGTTTCCATGAAACCTTCAAATGTGTCTCAGATCCAGCCATGAGGCTGGCCCAGTAGTGATGGGGAAGAGAAACCCTGCAGCCCTTCCAGATGCATGGTGCAGGGCCTCAGGAGGGAATTCTGCATCTCCTGAAACCACCGGGTCCGCAGCGCAGCAGAGCAGTTAAGCACGAGTTAAAGCACAAACTACTTTAAGTGCACGGTGAACTGCTTTGCCAAGTCAGGAATAACAAGCTTGTCATGTTTCTAACGTGTGGCTGGGCAGCACTGAACCGAGTCCTGCATGGGAGGTTTACAAGGATGGCTCCAGGCTCGCACGTGTGCACTGGGCCTGGATGGCTCGTTTCACGCCGGTGTTAATTCCACTGGTGTGAAAACTGGCTGAACACAGACGTGAATCATGATGCTGACATGTTTCATTTTCCAAGGCTACTTGCAACTGGGTTCCCAGGTCCAGTGATGGGGAAAGTAGGGCTGGAGCAGCTCCCCTTGTCTTGGAGATGGGGGTTGCAATTCTGCTGTCACCTTTCTTCCACCCGGCTCCGTCAGCATCACTCCCTCCATCCTGTGCGTGTCTCTGGCTGCCTCTTTGGATCTTTCCTCCACATTGTCTGGTTTTCCTCCAGGCAGCAGCCGTGAAGTGCTGACTGCTCAGACCTGAGCGAGAGCCCCATGCTGAGCGCTGAAGAGCCTCACGCAGTTCGGCAGCCGTGGCCTTGGACTCCGTGCCTGTGAGCAGCGGTGCAGGCCAGGGCCAGCACATGGTTTGCATCAAATCGCTGTGTTTTATTTTCCTGAGCTATTTTTATTAATGTCTGTTTCTAAATAGACTTCCTGAGCTGTGTTCACAATGCACTTGCTAGTGTAAACTCCAGTATATTCACACCTCCAGCTGGTTACAGGGAAACTGCATTTCTGTGCCTTACTGGCCCTGATGCTGGTCTTTGCCAATGGGAAGCTTGTGCCTGATTCCCACCAGTGTGGAGTTGTACGAACTCAGAAAGCAGCCCACAAACAGTGTCACAGGATCACAGTTTAGTGTTAACAACACTAGGATTAGATAGAGCTTTATTTCATATCCAATCCCTTTTTTAAAAATGGTGTTGCTTCCCCAGATGGAAATCTGGCCTTGTTTTTTGCAATGCATTTTATTCTTGCCGTTGCTGTTTACTTTTTTTCTGGTTGAGATGAATGAATTTTTCCTTTGATGTCTCTCATACTTCAGAGCCACTTCTTTGCCACTGGGATATGGCAGCTGAGCTATTGCAGAGCAGAGGTCAGCCTTAACAAAGACTGGTACTCTTTCCTTTGGACATGAGGCAGCAGGATTTAATGCTCCCATATATCTAAGCTCTTCCTTTAACTGACTTAAGGAGGAGGCTGAAAATCAGTGATAATGGGTTAAATCCACAGCTAATAGAGATTAATGCAGTTGACTGCTAGAATTGGATGTTTTCATACATGGTCCAAATAACTTGCAGCCCTGAAATTACTGGTGAACTAAGGTATGATCTTATGATGTTTGACATTTTTGAACTTTCTGGACTGCAGTCGGTGGAAATCTAATGTCTGAGGAGGACTCGTGTCTCCTCCATCGAGTGGTGGCTTATTGAATGCTGATTGGTATTCTGCTTGTTTCCAATTTCTAAGGTTGTTGTAAGGAACACTACATTTACCACAGTTTTTTGATGATATTTGCTGCTGGAAGCTTTCACAGTATTTGGCACAGAGACATCCCAGGGATTGAGAGAGAAACAAGTGGCTAGCAGGTTCATAATGCAAAGGGGAAGTGCCTGTATAGGAATTTATGTACTTATTTGTGGTCTGCTCCATACTAAATGTTTCAGAACCCTTACTCCGGATAATAAATTCCTCAGAACAAAATGGAAAAGTTGCACTAGACACTAGACAGTGATTATTATTTTTTAAGTGTTATATGGTCATAAATTTCAAGGTCAAGCATATAGACAGGGTTCATCTGCTTCCTGCAGACAATGTGCTGTAGAGAGTTACTCAGTAATGCTTATACTAAGTTCTGAATTCTGCTGTCAAAATCGTGACAAAATAACTGAAAGCAGAGGAAAATTTCCTTCATTCTAGGCAAGGTATTCCAGTGATTAATTGCCTATACATGCTGTTGGTGAAGACTGACCTTTGTAAACAGTAAAAATGTTGTCGAGGGGAAATTTTTAACTTCACTTTCCCAATCACTTATTACAGAGTCTTTTGAAGAGGAATTTCATGTTAATTTGGTCTTGTGTAATTTTAATGCTTGGGGAAAATAAGTTAATAGCAGTGATTTCTTCCAGGTGTACGATGAAAGTGGATTTGCAATATTAACTATGCAGCTAATATGTGGTGTTTTAGAAATATGCTTCATTTACTATTAAACTGACTTTTCAGTGGCAGAGGTGAACACAAAGGTAGAGCTGAGCCAGACAGCATGTAAAAAAAAAGTCCTATGCCATCATTCATTGGACATGGCTGCTGCTCCATACCACCTACCCAAGGTGAGAGCCAGACACAACCACCATCAGGGAGACAAGGGCCAAGAACAGGCTTTTCAAAGCTTCTGAGAGGGAAATTGTTGTATGAGTAGGCAAAGAATAACATGGTAAAGGCACAGAACAAAAGGAAACCATAACCAGGAAAAGCATCTGAGGGAACCAATTGTTACCTTGGAAGCAGGAATGTGAAAGATTGTGAAATGATTAAGGTGTCATGCAGTATTCTTGCTGAAGTAAAATGCTATTCAGGCTTCCTGCCATTGGATAGCTTTTTCAGTGATATTGTTCAGAGACATGAATCAATTCCACATCTCTGTTTTGATGACTAGCTTGGATGAGGTCTGATAGGTACTTCAATCTGCATCCCAAAAGTGAAAGATGTGATGGTATACAGACTTGGCCACTTCTGTTTTCCTAGCCCAGATAAGCAAGTACCTAATTACAGGGGTTAGTTAAAGGAAACCTGTTTGAACTGAAAACAGATTTATAAGTTAGAACCCTTTGGGAATTCCCTGTTGTTTACGCTCTTCTGAAACTTTGTATTACTGGAAAAATCAATGTACTGCTGGAAAATAGACAGGTACCATATTAAGAAATGCACAGCCTGAGAAAAGCAGTTTATAAATCCACATGTTGTATCGGGATGCTGAGGGAACCACTGATTATCCAGCACTGCTTACCTAAAGACACACAAGGAAAAATTGTAGGACTGCCTCAAAACAAGCAAACAAACAAAAACATTCAACTTACAAAAGGACTTTCTGAGCTTTGTGACCATTTTGTTTAACAGCTACCAAAGGACATGTCCCTCATAGAAACACTAAGCTGAACGTCTCTGAATATTTTCAGTTTTATGTCTTGGGTTTCTGCAACACTGTAGCAATGACTTCCATAATTAAAATTGTGAATCGTTTGATAAAATGTTTTCTTTTTTTTTTTTTTTTTGTATGTGTGTCTTTTTTTTTTTTTTTTTCTTTTTAAATATGCTTCCTAGATCTTCTGTTTTGGGAGAGGGCACTCAAATTTTAAGTAATAGTGAGAAATAACACTCAGATGTTAGGTAATAATTTCATATATGTTTGCTTTCTCCTTTATGTTTATAATTTTATAGATTTTTTTTTCCAAGTTAAACATTAGTTTCTTCTAATAAAATGTCATTTCATGCTTCATAGTCTGATAAGTTTATATATTTTGCCATCTGATTATCCTTTTAGCCACTGTATCTTTTACAGTTTTACTATCTTTTTGAGATGGGACAAATGTAAGTACATGAAGTGGTCAGAATATTAAGATATTTTTTAGTGATTAGTATTAGTCTAATATTTTCAATGACCATGTCACAATCAAAATCTCTTCTCTGAGTCATAGTAGCAGAAGTAGAACCCATGATCAAACATCCTTAAAAAATGGATCATTGAAGACTGGAAGAATAGAGTCTATTATTAGTAATAGTAGTATTATTATTGTGCTTTCTAACATAAATAAAATAAAATGGAAAAGAAAACATTGTTACATGAAAAGGTCTCTTGCAGGTTACCAGCAAATAGCATTTTTAGAAGTTTTTTTTTGGTGTGTTTTTGTATATTTTTTTCCTCCAAAAGGAATTCTGCTCACATTTGAGCTTAGTGACTTTTACCTTTCTTATCCTCTTTTTCCTTCTCTCGTGCTCTGTTGTTCAACTTCTTAGCTGAATCCTACACTCCCATCCCATCATTTTACCCCAAATTGTCTCTTTGCAGCCTCATGAAAGACATCAATTCGTATATCATTAAAGATATTCAAAATAGATATTAGGGTGAAACAGAGAGCTTCTTCAGGAACTCAGGAAGAAAAAAGAGAGCTTATGAACTGTGAAGAAAAGGGCAGGCAGCACAGGAGGTTTATAGGGCTGTTGTCCAGTTGTGCAGGGACACAGTTAGAAGGACCAAAGCCCAACTGGAATTCAATTTGGCTAGTGCATTAAAAGGAACTAAAAAGATGCTTTTATAAATATATCAACAGCAAAGGGAAAGAGTGCTAAACCAGAATCTTAATGCTAACTTTGCTATACATTTCACTATATGAGAGTAGGAAAAAATCCCAGCAAAAATCATGCAAGACATCTTTGAAACAGCCATGTCAGTCTATAATTGTGTCCATGATTCAAATTTTTGGATGAAATTATGGGGTATTTCTTATCTTCCAAAGGTTGTCTTTACATGTGAGACCTAGAGTGTATCTGCAATTACCAGCTAAGACACACTAGGATATGATAGAAATGGGGTGTGATTGTACCTCTTATAATAACATGACACATTTTTAAGGCTACTAAGAATATACAGTCGGAACACAATTTCAGTGATGTGAGTACAAAACCAAAAATTACCAATGATTTATTGACAAACAGGACAGAGTGGAGTTCTGCATGGATATACACAGTATTATGATATATTGATTAATGATCTGAATAATAAAAGAAAATGCATGCATATTAAACTTGCAAGTGATCTGAGACTAATGAGGAATGGAGGGTTGAAGTGTCTGCCTGAGGTTTAGAATTCACGCTTCCTTTATAAAAAAAATAATGTAATGACCTAAAGAAATGGAATAGGATTCCACACACACACACACACACAAAATATATATATATATATATTTGTAATGACTGTGTTGAAAAGCATTAGCTTTAAAAAAAAATAATAAATGGACAATGACTGGTCCAGCTCCTTAGTGGACATCATATCCTTTTTCAAACACATAAAAATGCTATGTTTTAGAGAAGGAAATGAAATAAAAGATTCTGTTCCTGTTTCCTAGGTGTGGGATGTGTAATAATGGACTGAAATTGCAGCAGGATTTCTGTAAGTCTAATAGTACTAGGTGATTTATTGTTGTATTATATTACCTAGGGATGTTGTGAAAGTGTTCATAAAGAAGTTAGGTAAACATCTATATGAACAATGTAATGGATTTAGTTCTGTTTAAGGCATGACGATGTACTATGCAGTCTTTCCGTGATGTCATTTTTACCCTTAACTCTGTGCTTAAAATAATGAAACAGGAAATCAGGCACTTTATAAGAGAGAATCTGTTTAGTGGACATTAACTGTTTCTTTGAGACATTAGGTCAAAACATAGGAGCTGGATATGATCCAGTTCTCTATGTATATAGCTTGTTACCCTATGATATTTTGGGGAAAGGACACAGTTATGAAACAAAGGTGATGAATATATTAATCACCTCAATATTAATCAGGAGGATCTGGATAGGCTGCACCGATGGGCTGAGGTCAACTGTATGAAGTTCAACAAGGCCAAGTGCCGGGTCCTCCACCTGGGGCACAATAACCCCAAGCAGAGGTACTGGTTGGGAGATGAGTGGTTGGAGAGCTGCCAGGCAGAGAAGGACCTGGGAGTGATGGTGGACAGTCGGCTGAATATGAGCCAGCAGTGTGCTCAGGTGGCCAAGAAGGCCAACGGCATCCTGGCTTGTATCAGAAACAGTGTGACCAGCAGGGCTAGGGAGGTGATCGTCCCCCTGTACTCGGCTCTGGTGAGGCCGCACCTCGAGTACTGTGTTCAGTTTTGGGCCCCTCTCTACAAGAAGGACATCGAGGTACTTGAGTGGGTCCAGAGAAGGGCGACGAAGCTGGTGAGGGGTCTGGAGAACAAGTCCTACGAGGAGCAGCTGAGGGAGCTGGGCTTGTTCAGCCTGGAGAAGAGGAGGCTCAGGGGCGACCTTATCGCTCTCTACAGATACCTTAAAGGAGGCTGTAGTGAGGTGGGGGTTGGTCTGTTCTCCCACGTGCCTGGTGACAGGACGAGGGGGAATGGGCTTAAGTTGCGCCAGGGGAGTTTTAAGTTAGATGTTAGGAAGAACTTCTTTACTGAAAGAGTTGTTAGGCACTGGAACAGGATGCCCAGGGAGGTGGTGGAGTCACCATCCCTGGAAGTCTTTAAAAGACGTTTAGCTGTAGAGCTCAGGGATATGGTTTAGTGGGGACTGTTAGTGTTAGGTCAGAGGTTCGCCTCGATGATCTTGAGGTCTCTTCCAACCTAGAAATTCTGTGATTCTGTGATTCTGTAATAAATGACCCAAGTAATAAGTCAGGAAACCTTATTTGATCCTCACCAAAGAAAATCTTTCCTATAAAAATGAATATTCAGACTCCCTAGAATTATGAATCAACTACTGAAAACTATAGCAGTGCTATGAAACTACGCATTGGCTTGTTCTTAATTGAACCAGTAGCTGAAAAAGTGGCAATAATGACAATTAATCATAATTTTTTTTTTCTTGTACTTCTAGCCACTTCATGGGAAACAGGAGTTCCATGAGGCCAAATCTCATACAAAGCTAATTTTGTTGGGCAAATGCAGCAAGACCATTTATCAACATAGGGAATGCTCATTTTGGATTAAACTAAATTACCTAGGAAGCCAAAAAATAAGGAATTTACAGATTGTTGATGCCAAGGCAAGTTGCCAGTTTTTGTCGTTGCCATTGTCATTTGTTGTTGTTGTTGTTTTTGTTGTTTTGTTTGTTCCCCTCTCCCCCCCCCCCGCTGCCATTTCTACAGGGACAAAAATAAATGTTGAATAGGTACTTTGCACACCTTTTCTCACTTTATGACAACACATCTATCAAATGTCAGGCAAAAAATAATAACATAAGGTCAGTGTGATTAAATAATCAGTGTGCAATTTGCAATTCAGCATGCACACATTTGCCATTATAAACCTTTTTTTTTAATACTCTGTTTTAGAGATGCTATAGACTATTTATGTATGATTAATTAAAAAATAATTATCCCTAGCTAGGAAAATGAGAAACAATAAATGGGTCATAAAATCTAAACAAACACAGAGGCTGTGGCTATTTCTTTAAATCACAGCTACGAATATTTACTGCAGTGGTAAAACACATACTGAACTAGCCACAACAGATAGCTGAGACGAGCTAACAAGTGTGATAGCAAATACTACTGGTTAAGACATATACCGTTATTGCAAGCTGTTTCATTTCTGCTTTTGGTGGCTCTTATATTAACATAGTAACATCAACAAATAAATAAATAAATAAATAAATAAATAAATAAATAAATAAATAAATAAATAAATAAGATTGTGTCATACTAGCTTGTAAAAAACTGATCCTTCTCTTCTCAACTATTTATTCCTAGGAAATTGATTACATAGGAAACAATCAAATGATAATGGCCACCTTTGCCTACTAAGGAAAATGTCCCAGACTCATCTATTCTTACACAATATTTTTCTAAGTACTTACATATTGACACACTCTGCAAGAAAATGTCTTATCCCTTAACTTGGAGAGCCTTTACTCAGTGAAATTGATATTAACTTTTACATCGGAAAGGAAACAGAAAGAAATGTGGTTACGGGTGTAACATCAACACATGAAATTGTTATAACAGTGACACAGCTATTAATTCTTGCAGAAAAATTTGCAGCCATCTCTATCCATTCACAAAAACTCTTTGAAAATTTTGGGGTAAGACTGTCTAATACCTGGTCTGTTTTGTATTTGAATCATATATTTTCCTATATGGGTCACACAGGCCTTTGAAATCTTCCTCCACAAGTATATATATGTATTGACAGGACTCAGTAGATATGACTGAGCAGAATTTATGACTGTCAAGTCATAAATTGCCAGCAATGGGAACTATGATATATAGACTAGTTCACAGGGTACTGTCATAAGTCAGACTGTTCCACCCAAACGTATTTCTAGATAAAGCAGGTCTTTAGCATGATGTTTCTCTGAGATTTTGGGAAGATAAATTCAATTTCTTTGTACGGTGGCTGTTTTCTATCTTGTATACATGTGTGATTGCATGTTTATGTATGTGCGTTCTTTTCACCAGAGGGAAGAGTTTTTACTGTCATGGTTAAGAAGGCTTGCATCTAAAAGAAGATTATTTTAACCCTTATATCCAGTCTCTACCTTAAGCAAAACCTACTTCTAAGTCCAAAAACTGATGGGAGGACCTCTCATGAAAACCCAGTGTATGATTCTTATGAACCATCACCCTTCTTCCTTTCTCATCTTAGCCAAAGAAATAACAAACAAAACTGGCAGAAAAATATAGTGTGACTGAAGAAGTCTATGTGCAGCCAACAGCTATCAGGGCAGGCTCATTTTATGAGCTGGGTTTATAACCTCTTTTGAACTTGGCCAAACACAAAATGTCTGTAAAAATTAAAGGCAATGGAACCTCCATGCAGAAGTACTGGTTTAATGGTGCTCCCTCTTCTCAGGGCTCAGGGCTTTTCCAAAGAGTTAAGTGTGCTTCTCAAATGTGAGGGGTCCAGCAAAGTCTTTTTTTTTTTTTTTCTTTTTTCCTCTATCTTACACAGAGTAAACAGCAAACTTTATAGACAGAAACTAGGTAGTGGATTAGGTTTATGTTGTAAAAGTTACTGTTTTCCACTGGAAACTAATGAATAATTACAGCACTGGACGCATATGCCTAGGTTGTAGAAGGCAGCAAAGTATCAGAGTTATTTGCATTGGAAGGCAGCTCAGTACTGTGAAATACTGAGACTGTACATGACTGTCCTGCTTTTTGTGGGGGATATTATACTGAGTCTGTAGACAAGCTGACTTCTACAATCAATGAAAATGATAAAAAATCCAAATCACCAAGACCCTAAATCAGCATCCAGAGGAGCTTCTTTCCATTCTACAGACCTTCTAGGCCAATATTTCTCTTTACTTGAAGAGTACCTATTGTTAAGGAGAAGTCAAGACTAGTGCTATTAGTACTACTGCTGGTTGTTTAGCAAGATACTTCTCCAATAATAAATGGGGGCTAATTCTTTTCCCTTTTAAGGACTATGAAAATAATTGACTTTTAAGTGAATGTTCTATAGTATATTAATAACACTATTATTTTACTTAAAGCATATATTGAAAACATATGCTATGTACTTAAAACAAGACAAGGCATAAAATAAGCACCCAAAAATCTAAAAACAAAGGAAATCCTGTTACTGAAAAAGGATCAAGACCAAACAAGAAAACAAAACCAAATTTACAGACAACATATACTGCAGCACAAACAGGACACGTAAAAGTGGAGATATCAGTACTTGGAGTAGCAGAGACTGACATGAAGTTATTTCCATGACAAACACTAAGTCTTCCATGGAGATCAATTTTACTCATGACAGCTATTATCCGTGACTTACAGAATTAGCCCTGTTCTCAGTTTTCCATATTCAGGCCTCATCTTCCAGCTGGTCTCTTTCCAGCTTCTTTTATTGATCTTGCTGGCACTTGACACTTATTATGACCACAAGTAAAATAACAAGTAAAAATCCCCAGAACACCACAGTCTAGTTCTGTGTGCAGTTCCACAGTCCTTATCATTATCAGACTGTAGTGGGATTTTCAACTATCCTTCTTTTGTCCTAAACATGGAATATTCTGAAAATACCACTTGTTCCTTCAAGTCCAAAATCAGTTGTCTGAATTCAGTTCACTTTATAATACTTATTTCTACCTCTGATTTTAAATAATAAAGTGGCGATTTGATGTTCCACATCCCTACAATGCATTTTTATTCCTAAAATTATAGATGAACATTTCTTCTTTCTGCTTGTGTTCTGAAAATTCATAGTATCAGGAGAAAGCAGTAAAGAACCTGTAAACATCACAGTTCAGATATTATTCCAGGATGAATGCTCATATATACACATAAATATACAGAGAAACATGTGCACCCTTTATAGTGAGGGTGTGTAGCCTAGATACGAGCAATATAGACATAGGACTGTTGAGAAAGTCAGATGTTGCTGCTTAGTGTTCCCTTCTCCAGTTTTAATGCCTTGCCCTCAAACTCTGCTCCTCTTATCTGCTTTTACAGCTTCTCACAGTGCCCCTGTCAGTTCTACTGAATAAATGATGTCATCCTTGTCTGCTTGAATGTTTACTTCTTTCTGAGCTGCCCTTGGCACAGAATACTCTTCCCCAAACTAATCCATCCTGAAAACCATTTTTCTTTTCCTTCCTATCTACCCTCAAGGCCCACAGCAAAATGGCAGCTGCAAATGGCTAAGCAGATGCTAAAAATGCAAAAGCTTTTTGAAGTATCTGCTGAATCCAACTCTGCCATCTCAAAGTGAGCACCCAAACTCCCTATGCAGGCACAGGAGGATCCAGACAACCCAAAATATGACTACAAAAAGAGAGAGGGGAGATGATTAGTGTTGCTTTGTTGAACAGAGCTTTCACACCTTCTAAAGGCTGGTGTGTGCTTGAAAAAAACCACCATGCTCCTTATGACTCAGTTGTCTTAATGCGAGCTTCAGGGACAGACCGCCCACCGCTCTCTGATCAAAGCCCAGAGACTCCAGTGGAAAGAGGCCAAGAAAATGAACTGTTTTCCTTTACAATGGAAGGAAGCAGGAAAAGCAGCTGCAGCTGATGCCATGTGTACACCAGTTAGTACTCACTGGCTAGACTCTTCCGCCAGGAAAGAGAAGTGACAGACTTGCGCTCAGTTTCTTGACATGCCAGAGAGCATCCAAGCCTCTGCCAAGCTTTGAAAGAAAACTATAGACAAAACTTCCTCTGACAGACATTTCTAACAGACGTGCAATAAAAGTGTCATCCCCTAGCTCCTCCCCCCCCCCAAAAAAAAAACAACAAAGCAAACAAAAAACAAACAAACAAACAAACAAACAAAAAAAAAAACACACTGCAACAAAACAGGGGAAAATTAAAAAAAAAAGTCTCATCTGTGAATCCTTATGACGCCTGACCAACCAGGCAGGTGGGGGTGTGCTGAAACCTAGTGTTGAAAATGTAGGGAGCTTTTAAAACCAAGGGAGAACACTACATAATTAAGGACGAGGTGGTGACTTGTTAAAGAACTGAAAAGTTATACCTATCCAAAACTTAGGTTTTTCCCCAGATTACTCCAGATTTTCTCCTGATTTATATCATTTGTCCAGCGTTATACCTGTAGGAAAATGTTGCCCTGTGTATGAAGATGCCCCTACCTCCAGGGACATTGCTAACTTCTTATTTTTCCTTGCGGCTTCTGTTCATCTTGCACAGAAGTGGAAGAAAATAACCTTTACAAGGATTCAGCTAATGCATTTTCTCAAGGTGGAGCTACCTGACTGGGATGTCATTCAGATCTGTTGATCGTGATGTGGCAGATATAGCAGAGTGGCCATCTCTACACAGAGACATTTCATGATTTATCATTGCAGTCATTCACAGGTTCCCTCCTTTCCCCAAATTGTCACACCTCCACATGCTGATTCATGGGCTAAGTTTTTGGAATTGATAAGGACACGTAACGTATGAAAAGTCACAGTGCTGCTGCAGAGTACAGAAATAAACAGGCTACTGAGAGGGGTAATCAAAGTACTTAATAGAGATGAATAGGAAAATATTACAGAGACCTATTTTGAATTATATCATGGGGCCATCCTCCGTTTCAAAAAAAAAGGACATCATATTATCATTGATTACTTTAGCTTTAGACAGTAAAGAAATGTTTGTAAAAAAAACAACAAAAAAACCCTCTTGGTGCCCTGACAATCATTTCATCTTGACTCACTAACATCTATCTGGCCAGCTTAGCCAGCTACTGACTCAGAAAACAGCTACAAATTTTACCTTCCCTTTCTCTCTACAACCATGAATATCCCTCATTTTTTCCTTTAAAAAAGAAGAAAGGAAGAAAGTATTCTCAAAGGTCATAAATTATTCTCCCAAATAGCATTATGTTTCTTCCTATAAAAATGCTACTACCAATCTAACCTGCTTATAGAAATGGAAGAGAGGAACCAAATGAGATAATTTGGGCATAACCTATAGCAGAGACACCTTTCTTTGTGCAGCTGAAGCTCACCTTGTGGACCAGAGCAAGGGAGCAACTGATTGCTCTTATTTTGCAGTATATTTCACAAATACTAAAGAGAAATAATTTAAACAAATAGAGCTGGTAAGAGGAATGGAAAGAAGGGACAAGAAACGATGATAAGACTGGACCTGTGAAACAAATGTAGATAAGAGGTAAGAAGTGAAAATAAGAGCACTTAGAGCACTGGGGAACAATGGCATGCCATAAGAATATATGTCTATCATGACCCTCCTAGGTCCAGTTTAGTGTTAGATATATACTAAAGAAAAAAAAAAAAAAAAAGTAAACTCTGAATTCAGCTTCTAAGTTTTATATATGGGTTTGTTGAACAAGTATCTAAGTGTCTCAAAGCCAGTGTCAACCCAGATCCACCTTGCTGTAGAGACATTAGTTTAGATAACAACAGTACAGACAGACTGCATGATTGTGTCCCTTAGGTGACATAATTAAATACATAATTACATCGTTTCTGATTTCAGAGCCAGCTCATGATGTATAGCCTGCAGTCATCTCACCAGGCTCCCTATGCAGATAGCTACATCATATTGCATGTATATGCTGTCCATTGCACTGAAATTGCTTGGATCTGAGAGAAAATCAGTCCAGAAATGTAGCAGGCAGAACCCACTACTGTAGTGATCCTTTAAAATACCAGTAAAAGAGGTTAGTAAACATCTAAGGGAGCTTGAGGGAAAGGAAAGATTTATGTATTTCTCAGACAGCGTATGAAAGCCAGAAACAGTTTTACAGTAGAACAAGCTCAAGTTTGCTATGTGGTTTCCATCTCATCATGTACTTCTAGTTTCTTAATCAAATGAACCAACTAGAAAATAAATTAGGATTAATGACACCTCATTTTGTGGGTTAATGTCAAGGAATTCAAAAGTCATCTACAGTAACTATTGTTGTTGCAATCATAAACATGCAATCCAGTGCTGCATGAAAGAAAATTCAGTGCATTGGCTGTCTACTATATTATTATTATTATTATTATTATTATTATTATTGTTATTATTATTATTATTATTATTATTATTATTATTATTATTATTATTATTATTATTATTATTATTATTATTATTATTATTATTATTTATGGAAGCAGTGGACAGGTGTGCCTTTTGAGTCAGTATCACAGCGCTGCTTAATGCTCCTTCCAAGCCCATTCTGATACACTTTTGTAAAGATTTAAAAAGAAACTTTTGGTATAAAAGGAGTCCTGATTAATTTTTTTTCCCCATTGTTAGAAAGAAAACTAACCACTGCTGAAGGTACTTCCTTGACAGATAATTTGTTAAATATAAAAATCAGCTTTAGCCATGATGTTGAACTCCCAGCTGATGATGATGAATTGTTTTGATACTGCCACCATTTCATCCAAGTATGATGCATGAAGCATTTCCATTGAATTCTCCAAGAAATTTCTCTCCAATTCTAAATGGAGCATTAACCCTGTCTCCAGTTGCAATTGAAAATTCTTGCATCAAGGATTTTACCATAATTAGATATCTCTCTCTCATCCAGGATAGGTCTTTTTTCAAGATGATTTCTTCCATGAACATCTCTTGGATCTTTATATGGATTTGTAAGCAGAATGCAGCTAACTGTTGTATTCTTGTTGAATCAAACTGCTTTGGTCACTATGTTTAGTGCCTTTGGAAATTATGATTTTTCCAATGGCAAGCTCTAAAAGTTCCATTTTGGGTAAAGTACATTGAAGTTACACGTGACTTGTATAGGACGTGCCAGTTATGTTCTTCTTTGTCACCCCAAAAGAGAGAGCAGACAGCTCTTTTCCATGGGTCTGTATTTTATATCTGAAAGTTGCTCTAAAATTTGCCAGTAAAATAATGTAATGGAGTGACCAAGGACCAAGGATAGTTGACCAAGGACTATGGAGCCATTCAGGAAACTGAAACCGTGTACCCAGCTGTGCCACTGGTATGAAGTGTCGACTACACTGGGATGCTTCATCACCCTGCTTGCCTTCTCTAGTTAGACTATGATCTTAACCAGGAGTTTTTCTGCAAATTCGCTGTAACAGCAGTACCTTAGTGTTGGTTGAGAACACAGAAAAAAATAAAATAAATCTATTTCAGAAGATATGATAGTTTTTCAGATATCTTGGATATCCTGGTGTTTCAAGTGCCCCTGACTGAATGTACCTATCCTTAATGGATCTTGAACCTGAGCAGTCCTGGCTGTTTCTCTAAAGCTTGAAAAGAAAAAAAAAAAAAAAAAGAGTTGTAAGAGATCTCACACAGAAGTAGAAAACAAGAATAAACCCAGGAACCACAACTGAATGGACAGAAGATGTAAGGTCACAGAGGTAGGACTGTGATGGAAGAGTCCATCTGGTCCTGTACCTGTACCTCTCTTCCAGTAGGGTTGTTTTTTATCCTCCTTTACCAAAGCATAATGCACAGCAGTGTCACTGCATGAGGGACAACTCTATATGCCTTGCTTGAGCTAGGGTCCCATTTTCTGCTCTTGCAGCAGTCGTTCAGCAAGAGATTAACACTGTGGCTGGTGGCTAGGTCCTGTGTGGTTGGCATTATCCATCTGGGTGTTGGTCCAGAATTTCCTCCTCCCCTCTCTCAACCCCTCTGATGTATTAAAGTCTGGATGCTTATTCCAAATCATCAGACCGTATCATTTAACAATGTTTGGCAAGTTTTATTTATTAAATATTTTCCAACAAAAGCCTGTAAGGCAACAGAAAAGTAAAGCATAAAATACATTTGACTTAATTGGCAGCAGCAGACTGCATGCGTCAGAAGGAATTAACCTCCAATAAAGCAGGATGTGCAGGAAACACAATGTACTAGTTTGATATGGTCTTTCAAAGCTACCACTTCCTGGAACAGAGGCAGAAACAGAGGTTGGCTAAGACTGGAAAAGACCATTGGATTTATGTCCTTGCAATAACTCTCAAAAGATCCCCCCCACACATCTAGAAATCTAGCAAGAAGGAATTCAGGATTCCCTTGCCATGCCAAAGATTTTGTACTTGTTCCCCTTCAGTGTCTGGATCCACAGCAGACCGAGCAAAAATTTCATGCTTCACCTCCAGTGATTCATCCACAGCATCCTTGCCCAGTCTATCATCTGAACATCAAAGCAGTCAGGACAGCTACAGTATTTGGGACACCCTTATCAGTGAAGATATAAATAAACGACCGATCCTAAACTACGTAACTAGTATCTTCAGAAACACACTCAGTGTAGTTAGGCTTTGGAAGTATTTATAGAGAGCTGAATAAAAAGGTTTTCATGCTATTTTTTGAGGTAATGAAGGATGGACAGAAACATATGTCTGCAGTAGAGAAGGACAAAGAAACCCTTGCCCTGGTTTAAAGATTCATTTTCACTTTGCTGTGTAAATGACTTGGCCTCATTTTTCATGGATAAAAGAAATAAAGAAAGAAGCTGACTTGGAGAGAACGTCCTGTCATAGAAGTCTTGATAAGGATGTTCTCTTGTAAAACTGCACCTTTTCTGCCAGGATTTCACAGCTTTTTGGTAATGTTAACAAACAGTCCTTCAATGTATGCAAGAACTACTCACGGTAAACTGAGGCCTGGGGCTAAGAGTACCTTGGGAGATTGTTTAAAACAGGAGCTGATCAATTCCTATTTCCACTGCTGAAAATAATTAAACTTCAGTTTGTCTGACTGTGACTAAGTCATAGAATTGGAAGTCAGGTAAACACTCAGTCTTGTGTAAGCAATTAATCACCTATTTAATTTTAAAGTGTTTAAATCGTATTGATGTCAGTGGGACTAAGCCAAAGGTTAAATGCAAGTTCTTGTTTATATTATGTCCTAAATTTCCATAAGTGTGTGCTGATGTGATTTTCTAAATTGAGACGACAGCAATTCAGATCACAGAGAGGCTATGCCCTATTGCTTCTCTCTCTCTCTTTTTTTTTTTTTTTTTTTTTCCTCCTTTATTTATTTATTTATTTTCAGGAAGAAAAAGCAATGTAATTCTTGGCTGATAGGATCTTGTCCCTCAGGGTCACCCAGGCCATTTTGGAGATAACATTCTGGTGAACCACCATTTGAAAACAAAGCAAAACAAAAACCTTCTCACATTATCCTGAGCAAAGGCCTAATAGCTGGCTTCAAGCCAGATGCTTCATGTTGATTTTATTTGCAGTGTGACAAAAGTCACCAAGAGCCACATTTTTTAAGGTTTGACTCTAAGAGGCCCTTCCACTATCTCCATGGCCGCTTTTTTAAATATTTGGACCACACAGAGATATGCATGCAACATCAAAATGGAAGTACCCAATAGCACAGGTCTGCTCCAACGATTTGGACCTAATTTTCTTGAAGTTTGCCATCTCTTACAAGTGGGATTGCACAACAGCTTGTTCTTGGGCACAAAGCTGCTTGTATCCACATGAGAAAGCAAGTTGCTGAGACTCATTGCAGGTGAAAGTATTTGACCCTTGGATACTTCAGTTAGATGTTGAATCAGCATTAAATTGTCCATGGAAAGCTATGGGATAAACAGCACATAAATATTATTCTTATATCTTTGAAGTAAATAAAGCTGCCTTTATTGTCAGACTTTTTTTTTTTTTTTTTTTTTTTTTTTTTTTTTTTTTGTCATTTGCTAATCCTTGACCAGGATTTTGGGAAACTTTTAAGTATCAATATCCAAGCAAAGGCAGTTTTACTTCTTGCAATAACAATCTTTTTATCTGCACTTTAAAGACAGGGAATCAAGGACTAATGGTCACTAAGTGTGCCCTGATGGTAGCTGTTTAATGAGGATAAATAATGAGTGCTGTGTCAGCTTAAAAAGCAGCAATAATGTCCTAGTAAGCAAGCAGGCTGCCTCTTCTATCTTCTCTTGCAAGCTCCGTTTTTGTACTCTCTCCATGACCTAAATCTTCATATCCTCCAGCCTCTCCCTCTCCCTCCCTCACTCCTTCCAATGAATGTCCTTTTGTGTTTCTGTGCTCATTGCTTCCCCTTCAAGTATGCTGCTTTTTTTTTTTACTCTCTTCCAGAAAACTAAGCAGTGCCTTCCTTTGTCATTATCTTCATTACAGCTCTGCCACATCATCATTTGCTTCCTTCAGAGATCACTTTTCATCCCTTTTCTAATTGTGCTCTTGCACAATGCTCACCCGCAGATGTTCTTCATGTGCTCTTTTTCTTGCCTTTACCTTGCAGAGGCTTTCAGTTTGTCCTTTTTTATTAATTTTCTGCTTGAAATACTTGTTCTTTAAGTATATAAACAGAAAATTGGGTGAGGCAACTAGAAGACATTAAGAGGTATTTGAGGTCACAAATAGTATTGTGGCAAGCTAAATCAGGGAGGTGCTGCAGGGAATTTTGTTCCCTTTGAGTTGATGAAAAAACCTCTACTGATTTAATTTGAGTATTATTTACCAATAACATCTGCGGGGGGGTTCAAAACTTCCAGATATGAGTATGTGTGGGAGTAGAATGGAGAGAGACATTTTCTTGTATTTTCAAGGATACTCAAGGCCAATCAAATAATTATATCTCTGACTTTGCCCCTCTTCTGGAGCAGGTTACCTGGAAAATGATGGACAGAAGAAAGGGTCCCTGTTCTGAGCTTTGCATTGCAGGCTGGGGAGGGATTTTAGAAGGGGTTAAATCCCTCCAAGCAAAAATTGCCATACAAACCACATCTGTTTCCAGCACTGCAAAAGAAACACTGTGCTTCCTCCAAGCTTGATTTATGCAGGGCTGATGTACTCCATGATACCTAGGGCTAGGAGAATTTTTTTATTTTTTTTTTTTCTGAAGTACAGAAGGGTCCCAAGAAGAACCATATCTCAATACTTAAATATCTTCCTGATGCATACAAAACTAATGCTTCATCCTTTTCCCAAGGACTTTCCACTTCTTTTCCCCACTTCTTTCAACCACAGCTCTTATAAAACCATAGTGGTCTGACTACTACTGCTGCCGAACAAGTTTTCCAAACATTTGATTTTTAGTACATTTTCAATATGACATTTCTTACAGGCAACAAACAAGAGTAGTTTATATTACATCATGTTATGAGAGGCACTCCAAAGCCACTTTGGGATGAATAGTTTCCATGAGGAAAATGAAAACAGATCTTTTTCTCCTGCAAACTGCTTTAACACATTTGAAATGGATAGTGCTGATCTGCATAAGCTGAGAATGTGAGCCACTGGGTCCTGCTCTGTGTTACAGAGAAAGTTAATTGTTGTAATGAAATGACTTATGATGGCACTGACATTCTGTTCAACTCTTCTTACAGCTCCTGTGGTGTTTTCATGCCAGTTGTTCCTGTAGCTTACAGTAAAAATGCATAGATATTTGATAAACCACACTTTGTTGTGATTTCTGTACTTCCTATTAGCTTGGAACCCTCTATGTTACTGCAGTAATGATGCAGTTCATTAATTACTCATAAAAAGCCATATATATATATATATTAGGTTAACTATGCTTTCCTTTGCTTTCTAGCACTTGCAGAATGATATGTACTGAAGAACCTTGAACAGGATCCTGTCATCCATCCCATGAAAGCCATGGAAAATTCTTCTACTTGGTAAAAGAAGAGTTGTTCTAAAGTTATATGTATGCTCCATGTTACAGAATAGCAAATAATGCTGTCATGAGCTCACACAATCTGCATACAAGCTGCAGACATCTCCACCAATTAAACTTCCTCCCTTCACACAACATAAATTCAACAGATGAGGTAGCCATGAAGTGTGGTGGGAAATGGCACCATGGGGGAGATCAAGGCTTGTCTCTGCCAGCCGAGTCTTTGGGAAGGTCACCTTGGTCAGCCTCCTTGTCCCGGAGAATGTGAACAACCTCCACTATTAAGAGTAAATTAAGATCATACTTAGACCCTAATGATACTATGCATCTCCTTATCCATACCTCACGGGTGGAGTGAGAAATTCCCTCCTAAGTTCAAACTCCAGAAATATGGAGGATGACCAAAGAAAGTTTGAACAGAGCTTCACTAATTCTGTAAGCAAAGGATGCTCAGAAAAATAAAGGGAAGATAATCAGAAAGAACATTGTTTCTAATGACAGTTATTTCTGACACACTTGGTGTTTTCATTATTTGGTATTATTTCAGGCAGAGATTAATAATGAAAGTATTTAAGTAAATTGGGAAAGCACTGGACTCAAGCAAAATATAGACATGAGAATAGTACTTCATTAAGCAAAGAGTACCTAAAAAAAGCAACAAGCTACCAAAGCCTGTGATTTTCCTTTTTTTTTTTTTTTTTTTTTCCTCAGAGGAAAGAGGAGAAAATAATGGAGTGATTACAAGGGATGAAACAGTCAGGATGAACAGAGAGAGAGGAATCCTAGCAAGAGCCTGAGTTTACCTTGAGAAAACCAACAAGGCTGTTGAACAAGGACTCCTTCTAGCCCAGAGGGAAACCAGAGAGGAGTATAGTGCTCTGACACTGTACGTGGTGTCAGCGGTCTGATGAACAAAAGGAGATCAGAGCCATGAATGTATGAAGAACAGACAGACGTTGGCCATCATTGCTTGCCACACAGCGACAGAAACCGAACATCCCCTATGCCCTCTCTTCCAGCAGATGTTCTCCCTGCCTTCTCCATCATCCCTGCAAGGTGATATCATGAAAGCACAGCAGTGCTCAGTGGCATTGGGAGGTAAATCTCAGAAAAGAGCTGGTGGGAGGGGAGATCAGTCCTCAGATACCACAGCAGCAAGCACAAAACTTGACAGTTCACAGATGCATCTGAGGAAGTCTTACCACAGGCCTCTTACAAAATGTGGTTACAGTCAGAGACCAGTGGCTTATACATCACAGAGCCCGATAAAAACAGTGAGCAAAAATGTCAGCGCTTTTGCAAACTGTTGTCAAATGCTGGGACTGTGCATATGTTAAAGATACAAAGAAGAGAAAGAAAAATGACCCATTAAAATGAGATCTTTGGAGCAGCTCTACACCAGAAACATGAAGTTGGACACAACCTTGGGGGGAAGCAATAGCTGTAAAAGCAGCAGAGTTGTCCTAGTGGTTAGATGAGTTTGTCCCACCAAACAAACCCATCCCCCAAAAATGAAGGGCAGAACACGAGAGAACACGGTCACCTATCCCACGTAAGCATCATTGACTTTCTCCAGGGAATGGGATTTGCTTTCCATGCACAGGTTGATGAGCCACTGGGGAAGGCGGTGGAGCCCCTGGCACTCCTCACCCTGCAGAGGCCTGGAGGGCCTCTGCTCCATCTGCTTCAGGAGTGAGGTGGGTACCTGTGTGGTGGTTACCACCATTTCTGGTGACACAATTTGGACCGTAGACGTTTCTGCTCATTTGGTGATACACACAGCCTCATTGTGGGAAGCCCCCTTTTGTCCATGGGGCCCATGGCACAGTCCATTTTTAACTTTTAAAGATATTCTGGGAAAAAGTAAAGGAAAAAAAAAAAAAAAAGAAGAAGAAGAGAAAAAGAAACAGAACCAAAGCATGTTTTTCTCCATTACCATAAAGAGGGCTGGTGAATGCATGGTATTAGTATCCCAAAAGCTATTAAACTCCTTAGTGATGGGAAACAGATGGAAAATAAGACAAAAGAATTCACAACTCATGTTAGACTGAATTGAATTCCTTTAATTTCACACAATGAATAACATATGAATAGGATTAACTTTTTTTTTCCTTTTTTTCCTTTTTTTTTTTTTTTTTTTTTTTTTTTTTAGTTAAGTGCTCTATACTGTGCTAACCTGATTTGGTAGCGAAAAGACTGAGCTTTGTTTTAGAAAAAAATGTTTAAAAACCAACATCTAAGATCATGAAGGAGCATGACATTAAAGCATGCCAGATGTATCTAAGCCTCAAAGAACATCAAGTCCATATCCATTTTTAAATGTACAAAAATGCTTCATGAATAAAAACTGTTACAAAAAGAACATTTCAAACAATGTACAAGTTTTTTTTTTCTTGCCTCTATATTCAATAAAATACAAATACATTTTTTGCTCTAAAATATGTTTACATACAATCAAAGTAGAACATGCAAATTACACTTTAAAAAAGGCTTTTAAAAACCACTTATGAATACAAACTAAAAATTAGCCAGCACGACTTATAGAACAATCTTGTGCCCCATTCGTTTGATTTTTTTTTTAATTTTTTTTGAAATACAGTATATACATATTTAACACTTCATGTGCATTTATTATTTAAGAAATAGCTTAAAAAAATAAAGAAAAAGAAAAGTAAAACAAACCAACATGGGATTGAACTGCTTCCCCATGTTGTCCAATTGGCAGCTCTTTTCACGTTTTTACATTATTTATTTATTTTTTTCTATGTAGTGTTTTATACAACCTAGGTAGGCATCTTAAGCAGATCTCCAATATGTGTCCTTTGTTGAAATGTGCTTCTAATTGCCTCAGAACTTCGATACCCCAGTTTTTGGATGATATGGAAGGAAAAGTCATTGATGTTTGTTTTCTCAGTTCAGAAAACCATTGTTTTTTTTCCTGACTTTTTTTTTTCCTTTTCTTTTTTTCCTTCAGGATACTATTTAAATGCACTTAAGTGCAGTCCTGAATCAGGGCCTGTGAAATTAAGAGTTGGGGAAATCCTTGTTTATGGAACTGTGATTACTGCTTATTCGTCATATTGCTGTAGTGCTTAGAAACTCCAGTGACGAACCAGCACCTCATCAGACCAGACTGCCCCAAAAATTTGCAAACTCAAACATAATATCCTACATGGATGATCTAAAGCACTGCTGTCAAGTGGAGAGGTATGGGCTATGCTGTAGGATACTCTAGTAGCTGACTACTACATTTTTTTTCTTTTGTTTTGCATTTTCTCTTTTTTAAAACATTTTTTTTTTTCACAGTTACCCAAAAACATGCAAGGTGCTTCATAGAAAATTTAATAATGAAGGGCTCAAGAAACTGGCAGTACAAAGCTCTTGGAGACAGAAGCAATCATTTACTTGTTTTTCCTCTCTCCCTGCACATTTATATCCCCATTTTTTTTACTTCGGGATGAGGAATATAGGACCCATGGAGAAGATGCATACCTATGGCCTCATTTCATATGGCTGATAGCCATGTGATTTTGTTTTGCATTTTTATTGAAGCATGCTAAGACGTGTTAATCTGTGACACGATGGACGTGTTTGAAAGGTATTTTTGGTCTTAATAAGCAAAAGGGCTTTCACCCCAGTTTTATACAGTTCTTGGAAATGTGTGGAGAGAATTTAGAGAGTTTCTCAGTAAATCTTCCTAGTGGTAGAGAAAGAAAAAAAAATCAGAAAGCTCATTACTAGAATATCGTTGGGTAATAAACTGCAGGAGTGGGATTTTAGCCTTAAGCCCTAAAACTAAATCCTTTATGATCTGCATGTAGTACATCGCCTTATAATATTATTCTGTCAGCAACTTGCTTATCATATTTATAGACTATGCAACATGCAGAACACAAATTCTGAGTGCCATCTAACAGTATTTTCAGCCTGCTTTCATACAAATTAACAAGCTAATCTTCCTGCCAGCCAGGACTAACTACATCAGGCTGGTGTTTGGACAAACAGCCCTGGCAGTACCGCAGTGCCGTGCTCTCCCAGCACCTTCTCACTGAGAAAAACAAACCTTGGGCACCCAGGGTAGACTTAGTGCTACCCTTAGTTTCTTAGGACCAAAAGTGCCTTTTTATTTTTTTCGCCATATGCAAAATGCTCTGTAAAGAGCATAAGGGGTTGTGCTTTCCAAGTGGAGGCTGACCTTAAGCACTTTGCCTCTAGCAGCATCTTGGATAGTACATTTTGGAAGGATAAGAGCATTTTCATAGAATTGGAGAGTCATTTAGGTGCCCTTACTGGCACTCTGTAAGGTCTGATGCATCTTGAAACCCCAACAGGCGTTCAGTGACAGAATCTGGTCCTTTCAGACCTTTGCTCCGCTTGCTATGTGTTGTCCTTCAAGGCTAAGAGATATATAAAGATATCACTGAAGATGAAAGTAAGGATAGATGGCTTAGTTTCAGCTTATAGGCTACCTGGAATAACAAAACTTTTTTTTTTTTTTTTTTTTTTTTCCTTACATTTTAAGAGACACTGTCCACTACTTGCAGGCCCAAGGGAAGATGGAAAACCAAAGGTTTCTGAATCAACTAAACCTCAGTCCAATGTGTTTTAAGAAAGAAGGGAGGAGCTGGAGGAGGCATAAGCATTTTTTTCCTGCAGGCTGTGTCGATAACACCGCACTGATTCAAGAGAACTTAAAAGCAAAGTTGGTTGTAACAGAAGTAGCAACCAGTCAGTTTATTTCTAAGCTGCATTAATTGGAAAACAAAAAGCACAAATGAGTATGATGAATGATGCAAAACAGATCGGAAACAAATTTCTGCGATCCATCTTATCAGTTGTAAGGAGATAGGATCTCAACATTTGTTCCGGCCTTAAAAACAAAAACATAAACAAAAACACAAAAAACATCCCCAAAAAAACACAAAAAAACCTCTCCCAGCCCCCGAGCCCCCATTCATCCCCAAATGCATTCAGTTTTAATAAGCTAAGGTGCTATCACAGAAGAAAAATCAGTCTCTAAGAATAATGAGCTGTATGTTTACAGTGTCCCTTTAACACCATAGTCTTGATATGATTTTTGTAAATAAATAACAGAATAAAAATGTATTTTTTTGTGGGGACTTTTTTGTTATCTTTCTTTTTTCTTTTTTTTTTTTTTAATTTTATTTTCTTTTTTATTTATTTTTTGTCGTGCTATTTGAAGTTTCCTTGGCAATATGCCAGCTGAAAGATTTCTCAAAAAAGGGAATAACAGTTGGCTTGTGAATCATTAAATAATTCCACTCCCCACTCCCTAACTGGAATTTTCCCTCCCTCCCCTCCCATTTTTAATATCCATCTTGCCATACCAGGTGTTGAGTGTACTAAAGGACTTTAAAAAAAAATAAAATAAAGTTGAACCGATTTCAAATTTCAACAACTGACTTTTTTTTTTTTTTTTAAAAAAAAAGCATTTTTACTGCAATGGAACAGCTTCATGTTCAGTCTTTTTTTTTTGAGTAAAACATTTTGATTGGGCTGTGGAAATGGAGCTCAGGTGTTTTACCCAAGTTAGATCAATGGTTAACGTACAACTCGAATGAGAAATGTACAATTTGAACTGACCATTTAAAGAGACGATTTGTCACACACAGTTTGCATCCATGCAGACTGAGAGCTTTATAATTACATTATGTACAAAAAAAAAAAAAAAAAAATCTTTTTAGTTTATTAAGGCAACCACAACTTGGAGAACATGTCCAAAGTGGCATTAATACAATTGCAGTGGTGATACCCTTTGAACATTTTATTTTTATTTTCAGATAAGAACACTTATTCCTTTTCTTTTTTAAGAAATAATTGCCAAGAAAGAACCTATTTTCCATAGGGTTTTGTTCTCTTTTTTTTTTTCTTTTTTTTTCTTTTTTTTTTTTTTAAAGAATCTACTTTATCTATTTTCTTTAAAAGAACATATCAAGGCATTGCTACCCAATGCAAATAATTCGGATTCTGGGTTTCCCATAATTTCATTGGGAATTGCAAGTGGTAAGAACTGGTAGGGTTGGGCCCTGTCTTTTTACTCTATTTTTTCTTTCCTACTTTTTTATTTTCTCTTTTCAATCCTTTTTTTTTTTTTCTTTTCTTTTTTTTTTTTTTTGGTGATTTTGTCCATGTTTACTATAACTCTATTCCCCAGAAGTGTCTTGCTGTTCTCTACTTACATGTAACGAGCATCAAAACAACTTGGTTGATGGATAACCCCCTTTTCACATGCCATTGGAAATGCCAAGTTGCTTCATAGAAACATGCTATCATAACTGAATATCCACGTACACCTTATTTGAAATGCTGTGATATTCCATCATTCGTTGGGATAGCACTCAGAATGAGAGTGTGCGCGTGTAAGGCTCTACTTTTCTATTGCCTATATTGCAGCTAGTTGTAACTAGGCAAGTAAATGACAGAGAAAAAAAAATACAGTTCTAGCAGGAGTCAGGCATTTGGGGTTATGCTGCCCCAAAACCTGATAGGTATATAAAACTGAAAAAAAAAAGAAAAATTCAAACAGATTATAACCAAGATCACAGTTGAGAAAATTACTTTTTTTTTTTGTTCTTTTCTTTCCTTTTCTTTTTTCTTTTTTTTTCTTATTCCTTTTTTTTTTTTTTTTTTTTTTTTTTTTTTTTTTTTTTTACAGTGATTTCTACTATGGTATGGTTACTCTTAGTTTCACCTGGCCTACCATACAGAATTAGAGTCGAGCATGCAGCCCTAGTGACAATGTTCAGCTCTCTGCAAGGACAGCCTCCCACCTCTGGGTATGGTGTGAGCACAGCAATGCTGAGATGCTGATTAGTTTTGGAAACTCTGTAAAGTAGACAGTATCCCCAATTTTGACATCCCCCACCCCCTTCGCCCCTACCTTTCCAGCCCCTCACCCTTTCCCCCTCTTTCCTGAGGGGCTGAGGCCGAAGCGATGAAGAAGAAGATGCGAACCCCTGCTGGCACAGATCTCCATGGTGGATTTCAGCCACCTGAGGGACAAGTCCGGTGCTGCCGCAGGGGCAAAGCAGACCGTGTGCCTCTAGTTCATCAGTCCCGGCGCGCCCTGATGCCGGTACCCGCCATCCAACGGGTTGCGCTGGCCTTACGGGAGGCCTTCGCTTTCACTTCCTCTGCCTTTCCGGTGCCGCTTCACTTTCATGTCCTCCTCTTCCTCCTGCGGGGACTTGCTTTTCCTTTTCCCAACCCGGGGTGTCCGGGGTGGGGGGAGAGCGGGTGGCGGGGGGGGAGGAGGGAGAGGAGGTGGCAGCGGTGGCGTCTCTCGAGCCATGTGTATGACAGCCTCAATGGTGGCCATGATTGTGTCTTGGGTGGTTGCTTGCTCCAATATCAATGGATTCAGTGTCGGTCTCTGACCTCTTTTGCTGGGAAGGTCAATGCATTTTTCCAGAACGGGCATTTGGTCTCTGGAGTCTTCGTCAAAGGAGAGGGGTTGCTTCCGTGGACGCCCCCTCCGCTTCTTGACGAAGTTATTGCCTGTCTTTGATTGTCTCTGCAGCCGCTTGGCTTTCAGGATCTTGTTCACATGATCCAGATTCTTCTTTGTGGACAGGATCTTGGTGTAGTTGCACATCTTGCGCACCTCACACTGGATTGCTTCGATTTCACGGCGCTTGAACCTTTTTTTCAGAGGTGGGCTGGCTGTTGGGAGACACGGAAAGAAACAGGGCAGGGTCAAACAACAGTGAATGGAAACCCTCCTTTGTCTGCTTTTAGTATCACAAAGACTAGGGGTTTTCAAGCCTAATAGGCTGAGTATGACTACTGAAGAAGCAGTGGCTGTGAGAAAGGACTTTGCATAGACAAGCAATTTAAAAAAAAATAAAAGTTAAAAAAAAAAAAGTAATTTATTACAGTGCCAGAAGAATTGGTGTTACCTCCTCTTTTACTGTTCTAGATGAAAACACAACTTTGCTAAGTTGTCGTCAGTGATCTCTCTCCAGTTCTCTTCTCTTGCAAAGCAGTAAAACTTTCCTACAGCAATGTTTTACTGTGGGTTTGCTTTAGTCTCATTCCTAAGCCTCTAGTGGGAGGGAAGAAAGGGCTGCTTAGCAGAGATGTAACATTGTTCCACCGTAACTATTGAACTTTGTGTACCCCAAACATATACTCCTGATGGCTTCACCCTGGCCTTTAATGCTTGCTGTGGATGTCAGATAGTATGAAGTGTTTGCTACTGAAAATAGTGGGCACTGAAAAGTTCTGCGACACTTCACCTGTGGTAAATTCGTTAGTCCCACTTGGATTTCTTTACTGTTATCTCTGCAGAAACTAGCTGAAACTATCAGTTGTATAATTGACTTTAATGGCCCTCGAAATAAGCTTACTCCTGCCTGGTTCAGATCACTTACTTTAGATCTGAATGAAATCCAAAGCAGTTAAGTCTCTTGCCAAGGTCACGTGAGTCATTGTCAGAACTGGAAAGAGAACCCAGCATTTCTTGGCTCCTGGGCCTTTGCTTAAGACACGAGACCTTGATTGTTTTTCTTAAAATTGTTTCATTGTCCTTTAACAAATATGGCATTTGTTCAGAGTTCAAGATTTGCATGTGGATTATAAGTAACTACCCTTTTGTGAGTGAAACTGTATGTATTAATTCTGTTATTGTAATAACTGGTGCACTCTTTCACTCCTAACATATCCGTTCTGCGCTGCTGGAAAAGAAATGATAGAGTTCATGATTTCTTTTCAGTAAAACATCCCACTAAATTAACCTCAGCCCATATCTACTTGCAAACTTAATTTACACCTGACTGTCAAGCAGTCATTTGGGTTTGAAATCTTTGAAGTTTTCAGAGTGGCCAAGATTTTGAGAAAGGTTCATTTGGGGGTTATCACTCCTTTCATGGCTAACAGGGCAATCTTCTAGCAGTAGTTTAAAATAAAGTTGCTGTTGTAGCATTTTCTGTAGATAACCAGGAGCCATCAAGTGGCAGAGTCTTCCCTTGCTCATTATGACAGATTCAGCATACAAACATCACTTACTGTCCTCCCCTCTTGGACAACATAAATTATTGGCTCTTATACCACCATGTTGCTTGGATTCAGCAAAGGGATTGCATAAACAAATCCAAGTTACAATGCAAGAAGTAGGAGTGAGTCATAAACAAAACAGAGACATATGCTGTCTTATAAATAAAGACCTAGATGGCCAACTTCCCAAAGTCTGGTTTTCATTAATTACAAAACAAAATACATTTTCCATATGTAACCCACTCCCCACACCAAAAAGAAAAATAAAACCCACTTACAGTTTGTGATTCGCAGAGGACAAAAGAAAAGAGAAATGCACTCATTTTGGTAGCAAAGAAAAAGAGAAAGGAAAGGAAATGTCCAAACTACTAGGGAAAAATCTAATTAGTTGCACAAAATTCCTCTCAAGTAGGTCACCCCTAAAAAGGGTGGATATAATAGTTCTAATTGCAAGTGGCCATGAGAGCCTTCTCTGTCATCTGATCAAACAAATTAGATCCCTGGTGCAAAAAGCCATTACTCTGTGGCTTCACTGATGACTGACATATAAAGTCCCAATATTTCCAGTCCTAACCATTCAATTCTTCTGGGTTCCTCCCAGATCCTGATAGTGGCTTCAGGTAAGAGGATTTAAGAAATCACACATTTTGCATAGCCTTTATATTTGCTGTCCACATTTTGTTTTTTATCACTACTGCCAGAGCCCATGTTCAAGACTTTTTGAAAACTATCATGTTCAAGATGTGTTTTTTTTTTGTTTGTTTGTTTGTTTTTCTCCCAGAAAGTAAAGTTGAATTTTTTTCAATTGGTGATGAAAATCTTGCAGATGGGAGTTTTAGTGAAAATATAGGAAAAATTTCAGGGTCCATGGTGAAATCTGGAGATTTGGCATTACTCTCATCTTTAATTGGAAAGACAGCAAGCCAAAGGGCAGAAAAATGATTTGAAAAGAAGAATCTGCAAAATTTTATGTTTCTACTGAGATCTATTAGTATCTGTTATTTTAGCATCTAGTATTAACACCCCGTTGCAGTCAATGGAGATCTGCTTAATACAGTCAGTAGAGAATTCTACTGACTAGTTTAGAATCTTCTATTTCTAAAATGGGAGTTTAATGCCATTTGAGATGACCATGGGCATCCTTCTGATCCCCAGATACTGAATAAGTAGGGTGCAGATATCCTGTTGGTTGTGCCAGCCCTGATGGGTGTTGCAGTCACCTGAGACATCCAGGATACCCAGGCTCAATGGTATGTAGACATGGACTGAGTGGAACAAATGCAGGTATCTGCTTTCTGCCAAACTGCTGAGTTCTCTGAAATCAACTAACACACGCTTAGTGGTAGATAGCTACTCTTATGTGTAAATCTGTGAGCTGAACACCCAATGACTTCCTTCATGTTGTTGAGATAACTTTCTTGCTATCCTAAAACTTTGCAAGCTGACAGACGCTTTCCTTTTGGACTGAAATTCATTTTCTCAATTAAATAAAAAAAAAAAAAAAAAAAAAAAGTTGGTCTGTGCTGGCTTACTGTAGTAATTTTTCTTTCATAAATGCTTTGGGGTGTTTATGACTTTCCCAGGAAGCTTGTTAGAAGCTACTAATAATGCTTTTGCTTCTCTTCCTAGCAAGCCATGGAACTCGCACGCTTTAGAAAATATTTGAATTGTGTTATATAGTCTGCCGATAGTCAGAATACACGTCTTGAATAAGTAATATCCTTTCAAGTCAGACTTTTTATAGATTATATTAGGAAACACAATATTATTTTGACTGTTGAGAGTCAGGGACATCTGATTCTACATTTGGAGAAGGGAGGCTATGTGGAAAGGAGTCTGATGAGTCTGCAGGGGGAAGATTTGATGAGGTGTGCATATGACAAAATATCAGGGAGATCTGCCAAAATAAACCACTATTGAAGTGAGAGCCATTAGGTGTTATCAACTCATCTGGAAGCTCTTGGTGAGCAATCTTTGATATAAAATATTTTGCTATATTGCCATGTGATATACTGCTCTGCTGAGAACCAAAGCTAAGTACTAATCTTTTCAATTTTATCCAGACAGACCTCTGCCCAACCCTGGACCTAAGTTGGTCTGCATTGTTTTTAGGCTTTGTTGTTCTCCTGCACATAATTTACTGTTTGCACATGGAAGTTTTGCTCTGGGAGAAAGACTTTCCCCTATCTCTGTCTGGTGAAATTCATCTTAAATGGGATGAAGACGAGGTTGGGAGTAGTAACTGTCCGTAGTGTCTCTACATGACATAGGAAGATGGGAATATGCCTCTGAAGAGATGATACAACATGATGGCAACCTTCAGGTGATGGAGTACAAGGAAGAGAACTTTGCTGTCTGGGCATACTTATCTCCCTTCACCTCCCCAGGCTGCAGGGCTATGTGCTGCATCTGTGAAGCCCTGAAGCTATTTGGCACAGTCTAGCCCAAAGTGATCAGAAGCTAGAAATACTAGATACAAAAAGCTGACAGAAGAAGAACCCCCCCCCCCTCCCCTGAATTTTCTCTTACTCCATGGGGAGGACCCATTACAGAGGAAATCCTTCTTTCAGAGAGATTGATAGAGTGCGATAGGAGATAGAAGCAGTTTGGTCTCCCAAGACACAGAAAATTCAGATAAGCACCAGCATTTCTGGACTCCTGTCTGAAAATGGATGTCTGAGGCTTTCCATGTGCTACCAGAGACAGGCACACTGCAGTATCCGCTGCAAACACAGTGTCTCAAATGCAGGCTATGAAAACAAAGTGCAATGTTACACTCTGCTGCTGCACATTGCTGCTGCTTTCTGTCCAATCAAACTTTTGTACTTTTCCCCCGTCTCTTCCCTACTCTCCAGAAACAACCTACCTACCTAGCTGCACCAAAAAAGCAAGCAGCAATGTTGGTATTAAAAACAAGACAACAACAAAAAACTTTGCACATTTTAAATAAGGCACACAGGTGCCCTGTATTTCTCCCCTCCCCATGGTAAGCAGATGCAGTGAGGCTGCATCTCATAGGCAGAGACAAATCAAAATGAGTGCTGGCCAAGCTGGGATGTCACAGAGGATTGATATAGCTGGGAATAACTTCTGAGGTAATAAGAGAAATCTCTACCAAAAATATATGTTTCCAAAGGTAGCTTAAAGGAAGCTGAACAACCCACCTCACCACAGTGGTGTTGAACAAGAATATAGCAGATGTCTTGGAAGTTCTCCATTGCTCCTCTGACTTTATTCTGCATGGCTTTGGTATGTCTGCAGCACTAAAGATCAATCTTACTGCCTGTCATTCGCCATCCCTTCAGAGTTGCCCGAGGCCATTTGCAAGAACATGGCACAGAGAAGACTGCTTGCTCAACAGCTGGGCTCAGTTTATTGACTTCATTCGAATGGAGGAATTTTCAAAGAGCTCTCCATTAATTACAGGAAACCCATAGCACTGTCCTGTTTTCCCATTAACACAGTTTCTTTCAGTTTTCACTAAATTATTTCAACATCTGGGCTACAGATAAACCAACAATTTAATTAGACTTCTGAAAATGGAAAGAATGAACTATGTAGTCAAACATACACTTTCATCTTGAAACTGATCATAAAATATTTGTGTGCTTTCATTCTCTATTGCATTAAAAATCTATCCTTAGTTTATATATAGGAAAGTATTAAAGGCTAAACAGAGACTCTTGATTTTTTTTTTAAATAAAAATTTATCTTTATAGAAGCCACTTTACAGCATGGTTCCCTGGTTTTCACTATTTATTGAGGAAACTAGAGGAAAATCAAAAAGAGCACGCTGAAACAGCACCTTCAATTGCATAATTAGATATGCTATCATTCCATAACTCAATGATACAAATACCTTTTTGTGAATGTGGAATCAGAGATTTGACAAGACTAAGAAACTCCTAATGCCTGCATGTAGGGTAACGTACCGTGGGCTTCCCATTCACTGGAAACTAAGACATAATGCAAGATTAACTTCTCTATCCATGCCCCCCAAAAGGCATGGTGATGACTGAATGAATTGGCACACTTTTTGACTGTATAAAGCTATCACCTTCCAATCTGATTCCAATTAGAAGCACCAAATATAAGTTGATTGAAAAACATGCTACTACTGCTTATTTATTCCCATATATTTTAAATCACTGTTCATTGCCCCAGACAATTTCACATTTGCAAGACAGACTATTATGCTAAAATCACTGAAGTATGCAGAAAGAAATCTCAGCTGCTCCTTAGCTATTCACTATGTATTCAGCATGTTTGTACTACAGGGATGGAACATTCAAATAAATGAACAACAGGGCTGAGAAAGCAACCCAAGAGCCTTGCTTCAGAGTTCCCTGCTAGACCATACGGACTGGTGCTACTTCTATCCTCTTTATTGCACAAGTGGCGGTATGTGAATAAAAGATTTGATATGCCAAGATATGATCATGATAAGAAAGTGTTAGAAAAAAATTACAGCCTGATTATCACATCAGATATGCATATTTACAACTACTACTCAAATCAAGAAGAACGGTACGAGCACATAGTATTCAGTGCAGGAAGGAAGAAGGTGGAGAAGAAATTGAGGGGATGGAGAGAAACAACTTTACCTGCTTCAGATGTTGCTGATGATGAAGGTAGGAGAGATAATACTGGAGTCGGCATTGCAACACTGTCAACAGCTGCTGGTTTCCTTCTGGTCATCATGTTACAGGTAGAACTTTCCATTTTACTGTGAAGTGAAGTCTGGTCTGCTTTTAAGTGGGGTCCTACAATTCCTGGGGAAGGAAACAAAATTTGGATGAAATAATTAGACTGGGAAATATCTGGAGATGAACACTCAGCTGTTGTCTTTGTAACCCCAATGTATTTTCATATTTCCCTGTATGTGCCTGGTTTCAAGACCTAATATGGTCTCGATACTAGCAAGGATCAAGATTTTTATTATTTTCTAATACCTCTGCTTCAGGAGGAGCTATCAGTGATCTCTATAAACACCAGGAAACCGGAATAATAATTCCACATTGTTACTCTTTCTTCTGTGAGAAAATACACACACTTATACATGTTTAAAGACAGACACACCTCATATCTCTGTTCAGTGAGATTGTCTATTTGTCATCCTCTGTGTAGTATATTTTCCACATAAACATATGTACTTCTCTTTTGCAATGACTTGACTCAATGTGTGTTTCATCTGAGTAAGAAGCGGGCATCAGTAACAGCTTCAGCATACATTCCCCGTCTAAAGAACATTACACTTTTACATAGTTTTGGGAAAGTCCTTACTAATAAAAATCTACCTTACAACTCATCAAAGAGGTGGGAGTTTTGTTTTTTTTAAAAAAGAGCACTTTGTCATACGTTTTTCTACCAACAGATTCTGTGATGGCATCAGAGTTATCCACACAGGGATTACAAAATGGGATAAATGAATGGTACAAACATATTAAAGAGGTTAGATGTTCCAAGAAATAAAAGCTATGCAAGAAAGGCTGGTAGATTCCTCCCTTCTCCCTTTGCAATGCTTCTCAAGCTCTCTTACAATCTTGAACCTTTTTTTTTTTTTTTTTCTCTTTCTTGCAAATGTCTTTCTTTCAAATTTATACAGCTGGTTTTGTAATATTATATATATTGCATATTGGATATGCTCCTGACTAATACATGTACATCTGAATGTATATCCACCCATTTACATATAATATTTGTGTGAGTTTGTGTGTGTTTATACATACTGTATTTACATCTGTAAGTATATAAAAAAAAAAAAAAGAAAAAGAAAAAGAAAAAAGTATAAATATATCAAGTGGGAAGTCAGCTAAAATGTCTTAGTCAGTTTTTTACAGTAGAAGTGAGAGGTTTTGCTGATTTTAGAAAATTCCTAGCAGTTGCTGTTTTATAAAAATGCAGTAATTCTGCTCTCATGAGACTAGAGCAAAAGTCTGGTAGGATGAAGAGCTGGTGTTGTGCCTCTGCTAACTTATGAAAACCTTTCCCAATCTATGCAATGCTGGACTTCAACACATTCATGACGGACACTCATTTTTCAAAGGGGGTCCTTCTTATTTTTCCAAATCTCAGCCTGTACATGGACCACAGGGAAAATACATTAGATTTTGGCAATTAAATGACATGAAAATTCATAAAGTCACAGAAGAGCTGAGGCTTAAAGGGACCTCTAGTGATCATCTGATCAAATCCCCTTCTTAAGCAGGCTCAGCTGGATCAGTTTGTCCAGGACCATGTCCAGTCAGATTTTTAATATCTCCAAGAATAGACTCCACAACCTCTCTGGGCAAAGATATAAGCAACACCAAGTTGGTCAGGCATGAGTTTTGCTCCATAAATCTCAACTGACTATTTCTGGTCACCTCTTTGTATTCTTCATATGGTTGGAAATGGTTTCCAGGGTTATTTGTTGCATCTGCTTCCCAGGGATCAATATGAGGCCAACCAGCCTGTAGCTCACTGGATCTTTTTTCTTGTACTTATTGGAGTGACACTTGATTTCTTCCAGTCCTCAGGATCCTCTCCTGATTACCACCATGTTTCAAAAACAATCGAGAGTACTCTCAGAATAACACTGACCAGATTCCTGAGCACCTTTGGGTATATCCTGTCAGGTCCCATGGACTTATGTATGTTCAGTTTTTTTAACTGTTCCCTAACTTGATCCTCCTCCACCAGAAGTAGGATTTCTTTCCTCACAAGTCTCAGGGGCCTGAGATTCCTTAAGTCTGCTCTTACCAAGGTGACCAAGAAGACCAAGGTGAAGAACACATTGAGTACCTTGGTCTTTTTCATGTCCTTTGCCACCAGTGTTCCCATTTCATTCAGCTCTGTTCCCATATTTTCCCTAGTCTTTCCTAGTCTTTTTATTTTTTTTTCTCCTTTCTGTTAATGTACCTGCAGAAACATTTTGTGTTGTCCTTCTGCACTCACTAGATTAAACTCCACACAGGTTTTGGCTTTCGTGAGCCCATCCCTGCATGCTCAGACATTTTCTCTATATTCCTCCAGATCACCTGTTCTTGTTTTATCTTTTCATTTTGCATCCTTTTCGATTCTGACATTAGTCAGTAGCTCCTTGCTCATTTGTGCAAGTCTCCTGACACCTTTGCTTGATTTGATGCTCATTGTTGTGGATAATTCTTGAGTTTGGAGGAGGTGATTCTTGAAAATCAACCAGCTCTCCTGGATCTCAAGTTTCTCCATGGCCATATTCCATGATATCGTAAGATTTCTCCAAGAAGATTGTGGTCTTCCCTTTTGCCTTGTTCCTCCTATCACACTGAGGTGAACATAAGATTTCTCTCTATCTAAGGAAAGCCTCATCTCCTTTCTGATCAGGTGGTCTATAGCAAGCACCCACTGCAACCTTGCCCACATTTTTCTGGTCATGAATCCTGACCCTTAAGTGCTCAGTTGGTTCATCACACGTCCTTAGGCATTGCTCCATGCCTTGCTGCTGATTTCTTATATCACCCTGCAACCTTTCCTTGACAGCTTGGTCTACCACTTCCTTACCTGATTGTCAGTCACCATGTCTTTTCCTCATCATTACTAGTTTAAAGCACTCCTCACCAGCTTGGCCAGGCTGTTGGAAAATATCTTTTTAATCCATTTACTCAGGTGGACCTCTTGTCTCTCCCTAGTGGTTTTCTAACCTTGAAGAGGGGAACCTTGTTTCCGACACGAGCTACACAACGAGTTTCTGACATGAAGGATTTGTCAGGTCTTCTTCAAGCACTTCCATTTCACTTGTAGGATAGAGGAGAAAGCAGTCTGTACCCCCATGGCCTTGATCACAGCCCCCAAAGACACTTAGTCATGCCTGACATGCTCCTGTACTCTACAGCTGTACTGCTGGTGCCCTGTGGAAGAGCAGCAGTATTATCAGTCCAAAGGCTGGACAAGCCTTGGATATCTCTCCACAGTGTCCCTGATCCAAGTTCCAGGCAAAGAGAAAACCTCTCTGGACAGCAGAACAGGTCAGAAGACTGGTGCCTTCATCCTCTGCAGCAGGTGACAACTGCTGCTCTCCTGAGTTGCACCTGGGTAGCATCTGGTAGAGCTCCTCACAGAGATCCAAGAAGTCACCTAATGGCCTTGGAAGAAGGTCTCAGAAGATCAAGAAGATATCAAAGCAGAGCCCAGAAACCTGCCCATCCAATGTGCTGTGTCTGTTGGCTGCCTCTGCTGGCTGCACCCAGCTTTGCCGGGCACCAGCTAACATTTCCCTCCGTTTGCATTTGGAGCTGCTATGAGTGTCCCTACCTTTGCCTTTACATGTGAAATGATAAATATCAGGAAACCTACAGATGGTCCCAGAAACTGGAAGAGATTTCCATCAGACTCGGACAGAGAAGCAGTGCACTGGTCAGGGGAGGCTGAAAGATCTTGAAAGAGATGAGGGGCTACAGAGTGGGCAAGTCTGGGAGAGGTGTCCAGATGAAAAAACTGTGGTCTTAATGCAGCAGAATGGGTCCAACAGCAGAAATAGTCAGGACAGAGAGAGAATCACAGTCAGAGGCCATGGCTTGTTAGAGATATACTGAGGAGTTTTTGTGTATTAAGACACACATTCTTCCAGAGCCCCAAATCGAGTATTAAGCATCTAAAATTGTATTGATTCAACTTCAATCTCTCTATGCTCAGCTTCTCTATTGCAAATGAGAACAATAATATACCCCTCATCTCAAGAGCAGTGCTGCGAAAATAAAATTATCAACATTCATGAAACATTCATCTATTCATAGTAAGGCTTAGAAATGTGGAATAAATGAGACATGAGGTCACACACTGAATAACGAGAGGAAAATCAAACTACCAAATAGCTGTTCATTAGGTGAGTGCCATACACTGAATAAAGTAATGTCCCATAGAAAAACCAAGGTATTAGACCAGGTAATTATGCCTGTAGGATCCCAGGACTATGGAACTGTGCATATGCAAAACTAAAGTTTCGCCACTCCATAGTGCTTTAGTTTGAGGCTTAACATTATTTTTTCATGAATGTAGTCTGTGGGCAAGAAACGTGTATATGTGGATGTATGCATCAATACACGTACACATATATGCATGTGCATATGGTACATAATAATGCTAACAACCTCATAAATTCAACATCTGGTTCTAATTAAACTGAAGGACCTATATAAAGAGCCGTATGAAAACATGCAGCTGTAACCTGTTGACCTCTATTGATAAAAAAAAAGTCTCTGTGAAGCTGTGCTTCAACATATCAAGGGACAGTCATTCATTTTTCAAAGGTAATCCCTCACAAACCACTTATCCTCTCAAATCTCTACCTGCACACAGTGTTTGCATTAGGGACCTTGATTTATGGATTCCCACTCCTTGGATGGAGAGGCCGACTTCCTGTTGCCGTGGTTACTTGGATCTTGGTTCAAGGTTAAACTACTCCCAAATCAAAATCAGTGGCAGGCACAGCATCTAACAGCCAGGTTATTGACTACCCTAGGATGCTTAAAGGTCAAAGACCAAAGTGCTGCTTACTGCCTTTGGGGTGAGTCAATATTTTCAATATTTTTATTCTGTTTCTTCTGAAGAAGAAGTTGCTGCTCAATTACCACCTATCTGGGTTTAGCAAGGTCATACAAATCATCGAGGAAAATCCCCCCTCTACAGAAGAGATACAAATGTAATGAATTACTTCAAAGTCTATGTGGCCCAATTGCAGCTCATCACTGGTGAATCATGGTTTCAGCCATCTGTCTTTTGTTTTACGCACTTGGTTTCTTCAGCCTGTAGCACTCACATAACCAAAATTCACCTCTGAATTCAGGGATGGGAATAATTTATGGATTTGGAACAGCAAATAAGGAAGAATCATAGGGTTTCTTTCCCAGATACCAAAATGCAGAATCGGAGGTACCGTTAGAAAGCCATGGAGTTTCACAGAAGGCCATGATTCATTCTGCAGCATGAGAGGTCTTTCATGCTGCAACCCACTAATGTGGCATCATCACCTTTCACTGGACTATTTCTTCCCATTTGGGATGCCCTGTTTAGGAGGCCTGGTTATGAGATCCTCCCCAGTTCAAACTATATTTGAATCAAGTTAAAATAAATCTTTCATAACACTGTCATGTGTGTTGGGGGGGGGGGAGGGGGGAAGGAGGGAAGGGATTCACTTTAAAATTCAACCCCCTGCCCATGATTCCAGTGTATTTTATCCTTTGCTGTTCCAGAGACAGAACAAGTGATGTGCATGGGTTGTCTGATTCAGACGTTATTTGCCACCTTTCTGTTGATCTTTGTGCACTTCCTCCAATTTAAAGCTTGCTTCACCCCCTTTAAAGACTCATATCTTAACTTTCCTGAGTCCTGCTGATATCACAGACAATAGTGCATGTACATGCAAGTGAGCAATGGGCCAGCAAAGCAGGGAGCAAATCAATCATTATTTGTTAAATGAAAAAGGGCAAAGGGAAAGGAGAGCTTCAAAAGCAAGGGGAGACACACATGAAGGAGATTATCAAGAACCTAACACAATAATGGCATAATTATAAATAAATAATAATGATGATCATAAATAAAAGGGTGGACCAGGAGTAGCACTACTCTAGTTCAAGGCAGACTGGCAGAAAGGCTGTGTATGAGGCAAAACAATACTGATGTAAAACGGGCCCTGTTCTCAAAGATTTATGGGTCCCCTGATACTGTGCATAAAAAAAATGGCATTCTTCATTCACTGGCTAAGCAACTTATGAGCTCTGTCTGATAATTAATACATTAATTTTAAAGGCCTAGTCATTATTGTTGCTATTAAGTACTTACATTGCAAGTAATGTGGTCTAGCTCTATTTTGCTAGGCTCTGTACAAACGGATTAATTAACCATCCTTGCTTTACTGTTAGATCATGCTCACTCTGCTTGTTGCATTCATCTGTTTTCTCTCATCTTCTACTTATATGGAAAGGTTCTTGGCCAATGTCCACCTTTTCTTTTATTTGTGTGCAGAACCTAGTACAATGTGCAGCCGGGCTGGAACTCTAAGTGCCAGTTCAAAAGAGATAATAAATATTAATTTGCTATTGGAAAACAGAGAAAATCAGCTGATCAAATTGATCTCTGTGTAGCTTCTGCTAGGGAAGATTTTTCTTTAGAGAGTTCCTTGCATTGGATTTTACACTCCCCACAGATTTCTGGAAATCCAGGGCTGTATTTAAATTGTTTATGCATCCAACCACTGTTATCGGAAAATTCTTAAAATTTTTCTCCCAGTCTTTTTGCGCGATGTATATACACAGTGCAGTTATACAGGAATGCACATCTAAACAGTAAGTTAGTCATGTTATTTGCATTTTGATAACTGCCCAATTTTGAATAAAGAACCAGAAGAAGCCTCATATCTGGGCGAATCTTTTCTTAATGCCGATTTTAAATAAATCAGTCAAAAGTTTGGCATTGCATCATATTCCAGAAGGGAGAACTGAATTACTATGTGATAAATGTAGTTACGGAAAGTAATTATTCTTCTTAAAGTAATATTATTACCTTTCTAACTTATGGAATTCATTTTCCTGGCTTCTATTTGACGTGTATTATCATTTAAAAATAACTGTACTTTCAATGTACAGCACTGCTTTATGGCTTCAGGTCCTTTTATCTTCCTTCTTTTTCCATCACCACATTAAAAACTTCAAATTCCACCTCATCTATGAAGGATTTTCTATTCTACAGGATGTGTACTCCTGAATAAAACTGAATGCCTGTAGAATGAAAAAAAAAATTACTCTCATTGCCAATAGGCAAAAATTTAAGACACGAAGACTGCCTTATTTCATTTCAGCTATTTTCTTACTTCTTTATTATTATTATTATTATTTTTTAAATCAGGATATCTTTAGAGAAAGAGAGAGGGAGACCGAGAAAGCCATCATTAGATAGATCTTCTGATCTTTATCTGCAGTAGCACAGTCAGAAGAGCTAATGCTATGATGATAGCTTTGAAATCTCTTAGGAATTGGATAAAGAGAAGCGATAGTGATGAACTCCCAGCTAATAAACAGAGAGTGCTTATTTCTGCAGAATGATCAATTTCCAGATGTCCTGAGGCTTGTCTGATACAGTTGATTTACTCATTCTCCCTCACTTCACTAATAAAGCTCAAGTCCAACATCAGATTAGAGAAGAGCCAGATTTCTTAAAGGGGCAGGAGGAGGGCTGGCATTGTGGCATGCAAATGCTGGGAGACACACTAATCTCCTCTGCCTCCTCCCATAACCACCAAGCTGTCTTAAACAGCTGCCTTCCTCTGCTGAAATCATACACTTTATCCGCTTTGGGTTAGTACAGTAATACAGACAATTAATTTGTTATCTTGTTAGTGGAAATTTAATGCAATGATCTAAAAGAACTCTTACATATTGTGATAAACTTTAGTGCCTCCAGGGCGCTTCTCTTCCATAGGACTCATTTCACATCCCATCCATTATGTAAATGAGATGTGGAAATAGTTTAGTTCCCCTAATGTATCTGTACACTGATGGATTGCACAAAGTCAGCCCTACTGAAACTAATGAGGTTAAATGCATCTTGCCATTCCTTTCTACTTGGGTGGATCTCTGTGCCTGAGTTCAAGAGGCGCGGTGCAAGCCTTCCTCTTCACTTCTTTAGGAAGATAATCGTGTTTGCTGCCAGGGTGCATAGTGGCAACTGCTGTCTACCTGAAGCCTCCTAACGTGTCTCTTAAGCAAGCTGAGCAGCTGCTAATGCAGCTGTGGGGTTGTCTGTAGAGGCTTCAACTCATCTTCCAGGTTTGGGAGGTGGGTCCCAGGACTGCGGGGAGCTGTGGTGGCATTCAATGTTTGAAAAAGATGTAGCTGTTGGCATTAGTCATGCAAGAACTAAACCCAATGAGGAAAGGCTAAGAAAGCCTTATTTTGCTCATCATCAGGATGAGTCACAAATCCCCTTTGCCCCTGCAGCTAAGAGGATGATCAGCTGTAATTTGATTTAAAAAGCTGATCTCCCACCTGTTTCAAACCTACATTAGGCTTCCTAGGAGATAGTGTCTTGCGCATTGCATTTTTTTTTTCCCTTCCTCCTATACTGGTGCAAAGAAGACTCACAAATCCTCTATCTCATTCCTTACCATCCTCCTCTGCAGGTTGCCAGCAGAAACACAGAGCAGTCCTGAGTTAGCAGACTGCAGAATAAAGGATGTGCAGACTTGGTCATGGAAGATGAAGGGACATGCACTTGCAAGTTCAGTCTGTCATGGATTGAAAGATGAAAATGGTTTAAACACAGCTGGTGAAAGTAGTTCTGATGCCAAGAGAGTACAGGACAGTGAACCAAGGGGACTGTGAGTGTGCTTATGATTGGTCTCTTCCAGGCCCCTGCATGCCCATCCCAGCAGCCCAGTCCTTCAGCAGGGTGGGACAGGGGGCTGAAAATTTGTCATGTCATGAAGGGATAAACACGTGACGTGAGGATTTCCATCAGATTTTGGGGAGTGTGTCAGCAATCAATAAATTTAAGGAGAGAAAAAGCCAAGGGAAAAAAAATTGCTAATTCAGAGTCGGAGGCTCCAGGATCCCAGGCCTTGAGGACATGGTTTTAAGTAATGGGGGATTGTCCATTGGTTCAGAGTCAAAGCTTTTTCTGCCCAGAGCCTGAAACTTTAGGTTGAGCAGAAACTCCCAGTTTACAGTTGTAGGAGGCAGACAGAATCAAGGGAGGAAGAGACCACTAGTACTGAAGAGATGAAATTTGCTGTGAAATATCTTAGTGGATGAATCATTTAATACACAATGATGAAGAACTAACTTCTCTTGTAGAGAGGGAAGAACAAAAATTAAAATCTTTGAAAGAAGTGAAGTGGAAAAAAAAAAGTATTTGAAGAAGTACAGGAGGCTGGGGTGGAAGAGAGAGACAAAGGGCTGTTTTTTAAGGCATAAAAAGCTATTAGGTATTCTAAGGGATTGAAATAAAATAATAATAATAAAAAGACAAGGAAAAAAACTGAAAGTAGGAGTACGAACCTGCTTAGAGATGAGTAGTCGAACTGAAATGAACTGTCATAGTGGATGAGGATATGCTCACTGGGGAGGAAGGAAACAGGAGATAGAATTTCTTTCTCAAGAACAGCTGAGGAAAGACAGATGGGGGAATTTCAGTCTGTAAGTAATGAGAAAAGTCAAGGGTGGTGTTTTGAGTTGTTGTTTTTCTTAACAACAGGGATGATCATTTTTAAATGTGGCAGATAGAGCTGATATCCCCTAGGCAAATGGAGTTGGGAGCAGTTTGTATTTATCACAGATTAAATGGGACAGTGACAGCTTTGGTAGGAGAGTGCTGGCATGAAGCATGGGCAGAAGAGTCAAGTTGCTGGCGGGGGGAGGATGATTGAGGCACCAGGACTGGGCTGGTGTAATGATGGAGTCATTTTTCAGGCACATCTAGCGAAGAAAAGGTGATGAAAGAGATGAGAAGTTAGCAAAGTAATTAGCAAAAATCTTGCTGAACAAGTTCAACTAGGATACCTCAGCTGAGAAAAAAGAGCACAACTTTTCTCCAGAAATGGGCTTAGGTTGCCCTGCATATGCATGAAGTAATAGGCAATTTCTGGATAATGCACAAACTTAGCTGATATTTTTCCTTTGTAAGTGAAATATTGTATTAGCATTATAACAATTTAAGTAGTCCTGTGGTTATGTCTGTGTGCAAGAAGTAAACAGTTCCAGGGGTGTTGCTGGAACCCAACTGTCCATACCATTGCACAAAAGGAAAACAAAAAAAACAGGTGAGCATCTCTACCATCTGACTTAGTCCAGAAATACACAAAATGTTCTTCAGAGACGTCCCTACCTTTCTAGTCACCACGGTCACAATCAAAGGCAGCTATGTTGTGGTGGTAGGCACAGGCAGGACAAGACTGAAACATTTTCCCTGAAGTCAGGCATGAAGCTGATAAGGGAATTCAAGACTGCTGACATCCCAGTTAGCATTCTCCCTACTGGGCAGCCTGGTCATTTCATTTTTCTTCTTTATCTCTAATAAGCTATGCCCTGCTTCATACAATGAGAAATGTTCAGAGCATGCCATGCATTTGAAGTAAAATCTCAGCACTTAATAGAGCTCCCCGTATACCCTACAATCCTAGGAGACTGTAATGGAGGAGGGTTTTTATTTTGAGAAGGTTTTGTGCTGGCTTTGTTTTAATATCTGAGTCCATTTATCCCACTTTAATGCTGATTTATCACTAAAATGAGTGCTTGCTTTATCAGCACCAGAGATGAAAAATAATATACACTGGGAGCACATACATCGTTCTCCTTCTCTCTCCCTTTCTGTATTTCAGATCAATAGATATGGGGTATTTTATTTTTTTTTTACCTTTCATTCTGAAAACCACAGTAATTGACTGCAATATGAAAACTGAAATCTTTTTAAATAGATACAGAGGTAAGATCATGTGTTATTGCCAATTAACCTTAGTGACAAAAGTTTAATAATTAGCTAACATTATGGCATATAGTTCTTTAATTGTTGCTCTATTCTAATGTCATTCTGGGGAAAAAAAGACTTAATGGAGTACAATGTTCAGCTTTATTTTCATAGTTGAAGGGTTGCTGTATCTGGACCAAAAACAACTTAGAATTTTCAGATTTTTCCTGAAGTTCATAATTTCTTTTTTATCCTACTAAAAACCTCAGGGATAACTATTGACCTAGGACAAACATTAGTGTAAAACCTTTGAATTTTACTTTTTTTCAAAGGAAAATTCATATAGGAAATACTTTATTGAGAGTGGTTTTCATTAACATTCTTGCTGGAGACTGCTTCCTTGAGCAGTGTAAGAAGGAAGGCAGAGAGACCACATGTAATAAGGTCAGAGACTGCCTCCATGGAGTGTACAGACACAAGAAGGGATCTGACTGATGAAGAAGAGGTTAAAGAGGTGAAGAGTGCAAAGTAGAATGAAATAGGGAAATAAATGGAAATAGGAGACAAAGAATAGATTGAAAAGAAGCTGGAGGAGGGAAATCACTTATTACAGACGTGTGAAAAGCAGACTGACAAGAACCAGCGTAAAGAGCATACTGGGAAAACTCTAAATGCTTTTAACCACTGACATTTGGAGTTATACTATCAACTTGAATGCTGCACGTCTATGTGGAAACCACGCCAAATTTCCAGAGTGCTCTTCTTCATAATATTGGTATAAGCTTGTCTTCAGTTTTCACATTTCATAGTGCCTAAACAAAATGTTTTAGGTTCTTTCCCCATGAACTTCCCTCCTGATAAACATATATGCTTATATTACAGCATCAGTCAGACTAAATACCAGGTATAGAAGAGAAGACCAGGTATATCAGGGTGGGAATACATTCCATTTAAGCATCTAGAAAACTCTGAGAGATCATCATGAGGGAGCAAAGATCATGCAAGCCAAGTTTTTCTTTAATTATGATCCCTTTGCTGGGGTGGCAGAATTTTACTATCACAATGGAAAGATTTAACAGTGGCAGACCCTGCTGAAATTCTGAACCTGGCTGAGGTGTTCGTCAAGCCATTGTATGATAGAAAAAAAATTATCTTCAGGAAACTGCCAAGAACAGGCTCTCCAAATGAAAATGCTTGAGATGAAGTTGACAGCATACTTTATTTGCTCAGCACTCCATGTTCCAGTAGGGATGTACCTAAGGATAGATCCTAGTTTCAAACAATTGTTTGCAACACCTGGCCTTGCAAGTTTTGCAGAAAAACTAGGAGAAAGAAATCAAAAGGAATTTTATTTAGCAGTTTTGGCATCAAAAGCCACTTCTGGTGCCCTTGTATTCTCCTACTGGGACAACTGTCCAGGAAAACTGCTCAATCATATCCAATATTTTGAGTTTTGCCTAAAAAAACAAATCTTTGGATTTTTAGTTGTGCCTTCCTGATGTTCTTTATTAATACATGAGAAGAGAAGGCATTCATCTCATCTAACTTTAGGTGGCCACAGTCCAGGTTTCTACATGAGAGCTTTATGTCGTAGCTCCTGTTACAGGTAACAGGGATCAAATTAATAGTCAAAAGAGTGGAGTGGATGATTCGTCTGAAAAAGAAGGAGTCTTCTCTATTTCAAGACAAATTATTCTCCAGGCTCTACTGGCTAAACTTTCACCAACTATAATGAAAGTGGAGACACCTAACTCACATAGCTATCTTCTGCTGTAGACACACAGATCTCCGTGGGAGGATCCATCCCCCAAAAAACTCCACGGCCAAATGTCAGCCTCTCAGGTTTAAATTCCTCCTACTCAAAAGGAGAGGCTCAAATATGGATGGTGCATCCCTGGGCCAGGAGTGTAAGCTCTATACTGGCACCTGGTTATATTTGAAATGCCCTGAGGTATTTGAAACATCCACGGGTGGCTGGCAGATATGATAAAGGGCTTCAGGCAAGACCTCTGCCCTTCAGCAAGAGCAGCTGGAGGCCAGGCAGGATATCCTAGGCATCTCAAATGACAGTTGACAACTACATGTGGGCAAATGAATTGAGCCCTGAGCCTTCATCTTTGCTTGTCCCAAAGGCTCTTGTGGGTAGGGAAATATCTCATCATTGCAAATATCCCCTTGTCACCAATGAAGGGGCAGCACAAACATGCCCTGTCAACTCCTTCCTGAATGGGAAGTAACATGGCTCCAGTGCAAGGCATCAAAGTATATGTGCTATAAATTTAAAAGACATAGAAATTTCCTGTGTTTCATTAGGATGGATTTTTTACCCAGTGAGAAAATTAGATATATTTTTTTTGTTTATTTGTTTTCTGTACCATGACAAGGATCTTTTGCTTGACATAGCAAAGAGATTTTTTTTTCCTTCTCCTCTTAAACAGAACGTTAAAAAAAAAAATCCAACAACCCTGCAGTTTAAAGTTACAGGTGAGAGAAAACCATAGAAACTTACAGGACACAGCTCTGTTATTGCTTGCACATAGAGAGGGAATCAATGAAATAAATATAGCCTACCAGTAGATACAAGTAAAAGTTACCCCAAGTACATAATTTGCTTCATCTATGTCTGAAGCTAGCTCATAGCAAAGAGGGCAAAATGTCTCAGACTGATTAGACAACTAACTAAGCTTAACATTTCCTCTCCCTTCTTGTTTATCCATTCCTCATTGTTCATTTAGTGATGCGAAAAGGCTCTGGAAGCCAAACTGTCGAGATGGCTTACACACATGTATCACTTAAATCCAGATCAACCTCTCAAAAAATCCTCTAAAGGCAGCCTAAGTTATGGTTAGGTCTTAAGCTGGGCTTCTCCACAGGAATTTTGCTCCTCCCCACAAACAAAAGAACCATTTCATGTAGAAATGTGAATCCTCAGAGATGGGAAAAAAATGTGAAATGCCAATGATGCATCAGTAAAATATCACCATTGATGAAGATTAACTGTTTCAATAAAGGAAAAAAATGTTTAGCAACTGCTGGGCATTTCCAGGGATTCCTGTGCTATTTCTGTATAGCTCTGTGGCTGTTTCTCATTCCAGGAGCTAAAAAAAAAAAAAAAAAAAAAAAAAAAGTCTTCTGTTTTTTTAAATGATCTGGAACCACTTGGCATGTGACTTCTGAAGTGTTTAGCACAGTCTTACAAAAACGTCATGAAAATTTATCAGCCTAGGCCCCAAATCTACTTGCCTGCCTTGTATCATCAGTCATCATGCTAATGAAAATACTAATGACATTTCAATTGCGTTTCAAGAGAAATGAGCTGCTTCAGCTGAACAGGAATTAGAAAAAAATTAAATTTTTGCATGAAGAGTATATCACTCTCCCTTTTTATTATTATGAATTAGATGAAGGACTTGGCTTCACCGAAGTCTGGGGTCCCACTGTAGGAGTCACAGTACACATGAAAAGTGAGAAACAGGCCACACAACTGAACAGAGAAAGATCTCCAAGCTTTCCTTCCCTGGACTCCAACCCATTTCCCTAGGGCAGCCACCACCTGAAGGTTATTGCTAGGATGAGTGCAAGCAGAGCACCTTCTCTGGTGAAGGGGGGCTGGAGAAATGAGGTGGTTTGGCTCCCCATGTGGGACCACATAGCCATGTATTGCCAGGAAGGAGACATAGAGACCCCTGGCAGATGAAGGTGTCAGTAGGTGGTGCTGATGCCCAAGGGGTGCAAGCCCTGATTGCACTGCAGCAACGCACCTGGACTGCATGAAGTATCCTTTCCACTCTGGTGGCTCACATTTTGCCTGCAGATCACACAAATTCATCACATGTACTTTACAAACTTCACTTGCATCAGCACAAAAAAGTTCCCCACTCCAAAATCATGATGTAATGTTATCACAACACTGACAAAAGTGGATTTGCCTTTTCTCTAGGGAGGAGAAACCCATTTTGCCTTTCCCTTTGACTAAAGGGAACAATTTGCGCATAGAGTGAAACTCCAGCCCTCATCCCATCACAATAACACAAAAAAATTCCCCACAATCATTTCACTCTTTCCCAATATCCAGCTCAAATTTTTCTTGTGAACATCTCCCAGTTGCTGTCTTTCTCTTGATCCATGAGATTTCTTCATGTTATTTCCTCTCCCTGTTGAGGAATGGGAGTGAGAGAACATCTGGGTGCATGTCCAGAAGGCAGCCAAGGTCAGCCCACCACAGTGGGAGAAAGGCAGGGGTTTCCTTTGTAGTATCTCTTGATGGATGCACATGGGTGCCATGGTCTCACGAAGGAGAGGGCAGGGCAAGAGGCTGAGGCTGCTGTAGGACAGCAAGAAGGGGTACTTGCTGTCAGGCATGGCCCCTGCACTGTGGTTTGGGAAAGCTGCCTGCATGGGTGGGTGAGCTGACTTTGACAGCCCAGGGGATGCTTGCCAGCTCTGATCCTAAGCTGTATCTCCGGGCAAATACTTCACATTTTGCAAATTTTGCAATCTTTTGAGAAAAAAATAATAAAATAAAATCATGATGCAATGCTTTTCCTACAAACAAAACAAAACCCTGGAAAACCACAACAATTCCCATGTTCCAGTCTGCTCTGCCATGAAACCAGAACAAATAGGTTGCAGCACAGTTTTAAGAGTCGATTATAAAACACCCCATCAGAACACAAACATCCCACATCGACAAAGTAATCTCTGTGGATCTCAGTGGGCCTGACCTGCTGCTGCCCTCTTCCTTGTATAGTCATGAATACAAATGCAAGGTGAATGCCGGCTGCCTTCTGATCCGGTGACATTTTACACCCATGTTACTGATGTCAACAACTGCATGAGGCAGCAGAGAATCAAACTCGGGATAACTACTTGCAAAAAATAGAAGAGCGAGCTGAAGGCATGTTTCCAAGGAGTTTAGGTATTTCAGAGCTGAAGCTTACAAGGCTAAGTCAATCCCTTCCACACTCCCACATTTACTTAGGGAAAAGCTTTGTACTTACCATTGCGCTATAATTCATCACTGGAACACATGCTGCCCTATCTCAACATGAGAGCTGTTCTCCCTTCCTGCCATCTCACTTTGTGAGTGTTAAATCAGTGCACAGAAATACCTCCCCAGCAAAACTCTTCAGAAAACTTTGGAGACCTAAGCCCACAACTTTTGTCTCATGTTTGCAACTGGAGAAAATTATGACTTGTAGCTCATTCTGTTCAAATGGTCCTTTCTCTTTTAAGCAAACAAACAAATAAACAGCAAATGGCCTATTCCCACCTGGCATTAGTGCAATGGTATATTTGAGACTTTAAAAACGTAAAAGTCAAACCATTCAAAATGATGGGTCCCGTAGCAAATGTAACATCATCCCAGGGGTATCTACGTAGTGTATGGTATTGCTGCACATGGTATTAACTTTTATGCCTTTTTCTATATGTGCAATGTGGCTCATTTATAGTTGCTCTGGGAACCACTATGTTTACATAAATTTTAATTTCCTGTCTTTTGTTTGTTCTCTTTATCATCTTTCTAAAACAAAATTTTCCTTGTGAATTTTAGTGCTCAACCAATTATCCACAGATGGAGGCGAAGGAGAAATGACATCCTCTGATTTTTCCACGTGGCCCTGGCAATTTGCCTCCACGTCGCTTTGGACCCATTAGATGCTGTAGAGCTCAGCAGTGGCACTGTGTCTACTAGAGTGGGCTTCTTCCCACAGGTCATGGTAATTTTGGTCTGTTGTCACCTGGGACCTGGCCAAAACCTTCCTGTTGAGTTGACACAGACCATATTTACTGTATTGTAACTCATTTTCCATCATTGAAAATGTTCATTTTCCTCTTAAGTGCATGCAGCTTGTGAATTGAATGCATCTGGTGCCCAGTTTCATAGAACCCCACCTGAGTTATATGTCTCCAGATTTGGGTGTGAAAGCCCTTTTCTACCTGCTCTGGTAACTAAAACAAGGTGTTCACAATTGCTGGAAATGTATCTTTTGTTTAAGCTCATAAAACTAGTGTCCCAATCGGCAGAGATCTGACTGTACCTTGTTATGAAACATTCCTATAAAAGATTGAAACTTAGAGATGCCAGCTACACAGAAAAAAAACAAATAAACAAACAAACAAACAAACAAAAACACCACAATGGTCCAGCTATGGATTAATGCAGTGATCTTCATGAACAGTTAATTAAAATTCAGTGTTGACAGGACCAAGGCTTGCTACTATTTTTTAGGGAAACAAAGAATAACAGATAAAGCCAAATTATAATAGGTCGGTGTAGCAAATCCAAGAAAAATATGGCAGTTCTCGGCAGCTGTGATAGGAATCCTTCCTCTTCTTGAATAATAAAGGCTTTTGCTAATTTTAACCAGAGCTGAATCTGAAAAACCTGCAGTCGCGTGTGACTCACAGAGCCCCAAGGGAATGAGAGGTGGGGGGAGATATGTGTGTGTGTATGTCTGTGTGTATAATCTAACAGTGCCCAGAGCTTTTGCGATCCTGGACCACTTCAATCGCACAGGCCAGATTCATTAAAAACCCTGGCTACATTCCAGCAGTTAAAATTGAAGCAGCATATTTATTGCATTTTGCTCAAATAAATCTGAAAACGTGTGAATCATATCCCTTGGAGAGATGGGGAGAAGAAGTAAACAATCTCGGGCTCAGGCTCGGGAGTGGGGTATGAGGAAGAACAAAGATGCAGGAGGGTCATAGTCTCAGGGAGCTGCAGGATGCTGGTCGAGTCAGAGGTTTGGTGAGGCTCTGCCGCCATTTTCTAGCCTGGCCTCTGATCCTCTGTTTAGTTTTCTCTGTTTTATTTACACCCGTGCACACACACACACACGTGTGCACGCGTATATTTTAAAGAGCTGCTTAGCTTATGCAACTCCACTCTGCGGTTCTCTGCGGTTTTCCAGATGCTGTTCCTGACGCTGGCACCTCACCCCAATTGCAGCTGCATTCAGCTGGGATTCAATTACAGCCTGTCTTGCAAAGGCAGATTGGTTTTTCAAAGATAACATATTTGGGGGAGGGATTTTATTTTTTTTTCCTCCCCAAATGCCATTTTTATTAAGGAAGGAGAAGCATGACTTGCAGCTTGATCTTGCTAGGTGCTGAATGCCTCCAGACAGGTCCCCAGCACCCTCGGTATTGTTTTACTTCAGCCCACTTTAGCATACAGCGCCCTGCAGGGGTAGATTCTGCCGGATTAAAGTGCTGGCAGAGCAGGATCCAAGCCTGCTGCTCCCCAGGGAAAACTTTCTATCACAAACAGCACATTGATAACCGGTTTTCTCATGACTGATTTCGCAAACCATAATCAGCTTAAAACTGGCAGGCCTAATTATTTATATATTTTTAGGCCATTCCTCCCCCATGCCCTGAAAGTATTGGGAAGGAAGGGTAGAGAGGAATTATTTCTAATATTTCTCCAAGGTATTCTCTGCACCGTGGCCCTTCCTCTTCCTGAGGAAGCTCTCCCGAGGTGATGCTGTGCAGGGAGGAGCCAGTGGCTCAGCTGGGTGGGATGCAGGAGGTGAAAGGAGGGTTGCTGCTGATCCCTGGCTGCTCAGGGTGCCTGCAAGGCAGCAGGGGAGGGATGTATTTGCAGACTGCAACAGACTCAGAGAAACAGGCTTTGAGATTAAGAGCTGAGCCTGGGAGCACAAGGACTGTAGGAAACCTGGATGACAGGTTTTAAGCCTCCAGTCCTTGTTTTTTCTTAACCACATTTTCCTATTCAATTATCGGTTGCACTAATGAACTCCAATTAGCAATGTTATTGCTTCCATCCAGCCTTGGATGGGGCTCAAAGAGGCTGAACACAGGATGCAGACACTGTTGCTTCTTGAGAAATCAAACAGAACGAAGCCAGACATCACCTATTTCTGATATTAAGCAACAAAAATAGCAGCCTGACTTTTGGGGATGTCAGTTGCCATGGTGTTTGGTGAAATCTTCAGGAGCAAATGATAGGAGGGACCTTGGCATCCCAGGGAATAAAAACTGGAGTTTTAGTGACTAAAAGCGTACAGCCCCTTTGGCAAATGTTGCTCTACATGCTCCTGCCCCAGCTTCCCCTAGCCGTAATAGGAGCAGAACACCTTATCTCAGCTGTGGGGCTGGCAAAAGCAGTAAGCAATATGCAGGTGAAAACAAAACAAAACTGCTAATTGTAAAGAAAGAGTGTTTATTAAATGAAAGCATGCTGAGAATGTTTGCTCTTTTTGGATCAGACAGGGAGACAATAATAGCCTTATTTATTAATCATGTACAGTTCTAGTTTTCTTCAGTCCTTCTATAGGTGATTTATCTGCATGCCATCAAATCCGACTGCCCTTTACAGAGACCTACTGAAGCCCACAAGTTGAAGGGGAAGCAACGCAAAGGAAGAAAACAGATCTGGGAAATAAAAGTCCGCATGACTTTGACAGTGAAATTTCTTTGAATTAATGAAAACTGAACAGGTAGGGCAGGCAGAGCAGCAAGGAGAGTGATGCAGGCATGGTGCAGCAGCAGCCAGCCTTGACATGCATCCTCTGTGCCACTGAAGGGCAGACAGAGTGCTGCTCTTTCACAGGTGTCTCCCTGCATATTTGACATATTTAGCTGCAGTGGGAAAGCAGTCATGGAGAAACCATACTGCTCTAAGGGTAGAAGAGATGCAAGGTGGCTTGCAGTGGGGAGCAGCTCTGCATAGCTTCTTTGAGTCCAGCTGAGGAGACCTTTCTGCTCCAGGAGCATGCAGCAAGGTGACAAAAGCAGGCTGGTTTTACTTTGCAAAAATTAAGCTCAGGATGTGGGTTTGGGAAACAGCATCCAGCAGCAATTCAGATTGAGCTCCTGTTTCACCTGAATCCAAGAGTTTAGTAAGAGGTTTGCATGTGTCTCAAAGTGCCTTAGCTTGAGCAGTGCAAAACATTTTTATATATAATAACAAATTTGGCTACTGGGAACCCCTGGGAGTGAGAAACCTAATCCCTCCTTCCTAGTGAGTGGAACTAAACAATCCCATTAATTTTGTATCATGATTTCATTTGAGTTTTAGTGGGGAGGCATGCACTGTATCTGAAGGCAGGTTTTCTCTATTATAATAGCAGAATTTCTATGCACATTTGAAATAAAGACAGAAGGTTCAATTCCCTCAATATTTCCTTTTGTAATTAGTGAATCTGAAGATACAATGTGTAAGTGAAGGTCCATTTAGCTGGTTGCAGGGGAGCATCCCCACCATAGCAGTGGGATGCTAACATGAGATTATAGCACAGACACCAGAGAATAAATGAGGGAAGAGGAGGATCTGCAGGCCTTCAGCCTTCAGCATCCCCGCTGTCCATGTAGCCTATGCAGTGCAAGGAACAGCCATTAATAATTATTTTAATGACTTGATCCTCAACTACCCTGAATAAGTTGTAGTGCAAATTTATTTACTGCTCCTGTACCAGGCACACAACTTAGGTACTCTACTGACCCTGGTGAGCCTGTACCTCCTCTCCATTGCCTATATCTCAGTATCTCTGCCTACTCATTGCTGATTACCTAGCAAAGTGCTGAAAGTGCCTGGGTTGCTGCACGGTTTTTGGAATCAGACCATCCACCTGGTCATTTTTGTTTTGTAAAGTTAATACTAACCAAAAGAGAAAAAAAAGAAAAAAGAAAAAACAACCCCTAACCAAAAAAAAAAACACATAACACAGGAAACAAATCCCTGCTTGTGTTGATGGGGAGGAATTTAGGGTAGGTAAAGAAACCTTGTCTAAATATTGGCCCATCTGACTTCTGGAATGTGTTTAATAAAGACATTTTTCATGATGGCACAGTCCAATGTCCACTAAAGCCATGACTGGATTTCTATTGACTGTAGTGTGCTTTGGATTGGGCCTTAAATTAATAAAATAAAATAAACATCTATATTGTCAGCTTGATGTATGTACATTTAGTTGAAAGGTTTCCACTAAATGGAGAGTTGTGAAGCTAACTCCCCAGGCGTGACATCAAAGATTTGGCAGGAGAAACATATTTATTAAGGCTAAGCAGGACTTCAGCAAGCACAGTTTAAAAATAAAAGCAAGGGTCTCGAAACGCAGTGCCAGCTCTTTGCTAATATGCTCCTCCCTCATCACATATATTTTCCTTTAAGGAAAAACAAAATCTCACAGACCACTTGTGTGGCATGTTAGCTGCTGTCTGCAAATAGAAACAGGCGTGTTGCAGGCCTCCAAAAAATGCCATTTGTAACTGTAAGGCCAACTGACCCTCAACTGCAGTGGCACTTTGTGGCCCCCACATGCAAACAATCCCCTATTGATTCCCCAGCCTCCAGCTTGAAGTACACTTTGTTTTCGAGAGGCTTCCAGTTGCAGGCAAGACACTGTCATTGCTAATTCTCCCTGCCCTGAGGCTGCTCAGTATTTCTGCTGCTCGCTTGAAGTGTTATCAAAATAACGATGGCTTGCAAAGCAGAATTGTTGAATGTTAGTTTTTCACTGTTTTGGAGTAGAGGCAGTGAACTCATAGTTGTACAAATGGGCTTTTATTGCCACCCTCTTCTCACATCTGCCAGAAGGAATATTGAGGAATATGAAATGGGGAACATACAGCACCAGGAGGAGGCATGGAGCAGACCAGCCACCACTGCCATGTTTCCCAGGGCAAATTTCAATTAATCAAAAGCCATCGAGGAAAGCTGCTTAAGCCCTCTGTATTCTCTGTAAGCCCATTACTGTACGTGTGCCACAAACACTGCTTTACGAACTATGACAAGGAGGGACCCTAAAGATTGTGATTTGAAAAGAAATAAGGAAACACCCTCAAACCATATCTCAGATCTTCATTAGGTCAGCAACAATCTACATTTCCCATGCTCATTTTAAAGCCCTTTGCAGTGGCTACAGATGCTCAGGTGGCTCTGGTACAGCACTGAAGCATGGCCCAGGAGGGCAGCGTGTACCTGGTGTACTGTGTCCAGTTCTGGTCTCCCCAGTATAATAGGGACATGGAACTCCTGGAGAGACTTTAGAGGAGGGGTATGAAGATGATTAGAGGGCTGGAGCATCTGTCATACAAGGACAGGCTGAGAGAACTGGGCCTGCTTAGCCTGGAAAATAGAAGACTGAGGGGAGGCCTCAACAATGTATATAAATATCTGAGGGAAGGGTGTCTGGTCTCTTTGCAGTCAACCCAGAGACAGGATGAGAGGCAATGGGCACAAACTGAAGCCTGTGAGGTTCCGACTGAGTGTTCTTCTGTACTGTGAGGTGACAGAGCACTGGGACAGGCTGCCCAGACAGGTGGTAGAGTCTCCTCTGGAGATACTTGAAACCCATTTGGATGCCATCCTGTGCAATGTGCTCTAGGTGATACTGCTTGGCAGGAAGGTTGAACTGGGTGATCCTCAGGGGTCTCTTCCAACCCTGGCCATTCTGTGATATTGTATGCAGCACCGCTACGCCAATGGTACTGGACAGGCCGCGATCGCCATATGGCGGTTTAGAGGCTGCAGAGGGCATTACCTGCCAGCTGTGGCAGCAACGCATCCAGTCCAAGCAGAAAGGATCTGTGCTTCTGTTGGTGCATTTAGGTGGATTAATATCAACTAACCGAGTCTAATATCCCTGAATGAGGCCTTACCATGGGTGGAGAAGAGTACGTTATTCCTAGGATGTGACATCATGGCAACCCAGAGAGTTGGCTTGGTGCTGGCTCTGGAGGAGATGTAGGACCTACTGAATCTCTACCAATTTGAGTCACACGCCTCACTCCCCAGTGGTGTATTTTCAAGGTAATTATGGGGCTTCACTTTACTAAGCATGTGATAAATTGAAGGCATGAAGGAAAAAAAAAAGAACCTGGGTTTGAGTAGGAGAGTTAATAGGTGAGCACTGAAGGAGAGCACCTCTTAGACTTGGAGATATTAATTATTGCTTAGGGATTTGCACTTCATAACTGTTAAATATATCTCAATAGACACAATGAATGGTTTTGGTAGAACATGGCAGCTCCTGCTTTCTCTCAGAAGAAGCACCCAGCAAACTCACAAGAACTGCAAATAACACAGCCAACAGCAGGGTTGCTGTGGCTACACACACAGGAATGCCCACAAGAGAATTTTCTCATTTGTTTGGGTGAATATTGCTATATTAATAACAACTGGACAAAGATGGCAAGGGAAGTCCTGGCAGTAATCTGATCATCCTATTCTGACCAGCATGCAGCTAGACCCTGGAATGACAGAAGCTGCATAAACTAATATTGCCAGCTACTGCCACTTCAACTCTTGTAATTCTATTATACCATGTTTTTCTTAAAAGTGGAAATTGCTTGAGTCAAGTGATGAATGCATGTCAATTATCTTTAAAAAAACAAAGAGTTGCTTGTGATGGTGATGAGAGAAAATACTTCCTGCATCTTGACAATAATACATGAAATAACAAGTTGAATCCAATGGAAACTGACTTCTTATTTGTAAATATTAAAAGGAATTGAGTTATTCACCAAATTGCTGGTGCCTGAGACATGATGTTAGAGTGTTTGGCATCAATGTCTTCAGGCAAGGAGATGGACTTCCCTCTCCTGGCCTATTTTCAGGGTATGATTCACGGATGAAGCCTCAGTGAAATGTTTCACTGAGCCTCTATAGCCTGCTATGGGAGGGGAGCAGATTGGCTGAGCCTGAGGTCTAGACCTTCTTCCCTGAGGTAGGCTTAGGGTATCATCATGTTGGCAAAGGCCAGGAAGGAAAATCCTGCTTTGCTGTAGCCACCTATGGAGGGAAAAGGGTAGGACTTTTACCCTTTCAGCACTCGGGAGGAGGCAGAGGTGTTGGGGACAAGTTACTGTTAACATTGGTGGGGTAAAGAGATATAGCTGATTGCTCTCATAAACAACCACAATAAAAGCCTCTTCCTATGAGGAAAAAAAATCTGCCTACGAGGTTCAGGAAGTGGAAAAACTGTGAACATGAGGGACCAGACCTTGCTCTAGATGAATTGGTGGCTGTGCTGTTTCAGCTACACAGGCCTATCCAAAAGCTACATATAGACTGATTTTTGAATTCAGCAGCTCAAAAAAAAAAAAAAAAAAAAAAAAAGAATTTCAATGATTTTGGGCGACACGTAAGGTAGTCCTCTCCAATGTTACTGTTACCACCTCCTTGAACTAAGATGTAGTTAGAAATCTTCTAGGTGAACACCTTACGTCTTCCCCCAGAGAATTCCCAGGGACCTTCTCCTCCATCCCAGATTTCAGTTTTCCACTAAAGTCACGCTCCACTTCTGACCTGGTCTGTACTCAGCTCCAAAGGGAGCAATTATAGAGGCTTTCAGTTCATTTCCTGCACTGTGCTGATTTTCACATCCCTATGCTCTTTTGCTCTATAGGAAATGAGGTAGAGAAAGGAGACTGTGGCCAGCCTTGCATGCTGCTAGGGATAAACCAACTTCCCCTCTACAGAAAAGTTGCTTTCCTCTCAGAACAGCTTTCTCACTCCATATCACTGACTCCTGCAATTATTGACTGCTTGTGTCGAGTTGATATTTTGCCAAATTTCTGACACTGGATCTGTGCTTGAGATGCAGCTTTTGATGGGTGGATGTCACTGTAATTGAGTGCTGGAATCCTACAGCACTTTTTCCCTGGAAGGATCCCATCTCATCCCTTCAGCTAAACTGACACAAATTGTACAGTTTATTTATTCCTAAAGCCCAAATTTCAGAGGGGAAGAATGATGAAATTATTACAAGATCTTATTTCCTCCAAAGAACTTAGGTTACAGAAAGTGAAATGTAAATACACTAATAAGTACGTATAAGTTTAGGCTTAGGAGCATTCATACCCTGAACAATCACCACAAAGATTAAGCAATACTTTATTTACTAGGACTTCACAGACCATGACAAGTGGGAGAACAAAACAAATTATATCTGAACATTAATATCCATGTTTCTAACTCAAAGTTTATTTTTCCTGCTTGGAGTGATACTTGTCATCTACCTGAAACATTGATTCTTGAGCACTGTCCCTTTAGTGGTCCTTCCATAATTTTTCCTTTTCTTTCTTGAACTCTGTTTCCCAAGTTCCCAAACAAGATGACATCAGTTCAGAAACAGGAGGCCTGAGCCCTTGCTACTTTTGGAGAGCAAAGTGTTTTAGCACAGAAGTTGGAGAGGGAAGAAGACAAAAAGCCACAACTGAATGTCCAGGGATCCTGTGGTTATGACTTGTCTGCCTACTAAAAACACTGTTCCTCATTTTCTGGTGTGTTCCTTGAAAGCATATCTGCCTGCGTTGGTGGGTCTCGACAGTCCAAGTTTAGGTCAGATATATTAGAAATGGAAAAGCCATATTAGCTCAGCTAGCCCAAGCTTCCAGCTGTTCCAGAATAGGCCAATCCATTCAGCCTTAAACAACAGGGCTTCCCCAGCTTCCCTGGGGGACACTATTTCAAAGTCTGATAGGTTTTCCTCGTATGAGTCTCTCCCAACGCTAGATTAATTTAGTTTTGGTTTCTGAATGGGAGGGCTTAAAAACCATCATCTGATGTGGGAAGGACAGTGTTGCGGGTGCTCAGTTCAAGAGAATAGATTTTTTCAAGCTGCCAAGCATCTGCAGAAGATGGCTTTTAAAGGATCGTCAATTGGGCAAGTAAGATACTATGCACTTTTCAGAGGTTATATGTATAAAAAGGTACACACATGTACATCTTATATATGAGTTAGGGGTTTTTAAAAGCCAGTGCTGGGGCAGAACTTATGCTGAACTGCTTGTCTGTGATGTTTTTGAGGGCTCTTCTCCGCCATCCTTCTGCCACAGGTTTGCCACTGCTTACAAGGGCAGATGAACCAGTCCCTGAAGTAGGACTGAACATGACACTTTGCTGCAAGTAAATAAGTTACATAGCCTCTTGTATGTTCTTTAGTGTCATGCAGTAAGACTTGGCTGTGGGAAGAGCTCTCCACAGCTATGATGAGCACCCTTCCAGGCTGTACATACGTGATGACCTAGATTATTGAACTATTGTCTGTGTATGAGAATAATAGCTTTAATTATAACAGCACAAAACTGTCTCCCCAAGCTGTGCGGCACTTGCTGCAGTGAAAGCAGACGTGCTCCTGCAATTGGGAAGATGCTGGAGGACACAGGAGGAGTGGGCGGGCTCTCACACTGCCCCATTCAGAGCAATAGCCTTTTAGGAAGGTCTGTGCTGAAAACAGTTTAGCAACATTGCCATGTAGCCCACATTACCACTGCTGTTTGTCTTCCTCTGCAGGCACTCAATGCTGTTATTCCCTTGTCCTGGCTCCAGCATGCATTACTCACTGACCTCTTTTCAGTCTCTGCGGCTCTCTTCATCAACGCGAGCTCCGTTGGCTTTAAGAAAACTGGCCCCAATTCCCCCTTCTGGCCTTGACAAAGAAACTGTCAGTAGCTCAGCTCTGTTTTTTATCTGACCTTGATCTGATGTGCTACCTTCCCTCCAGAAATTTGCCCCTTGCTACTTGCCTATTAAATGGCTAATTTATGTTGGGGCATAGTAATAATAATAAGAAAAGAAAAAAAAAAAAAATCTTAGCTAGTGCCTCCAAACAAATGTTATCTTCTTTTGATAGAGACAGGAATAGATGAAAGGGTTTGGATATAAATATTAAGTCAGTAGGGTTTTAAATAAAGACATCAAGGCTACATGTAGGCTGAGAGGGAAAGAGGATTAGGGAGACAACACATGTGGAGCATCTTAACATATTTTAAGGGGCTGAGGGCCGCAGCCCATAATTCGTCCAGTGCAGCATGGCAAATGGACCCACCAGCTGACCTGGTCAAGAAGTATTTGCCAAAGGCAGTGCACACATTGGAGCTACCACCTCGTTACCGCGTTGATGGCACCTGCCCAGTGGGAACCCTAAGGAAATCCCATGTGGTGGGCACAGCTGCCATATCCTGCTCTGACAGAGTGGTAGCTTCTTCACTGGGAAACACATTGGGAAGAAAGGCACAGAGACACCCCTCTGAAGAGTTTGGTGAGACCTGGCTCCTCACTTGGAGTTGTGCAGCACTGCAGTTTGCTCCTGCCTTCTAGTAAATGGGGATATAACTCCATCAAGCTGACAATAATGTGACACTGCCTGTGGCTGTATCATTATTGCCATTTACGTACATCAAAAATGGACAACCACAGTGGCTGCAGACAGACAGCATGACAGGTGTGGATGTGAGGACAGGTGGCTAAATAGGCAGGGAGACAGATCAACAAATAATATCCTCTGATTTCTAACAAGAAATGAAATCCTTCAGTGGTGGCTTTGCCCTCTCTCTTCGAGCTCTCCTCCCAAAGTCCATCCTGAGGAAGTCATCAGGTTTTTCATTCCCCACCATCAGTGCAGGGGAAATCTGCAATGATGGGAGCTTAGGCAGTTGGCAATGTTATTCTCTGGAAACTATAAAATGCTGAACTCTTTTTTCTCCGCTTTCTGCTGATTTCTGCTGACCAGAGACCTACAAAGAAGCAGGCAAGTGCCAGAAGAAAGCCTGAGGCTGCTGCAGATGGCCAGGTCCCTCAGGATCACCCAGAGTCTCAAAACCAGACCAATAAACAGGCTGCAGCACTCAGAAAAGTTCACAGCATCTCAACATCCTGAGCCACGCGGGTCTTAATACCAAGCCTCGCTCATCAGAAATGCCCTCAGCACCCCGGGACCAGCTTGAGCCCAGCCATACACAGCACTCCGTGTGATCTCTCCGCAAACAAGTGTTAATATTATGCTAAGAGCCCATGTGTTCAGCAGATTTGCCGTTGCTGTGGATGAACCAAACTTGAAGCTGTTAATTTTACAGATGCTGCTAAACCAGGACCCGAGTTATGAGAATCTCTAAACGTTAGCACAGCTGCATGCTTTTGTCCAGTCTTTCCAAATATCCCCTTTCTTTTTAATGGACTAGTAGGGGGTTCAGAGCCCACATTCAAGTCAGGGGCCTCAGCAGGATTCCAGACTATTTTATGTAAAAAGGACTTAAATGATACAATATGGATATTTTTTTTTCTTTCATATAATTTCTTTCCAGCTTACATCCTCTGGTCTGGGTGGCACACAGACTTTCCCGAACACTTTTGCTCTCACTTGACAATTTACTTACATATGTTTAGAATATACTAATGGCTTTTGAGACAGAAAATGTAATCAAAACAGACCATAACCCATAGTAGCAAAAACCATGTCTTTAGCTTAAATATTTGTTTCCCCAGAAAAGTTGGGGGAAAAAATGGCTCTCGCACTTTCAAGTCACTGATGGAGAATTGCCACTTACTACAGCACAGGGAAAGAGTCATAACATATCTAATATATTATCCCCAGACCAGCACGTTATGGCTAATTAGTCGGAACATAAACAGCTGAAGTTAAAATGCCAAAGACAGGCTTTGACTGCGTAGCTGTGAGTTCAAACCACATTGCCATGTTTCAAAGAGCTTTGAAGCAATAAGGATTGAAACAACACAAACATTTTGTTGCCCTATAGAGGAGGAGAGGGAACAGAAAACGGCTGGTGATTATGACTTTGCAGTTGACTTGTAGTCAGAATTTTTAACATATCAGGAAACTTCCTGATTTCAGTAAAGTTCTGCTGATTAAAGGAGCAACAAATACATCAAAAGTGCAAGCCACCAGTTCATTAAGCGGGAGTTGGGTTCATCCAAGCCCTGGTTTCAAAGGTAAGCTGCTCTCTCTCTGCATAACAGCAAGCAGAGCCTCTTTTTTATTGAGAGCCTAACACAACTTTATGACAGCACTAAACAGATACAACTGTGTTCTTATCTTATAGAAAAAAGGGTGCCTGCTGAAATAACCACATTACTGGGCAGCTACTGTGTTTCCACAGAGCAGTAAACTCAAAGTTCAGATCAGTGCCACGCCGATAATGAGTCAATAGTAGTCATAGAAGAGCAGAGATAATCAGGAGAGAATGCTGACAGATAACGCTAAACTTTTATGGCCCTCTTCATTCAAACATAGGGAAACTGTAATGATTACAGAGAATCACATTAACAGTTAAAGAAGAGAATGGCAATTCTCTTGCTGCTCCAGGTGCTTTGCTGTCGCTCAGGAACTCCCCTGCTCCTGGAGCAAATCGGTCCATCCCCATGCCTCAGCTTCCCTCCTGCAGCAGGACACTCCAAGGACAACACTCCTGTGGTGCTGGACCCCTCCTATGAGGACTTCTTCCAGCAGAAACGCTGAGCAAGGGCCAGAGAAGCCACCAGCAGTGCTGAGGAGTGGGAGCTTGTGTTCCCAGAGTGACTGCTGGCTGCTGGCTCTGCCTTACCTGTTCAGGTGCAGAGAAAAGCACCTCCAAAGCACGGTCCCCCTGCCACAACTAACCTCCAAAGCCTCTTTGGCAGCACCCCACAAATGCAGGTGAAGCATGCTACAGGTATCCCGGTATTTACCCACAAAATGGGAACCTGAAGCTTAACCTATCCTCATCTTGGGAGTCCCATTCCTGCCACCTCCTAGGATGCTGCTCAGAGCATGCAGTGAGTTTTGCTGGTGCTCTGCCTGAACTTACTGGCTGGTAGATGTAAGGGTATAATGTAAATATCCGCCAAATGCACAGACTAAGGAGCACTCACCCCTTCATCAAACACCTTCATCAGCCCTCATTCAGCTGGTTGGGCCCGGGTGGTTTGGGGTTCAAGCCTGCTGGCACAGTGCAGCCTCAGTGTGTATTGTACTTCAGGCTGGTCAGGGCTCAGTGTTGCAATTACCTATCACTTGCACATGAACTGCAGCAGAAACATGAAAGGTGAATAAATTTGACAGAATCCTCCATCTTCTCACCTGCACCACCTGTTCAGGGGTGCCCCTTCCTTGCGTCCATGCCAGCTGCAAATTTACAGCTCTCAGGGGAGGATGACACTGGCTCTGCTCCTCTCTTCCTCTTCCCCGTGCCTGTTGCAACATGCAGTATTTGCCTCACACTCTCCGTATGCAGCAGAAAGGACAGCAGGGCTTGGGATATGCTGCAGCAGCCTACAGGAATGTCTTTTTGATTTAAAAACATTTGGCAGAGAATGAAGGTTGGATCCTCATCTCCACCGCTGTAGCATGAAATGGGAGTAATTCCCTTTCAAGAAGGGGAATGAGATGAAAACAAGCCTGGGAAAGAGGGGCTGCCTGCTTGATTGATTTATTGCATCAAAATTTAAGCTTTCAAAGCTTCCTTTTTCTTTTTTTTTTTTTCTTTTTTTTTCCTTCATTTTTGGTTTTACCTGCTTAAAGGGTAGTCACTTTAGACTAAAATAATCATAATCATCATAAAAGGAGTCAAGCTGCTTCTCCCCTAAATGAGTTCATTTTCTTGGATTCCTCTCTTATAGTAGGAGGATTGAAGAAGGGCAGATAAAAGCTGGAGGCTGCGAACAGAGAGGGTAAAGCCACCCACACATTGTAATAACAACCAGTATTTTAAATCTGGCACTACCTTTGGAAACATTTACGGTCTTAAAACATAATTATAAAGATACGGGGGTGGTGGGGCGGTGGGAAGAAAGACACACACACACTGAAAAGAAGAGAAATGAGTGAAACAACTGTTTAATTTCTTACTGTCATTAATACCAGAGTATTAAATAAAATCTCCCAGATGAATAAAATGACTCTGTTGAGACAAAAACAAAATTCCACTGGACTGGCCCTGGTTTTTGCAAATAGCAATATGTGTATGCAAAGGAATTCCTTGTCCCTGAAAATGTTTACAGCTCAGAAATAATTGAAATCAGAAACCAGTCCTTTCCACAAAAAAAGGACTTTTTTTTTTTTTTTTGCATTTGTTTTTTTCCTTCTCTTTCTCCTTCTCTCTCTCCCTCTCTCCTTCTGAAAGTAAGGCTCACTGCAATGTTAACCCATTCTGGCTCACATCAAGGCAAAGGGCAGAGTTGCCTTAGACACACGCCAACTTTTTCCTCAACAAATTGAACAATAACAAACCTCTTTGTCTATGTCAATTGGGGAGAACAGGGGATGGCACTTCATTTTTATTATTTTGTGTTTCTCACACAATGATCTCAAAGCATTTTACAGATTTTAGTGCATGAAACCTCAAAGGGTCTCTGCAAGAGAGGAAAGTACCAGCGTTCCCCATCTGTAGTTGTTGCAACTACTTCTTTACAGACCATAATTACCAATTGTAAGGTATATGAAATAAAAATAAAAATCCAGTGACTACTTGTTTGTTTTGTTTTCCACTTTACAAGGGTTGTACAGTCCAAATTCCTGTTATTTTCCTTCCCCTTCCTTTTTGCACACCATTGGCTTGGTCACCTCTCATGAGTAAAAAAGTACCTTGGTTTCCTGACTTGTTTGGTCTTCAGATTCTCATCAGGGTGTGGCTAGAAAGGGCTCAGGAGTAACAAAACCAGCGGTGAACTTCAGTGTTTCGGGTGTTTCTTCAGTGGATGTGAGAGCATCCACCACTGTGGAGGATGCCTACACAGCTCCATGTTCTGCTTTAAACACACTAAAGCTGGACAGCCTAATTCGTACATTTTGGGGTTGCTCAGAGACACACTGTTTGCATGCTGGAATAAGGCAACATATTTTATTTTTCATTAAACTTCCTTACCTCTTTAACTTATTTTTAGACATATATGTTTTCTATTGAAAACACAAAATTAAATTTTATGTATATCCCTGTCTGATGAAGACCCTGCACACTGGGCAATTTATGTGTGTTGGCCATTTAACTGATAGCATGAGAACAAATACTGCTTTGTGCACTGCCTTCATGCAGCTTTTTACCATGTCTTGGAAAGTATGTCCATGTGGTGACTATTCTTCAGGTCTCAGGAAGAGGAATTTTTGGTATTTTCAGTAACTTCAGTCTGCACACTTCTCCACAGTTCCATAATTTACATAGGGCATCTTTTGCACCAGGGAAGACTGCAATGATATTTTGTGATGTTTGTCACAGTAGTTCTTTAAAGACTAGTTCAAATGATAATAGATATTTGATGAAATCATTTTTTTTATTTTTTTGAAATGTTGAGGGGGGAGAAGCCACTGGCAGTTCTTCATTCTTATATTATGAGAGAACATTTCTCACTTTGCCTATGATGGGAGCCAGCTCTCATTGCCAATTACAACTGGACCCTGAACCTTGATTACCCCAACTGCAAACTGCCCAGATGTGGTCTTCATGGGCGGTAAGAAAGCATGGATGATAACCTGGGGTGCAATCTCAGATTGAGCATGGCTTTGGGGGCAGACCCAGTGCCAAGAAGAGTGGCTGGGGGCTGGGCTGTATAGGGGGAGATTTCTTTGACAATCTGCATACACAGCTGAGAAGTCAAAGTAGACCCAACAACAATAGAATATCCAAGATGTCAGAATTACCACACCACTTTTAATGTATTTTAATTAATCAATTATAAAAGTCAATTAATTAGTGACCACAAAACAATGGCAGCTGGAAAGGGATACCATGCAAGTACAAACTAGACTGTGATTTGTTCTGATTCAGTCTGGTTTCAGGGCATTTGAGATTTTCCAATAAGATCAGGTCATGCGTGTCTTTGTCCATGAAGATTGAGAGTGGCAGTACAGCAGCAAAGCAGCAGCCTGTTTTAACATCTGTGTCACTCTGTGTCGTAAGAATGTACTAAGAACTGCTTAAGATGAGGTGAATTTGCAATGAGAAAATGTAAAACTACAGGTCTGTAGATTTCTTTCACCCATCTTGAACTGTATTCAACACTTACCAACTGCTTACCTTTAAATTGCTACATACAACTAAATGGAGACGGCACATACCCACATATATATTTTTAGCTTCATTAAACATCATGTAGCAATTTCAATCTGTTAAATAGGGCTGGGATCTGCAAGGATGCTGGCATTTAGATTGCTGCCCACTTCTGAAAGTGAAATGGTGCTAATGATACCCAAAACAGCAGTGGAAAATGTGTGCTATTTTATGACACAGTCACCGATAGACAGGAATGACCTTCAGATGTAATGACTGTATATTTAAGTACCTACATTTCCCCAGATGCTTGCTCCAAATAACAACAAACGTTAAGACAGGGTCAGAATGGACAGAATAGAAAAAGTAATGTATTTAGCATACAGTCTTGAGGTGGATGTGTGACATTTCAGTCATATCTGATAATGCCCAATGATGCTCGGCTGAGATCTCTGCATAGTCTCCTAGATCTGCAAAAATCCCTATCTAATGTCCCTTTAGGTAGCGTTTGCTGCTGAACAGCCTCTTACTGCCTCCAAAACGTGGTGCTAATTAACGTGAACTAAGTTACAATATGTGCTAAAGATTCCAGCTTTGTTACTTATTTAATGAGCTTCGTGGGATTTGAACATGAGGCTCAAAGTAGCAGGGGAAACCTCATAATTAGTTTCAATTAGAAGAAGTTCCTACGCATTACAACTATTTGATAAACTGCAGAGGGAAAAAGGACTACTGAACAGATACAAATCACTAGCTTTGTTTCATTTGTTATTATACTTATTTTCTTCTTAATTAGTGCTGATTGGCTTATGATCCTAATTAATGCAAAGGAATTTGGAATGGTATACAATGGTATGGCTTAGAAGATGCCAGAGTGTACAACTGCTAAATTATTGCTAATTGTTATTTACGCGAGGACAGGAAGACTAAGTAATGTGCTGCCTAATTAGCATTAAAGATATGGTTTCCATTTCCAAATTAAACGAAGGCAAATGGGATAAAATCATTATGGTTACCAAAAAAACCCTCATCCTTCTCTCTGAAAGTCAATAGTTGTGTTGCCAACAATTTTTTAAAAAGATATAACCAAAACCCAGCCAAGAAATAAAAGACCTTCAAGAAAAAATAGATCCCTAATCCAAAGTGGACACTGTTAAAACCTTTTCAGCTGCCACTTGAACATGTTTAATGTTAGATCCGTTACAAGGATACATTACTAACAGCAAGCACTGTGCCAGTCTTAATTAGGGAAGTCTGTAATGATTTTAGCAGTTACTACAGGTGTGCCCAGCCTATAGAATTGCTCTGCTCCAGTGGCTGCAAAGAGCTGGCATCTTCATTTACTCCTTTCAGAGCTATGTGGGAAAGTGTCCAACCCTGAAACACCAGAAAACTCAGGCAAAATTCCTACATTTTATCCTGGCTCTGCCACTGACTCACTGGCTGGCCCTCATAAGTTACTTCACTTCTGCTTCATCTTCCTCAGAGATGAAGCAAGAGCAAGAAATCCATCGGCACTGATAAAACACTTGTCAATATAGCAAATTTACATGCTCATTTCACAGGCGCTTTGCAAGAATCACTTAATTCCTTGAATACAAAAAATGCTGTGTCAGTGTCGCCATAATTATCTCCCTTTAGTTTTTAATCACTCAATGTTGGAAACAAGATAAAAAGTTTTAACATTAAGGTTTATGGAAAACTGGTTATGTGAGAAAGGAAAAGCCCAAGGCATTAAAAAGAAGCAGCTCCAAATTCTTTTTTTTTTCTTTTTTTTTCTTCCCAGACATCAGTTTTGTTGGGTATTGAACAATATGAAGTGTGGTGGTTGATTCAGAACTTTTGTTTTCACTGTGATTTCAGCAAAAATAGCCTTTTTGTAGCTTTAATGTTTTTTTTTTTTTTGTTTGTTTGTTTCTTTTTGTTCTCCCTCAGTGCCAAGGGAATGGCCAGGATGACCTAATAGGTCTTTTCTATCTCTAATTTCCATGATTTGATGAAAAACTATATTCTGCACACTTCTCAGCCCCATATACAAACATTATTTTGGCCACTAGTCTATGTTTAAGGGTGTCATTCGCTTCTTGGGGTTTCTAAAGATTGCATTTCTTTATATAAATATACATGCATATATTTGGTCTATAGTATCACCATGTCAAAAATTATTTTTGAATGTTAATTTCAAAGCAAAACAAAACAGTATATCTTTAAGTCAGTGAGACTGTAGATATTGGGTGTTTTCTGACCAGAGATGTGTATACGCATACACACCTATGCTATAATCATAGAAGCATTTATAACAGGACGCTGCCCCTGCTTGTCTGAGTTGCCTCATTCCAATTTGCTTCAGGGCTCACAGAGTTTGTGCTTCACTGCCAGCAAGGGGCTTTTTATTTAGCAGATCAATGCAGATAACTCAACACAGCCCTGCAATATTACTGAAAGAGGATGCAGGCTTGTGTGTGAAAGATACAAAGTTTTCTAGAGGAAAATGAACACTGAAGTCTGAGCAATGGGCATTTCTGTGACTAGCCTGCACTTGGGCTGTGATGTAGGTCTGAGGGGACTGAGTCCATCTGGTCTTCATTCTCACTTACATGAAGTCTTCCTTTAAGTGATAAAAGAGGCTTAAAGATGCATTTGCACTATTAGGGTTTTATCCTGCCAACCCTAAAAAAATGGGACTTGTTGGAAATGGGAACTCAGCCCCCAGCTTTTACTGATGCCACTTACACACCTGAAGTTGGATTTGTGCTCAAGTTGCTTGCTGAAGCCTTTACAAGTGTCCATGTTTGTCTGCAATGGTGTTCTCAGTCTTCTGTCACTGACATATCTCAGCCCATGGTGCCTGCACTCACTCGGCTCCTTCCTTCCAGAAGCTAGCTGTGCCCACCCTTCCCTGCCACCTGTCTCCCTCTTGCTCCTTGATCTACTGCCTGCCACCCATTTCAAAGACATTTTCCCTGCATGAACACATGAACAACTATACTGTGGTGCAAAGACGCATCATGTTGCAGAAGCAACTGCTTTTTTTTTTTTTTTTTTTTTTTTTTTTTTGCCATGTTAAAAGCTTTTTTTTTTTTAATGGTCTAGTTTGAAGCATAATCTTGCTGTGAGTGAAATTAGTGGGTGTTGTATTATTCATCTCACCTAGAGCAAGAAGAGCTCCATATATTTACCCAGGACCTGATACTAGCACTTATCACAGGAGCATCTGAGAGTTCTGTTCTTGTTATCTTTGTTTCAGTCAATTGATTCTTGTACAGCAGTGAAATACACTCTAAGGTCTTCACTTATTGGCTGAGGGGTAATAAAAAAGCCTTGGAAATTTGTATTAAAGGAGACATTCAACTTTGGAGGACATTTCCTGAGCATTGCAAGAAATTTAGATAAGGTCACTTTCAAGAACTCCTTAAATATATATCTTTCAAATCATTTGTACTTCTCAAATGACACACTGACAACATTAATCAAAATCAGTTGCTGTGAACTAAAATCAGAGTCTGCCTCAAACTGATGAATTTTCAATTCACAGAGCACTACAAGTGGATAGCTTGCTGGACTTGATGCCTAAAGCTAAAAATCAGCTTCACATTTCCCCTCCCATGCTGCTGCAGTTATCGTAAGGTTTTTCCCATCCAATGGCTACAAAGCAGCCTCTGGAAAATGAGAATATTGCCATTCCTGTCGCTAGTGGAGATGATCCTGTTACAAGAATAGCATGAAACAGGCACTAATTCTTTGAACTCTTTTCTCAGACCTTGAAGGTTGAGGCAGGCTGGCTGCAGAGCACAGTGGCTGCTTGCTCTGTGGTGAATTTACTGTCCTTGAGAAGAGAAAATAAAATACTTAATTTTATTTTTATTATCATTATTTTTTAGACTATCACATCCAACTCTTTTCTTCTCATCATTAAACTCAATTACCTTTTTGATAAACACACAGGAAAGCCTTGGAAGGGGCCACTTGAATTTGCACATGGGGATTTATGTTGGATAGACATGTGAATAGACTGAACAGCTACTTACATTTTATCAAACAATGTGATTTTCAAAAAGGTATCTTCAAAAAGGTATCAGTTTTATAGGGATTGGATGACCTTGTGTGGAGCAAGTGTTGAGGATTCACTTCACTGCTGTGAAACTGTGTGACTGGATCAGCAGAGTTTATTATCCTGGTAAATAAAGGGAAGATCTGAACTCAAACCTATAGACCTGCTGGGTGCTTTGTTTCCTACATTAGTAGCTCTGAGGGAGGCCAGCCACTCTTGGCAAAGTGTAGAGGCAAAAGAGAAGAATGTGCTATAGGAAGCAGCTTTAGAGATGTGCAAGAGGAAGTAACAACTCCCCCACATTGGTGATTTTAGACCTTTCTAGACTATCTCCTCCCATTCAACACCCAGCTAAGAGGGTTCATGCAGACAATAACCAAGAACCACTCCTGTGCTAGAGTAGCTGAGCGAGTGGTTTGGTTGTGCTTTGTAGCAGGTCACCACAGATGATCCTAAAATCCTCTTCTGTCTACAAACCTCAGACCTAGGTGCCCTGAAGACAACCTCAGCACTGAATGTTCAGTTTGATGCCTTCTTATAAATACCATCAAGCTTAACCGATGTTACATGAGTGAACACTGAGACAACAGAATGCAAGCAGTGACATAAACATGAAGTTCTTGATCAGCAGTAATTACTAATATATAGTCTCAGATAGGGATCTGGGCCAGCTGTGACCGAGTCTGTATAGACATGTTTACACCTTTCCACCTCCAAAGAAAGGAAGTAAAACACACAGTGGAAAGGCACAAAGAAGAATCAGTTGGTTGCAGACTATCTGATGGTAAAGCAACCTCTGCATATCCACTGCCTACGTAAGAATGCAATATATCCCTTGGAGTAAGGACTTCTGACAAAAGTCATGAGCACCCATGAGCACATAGTCTTAGTCCTTGTGTATGATCAGGACTAATGAGGCATTTAAGAGAAAAGCTCCAGCAATGTTACTACTGAAAAGAAAGCAGCAATACAATGGTATGCACATACATATGAACTCAGAGGTGATGTATTTAAGAGTCACAGGAAAAAAAAGAAAAAAAAAAAGGAGTAGAAACATGTAGAACATATACCAGTCTTGACTCGTAATGCACAAGGGCCTCAAGATCTACAGAGAGGAAGCAATATAGTAGAAAAAAGTCTCATTTTATTACCATGATTATTGATCCAATGAGTGCTTTTTTAAAGCAGCACATGGCCATTTTCCTCATCTTTTGCTGGTAACCAAATCTCCCTCCTCCCTCTTACCCTTACTGTTTTACTGTTATTGGCTTTAAATTAAGTCTGCAAAACGATGTCATTTTTTGCAGCCTAACTGGTTAAATGTTGAAACATAAAATGAACGGTGTCAAATCATATCCTCAAAGCTGATTAAAAGTAATCCTGCAGATGCTAAATATGGATTACCAAAGCAATTACTGAAAATTCATAACCTTGCTAAAAAGGCATTCTAATGGAGTTCCGCATCACACCGTAGTTAAGGGCTGTTTACTTTTTTAAAACAATTTGCAGCTTAATGTGTGGAAACGTGGCCTTATATAAGCTTCATCCATTTCTGAATACAAAATTGTTGGGCTGTTGAGAGGTATCTCCTGGTATCTGATACCATCACTGTGTTTTATAGAATCATAGAATATCCTGAGTTGGAAGGGGCCCTTAAGGATCATCAAGTCCAACTCTTGACACCGCACAGGTCTACCCAAAAGTTCAGACCATGTGACTAAGTGCACAGTCCAATCTCTTCTTAAATTCAGACAGGCTCGGTGCAGTGACCACTTCCCTGGGGAGCCTGTTCCAGTGTGCAATCACCCTCTCTGTGAAGAACCCCCTCCTGATGTCAAGCCTAAATTTCCCCTGCCTCAGCTTAACCCCGTTCCCGCGGGTCCTGTCGCCGGTGTTAATGGAGAAAAGGTCTCCTGCCTCTCGACACCCCCTTACGAGGAAGTTGTAGACTGTGATGAGGTCTCCCCTCAGCCTCCTCTTCTCCAGGCTGAACAGGCCCAGTGCCCTCAGCCATTAAGGCCTTATATAGGCTTCATCCATTTCTGAATACAAAATTGTTGGGCTGTTGAGAGGTATCTCCTGGTATCTGATACCATCACTGTGTTTTGTTATCACTGTCTGCTATTGGACCAACTGTGACTCATATTATGTTCTCATTATATCTCTTTTACAGTTTAAAAAGGTTTGAAATCTATTTCATTCCTAATTTAAGGCCATTTCATACTATATGTTACTCTAAGGAAAAGAGGCTGATTGCATTAAGGCTTGTACTTTCAAGCCTGCCTACTACACAGACTTTATTTACCACCACTAAACTCTATCACCATTGATAATCTAATGAGCAAGAATCTGTCAATTTTAAAGCACACTCTCTAAATAATATACATGAACATAGTAATTATGAAACACTGTCCATTGCCTTATTTAATATAGATTTAACATTATTTTCAGTGACAGTTAAATCTGTGTTAAGCTTTGGCAAACTCTTGTGTTGGCAACTTGATATAGCCATCATTCTCACCAGATATTAGTGGTTTAAGTTCTCTTTTCCATAACTGAGTTCAGATGGAAAGAGAACATCATCTCCCAGCTTCAGAAATGTATAAAAAACGGAAGATGACTGGATAAGTACTCTGAATTTTGCTGACCTTTCTGGCAACGCAATTCTGTTGACAGCAGAAGAGAGCTATGAATGTTGCTACAGTAGGCCGTTGCTGTCTTCCTGCCTGAAGTTCACTTTTTCTGGACTAAAGGTTTAGGTTTACTTTTTTTTTTTTTTTCTTCTCCTAATAATAATAACAATAACAATAATAATAATAATAATAATGGGTAATTGGGACTTCAGTGTATTTTAAGTGTATTTAAGTGTATTTTAAAGATTTGTTCAATACATGAGGAGATGTTACAGCTACAGACTTTTATTCTTATTATCTCCACTTAATCTTGAGAAACAGTAAAAACGTATGAGATTAATCCATGCGTGAAGGAAATAGTGCTTTAGTTCACCTTATAACATACCTCAGTAAGAGCATTAGCGGATGGAAGCACAGGGATTAAACAATTTGATCTGAAGTTTGGTTAAGGTTAACACATTCTACTGTTCCTCCTAGTGACTTGAAGGCAAATGGGATACATTTGCAAGTTTTGAAATCAGATGCCTTGATTATTTTTCCATTTCCTGATAAGGGGAATGTTACTCTACATATGGGGGAAACTGATTACGAAGGTACAAATACTTTGCCCTTATCTAGCATCGCTCCATGGATGTAATATTGAAACATGATCCTTCTACATAAGCCTGATAATATCAAAGCAAACAAGAAAGAAATATGTTTCAGCTGATAAAACCATCCTTCCTGTAACAACAAACGAATTTCATGAATCATATACTTAAGGAAAAAAAAAAAAAAAAGAGCTGGCCTAAGGTGTTTATTTTTACACTTGCTATACCCTCCTACTGCCCACTGGATGTAATTACATGTGGGTTGGGTTGGTGGTGCCAGTCCTACCAGAAATTATGATGACAAATGAGCTCTTTGCTCTTCTCCACCATCCAGATTCCCAAGGAGATCTGCCACTAAGAAGGACTTGTAGTACAGACTCTAGAGAGAAATAGGGAAGATCCCAAACTGCCCTCCTTAAGCAAGATCAGTGCTCCTCTCTACACTCTTCCAAAGGCACTGTTCACTTTGAGACCTAAGGAGTTACCGTCGCCTCCTACTCTTTTCAGCCTGTGTTCAGTCTCTGCTAAACAGAAGATGCAAAGCTAATGAAGTTTAAAAAGCAAAGTTAAGATTTTTCCAGCCTGCTGATGTATTTCCTCAAAAGAGTTATCTTTTGTGTGTGTGCCTGCTGAGGGAAGAGGAAAGGCTTTTAATTATATCTGAACCGGATTATCCCTGTCTCTACAGAAGGGCCCTTGACATTTTTTGAAGACTAGGCATCTTCTGTTTCACTAGCAATAGCGCGTCTATGACAGAAACAGAGAGTGTTGCTTTCCCTCATTGGTAAAACGACCCATGCTGCTAATGGCAAAGCCCTCAAAGCTTTCTGTTTAGCGTGATCCTACACAAATACAGATCAATAGCTTCAATTTGATTCTCACCAGTCCATCTGTAAAAACAGTATCATTCATATGTCTGCTGTCAACACAATTGCTCTCCCCTATCCAAACAATTTTGAATTAGAACTTTCTCCTATGTTTTTTTTTTTTTTTTTTTTTTTTTTTTTTAATAAATAACTTTCTATATATTCAGATTAATCTGAAAAAGTGACTCCTTTTACAAACAACTCTCTGCTTCATAATACTTTTGCCCTACCTTCTATGCAGTAAAGAGCAGCTATCACTCAGAAAGTCAATAGCTCTTCCTTTTCCTTTACAAAAAATTGTGGAGTGACTTTGAATAAATCCTTCACTAATTGTGACTATAAACTTTATAGTAAATAGATTTTAATATAGAATATATATACTTCTGGATGGTGAGAGTGTGCTTTACCATACTCGAGAGAGGTGTTTAAGGAGAAAAGAACATAGGGAGAATGATGGAAGTTTTGATCTGCAGGGAAACATTACACGAATTACATAAACCCAAGTAAATGATGACTAAAAGTAGACATGATAACAATCTGCAGGTGTTTGATGGAGACAAATACAAAGGAGGAAGAAGTTTTACTTAGGGTCATCCAAAGGGTAAAAGTAGCAGCAATTCAAGATGGACAAGATAAATTAATAGGTTTTCTCCACCTCTAATGACTATGATTCTATTACGTTAAAACAGAGGAAAAGCTACAGAGAAATACTGAAGCCATTTCTAATCCAGACCTTCTCTGACAGATTAAATAGTACAGTAGATTGCAATTTCTTCTTTTGTAGTCAAATGTTAATTAGATTCCTCGCAGCTGTCTGTATATCTTTCTGAGTTGGCTGATGAGCACATTAACAATGTGAACTGATTCAAGAGTAGAGTGAAACTTCCTTCTGAAGGATAATGACACATTTGAAGCACAGACTGGTCCCGCCAAAATACAAAACTGATGAGCATGGAGTGGTTCTGCTGCATATTTTATACTGCATGCTCTTGGTTTTTGTACCCTGGTGAAAGCAAGCTCCAAATAACCTTTAAGTCTCAGCACCTCCACTGATGCAGCTATTGAGCACCAAAAACCAGAGAAATGGGAAGATAATAGATATTTTTTTTCCGTATTTTCTAAATAGTCATAGGAAAATCAAGCCACCTGACACTTCTAAGCCTTCCTCATGTATCTGTAGAATAAAACATTATTCCTCTTGTTAGTTTACTGTTACTAAACCTCTTAGTGTCATTGGCTGAATACTACTGAGTTACAAACTGCTGTGCTATTATATTACTGTCAGTTCCCTATTTCTTTATCTATTTATTTTTGCCTAGCCTTTTTATCACTTGCTTAGACCTTTAACCAAGAAATGAACTGGAGATGGAGTTCTCTCTTCAACTCCCTTGTTCAAAAATGTTTTGAAAATGCCTCTTTCACAGCCAATTTTGCTTTAATTATATTAAGAATTAAAGTTCAGATTTGAAGTGAAACTGTTAGTTGAATTCTTCTCAGAGACAAATGAATAAAATATTAAGAAATCAACTTTGGGTTCCTTCTTTTAGGTGAACTTATCTGAAATTTCTGCTTAGACATGTAATTCCCCTGCTCAAAATTCCTAGGACCAGGATTTTGACGTAAAGCTTTCCACTGAAATGAATGAGACTTCCTGACTAAATGTTCTACTTGGCTTTGAAACTTCCATCTTTAAAAACAAACAAACAACAACAAAAAACCTACAACAGTATTTACACAACAATCTGAAATAGTTCTAGGTGTACTGTAAATTTAGAATAAATGAAATACATATTAAGGACTTGGGGTGTGATTTTTAAAACATCTCCTACTATGTGCCCACAAACATCTGTGAATGCAAATCAGGCCAGGCAGGTGAGCTGGTATCATCTTCAAAGAAATAAAATAGATACTTGTTTCCCATCATTTCCACATGTAGTTTATTTTGGCAGGAGTTACTTTTAGAGGTAGAGCATAAAAACAATTTTTGAAGGGTGAATACGGCAGCAGTAACATTGCTTTCCGTAAGTCTGATGTTTTGTCCTTTTAAAATAATTCAATTAGACCTCAGGTCTGAAAAATGATCCTGCAGTGGAAGGAAAATGGAATATATGATCTAATAAGTCCTGTGATTCTTACTTATGATCTAATTGCCAGCCAAATATAAATTCTTTTTTTTTTTTTTAAAATGTATCTGTTTTTTGTTTTTTTTTTTTTTTGTTTTGTTTTGTTTTGTTTTTGTTTGTTTTTTTTTTTCATTAGATCAAAAATTGCTTGAAATGTGACTCTTCAAGAGGAACAAAATTTTATTTTTGCACTTTTCTGATGTAACCTCTGCTTGAGCACTGTTCTTGTGTTACCCACATAAAGCATTCCTGTTCAAAGGTTCAGTTATTGTCAAGGAGATGAATTATAAAACAACTTTATATTGTGCAATCTGCAGATTTTATTGACAAAGGTGTCACAAGCAGAAGAACTGGGAGTCTCTCTGCTTGTCATGGGATAAATAAGAGGATCTACAGAGTGCCTAGCTTTATTCAATTTGTTTAAATACAAGTTGGCTGTGAGCATTGAGTCGATATGAAACCAGTTATGGATTTTTAGGTAGGTACGTACACAGTGGGGAGTAATACCTGGATCTAATGTGAGCACAAAGCTGCAATTCACCTGGGAGGATGCAGAGATCATGTAAAGGCATTTAGGATCAAGGGCAGATGGGTCTGATACTTGGACAGAAGTGTTTCCTCCTCCCACTGCAGCACCAAAGTATTGCGGTCTCTTCTCCCATGTGGAGAAAACTGTGACAGGTCATATTTCTGCCTTAGAGGGTCTTTATTCATAGCCCCTCATTCTTTAAAAGATTGTTTTCCCATCCCTATCCTCCACAAACACTCAAAGTCTTGAGTGCCAAGTAACTGAATCAAAATACCAGCTAATTTACTGGGTAAGACACACCAGAACAAGAGATTCATACAATGCTTTGCTATTTAACTATCTGTTTTTTGCCACAATGCAGTGTCTTTTACCCATTCCTATGCCACCTACCCAGCCTACCATACCCCTAGTTACATGATCTTTGCGTTTATACCTGCCTACAAAGTACTAGCTTGCTGAAGGCCTGCTGCAGAGCAAGTGGAGTTAATCTAAATATCCGACTTCAGAAACATAATCCTAAACTCTCAACCCATGTTCCCATGAGCCTAGTCTTCCAAACTCTTCCTGGCCTCAAGCAGCAGTAGCCTTGGCGGTCATCTCAGTAAAAGACAAGGCTCAGTGTAGGTTTCGCTAGGGAAGTGAAACCCATCAGGAATACATTGTCAAGATGTTGACTGACAAGATCAAACTCGAAAAGATGATTCAAAATCCTTTGCCCTGAGACTAATGCTTTAGTAACAGTGAAAGCTTCCCCCGAGCTTCTTTGACAGCTGGGCTTATGAAGTATTTCTGCTGGGTGCCTCCACTGACGCTGCTCAAAAGATGGATGGGGCTCAGTGCAGAAGATGAGGGAAGAGGTAAGGGAGGGTGGGATTTATCTCATATTCCAGCCATCTAAAAGTTATACATCTAATCGCTAGCAGTCATCTAGTCTCCCTCCATAAGGATAGGCAACTGTCATGTTGATTCAAATCTTTGGTCATATCTCCAACAGGATCTTAGCTGCAAACCAACTCATTTCAGGCTGAAAAGCCATTACAGTGCAATTTTCACTGAATATCAAGGTGGATAGGATTTGGTATGAAATCTCTGGAATAAAGGATTGCTTCCCTGGGCTTTTCAGCCATGTAGGCACCACATACTACATCAGTTACTAGACTTTGACGTTTCATAACCATGCAAGATAGTTCAAACTTATCCTTTGTTGCTTTGCATGATGTTGAAGTAATTAAAATTGGAAAATGCTCTGAAGCTTTTTGTTGGTAATGGTACTTTAAACATAAAAGCCCTCCTTCATCTTTGTTGAAATTCTTTCGATTTGCACAGGTATAAATTATTACTTGTTCGGCACCAGTGGAATTTTTGGCTTAATAACAACACTGAAAAGAGAACAATGTATTTAGGAGGATTTTTTTTTTTTCTTAGAAATTGTTTTCTTCAGCCAGATCCCTAGCAAATTCTGTTTATTTTTCAATTCCCAGAGATGGTGAGAAACCTGAAATGTTTTGATCTTTCAAACATTCTTCCCAAAATGCTCCAAGGTTTTTATCTTACAGATAAGTACAATCTTCTATTTTATTATTTGTTCAAGCAGAGCAGTTCCAGCCTAAGAATTCAAACATTGTGCTTCTCATCACAAGTGTAACCTGAAAGGGAAAAGGCAATTTGCACTATTTCCTTCTTTGGGTGAACTGTTTCATTAAAAAGCTAAAATAGACAATGAATTAAAACTTGTACGATCTGCTAAATACAACTTCACTGGCTGTTTTCAACTATTCTGACAATTTTCCAACATTATCGTTTCAAAATGACTGATCATTAAAATAAAGCCACAAGAATGTTATCAGCTGATTGCTAAAGAATAGTGAACTAGGAGATCTGGCTCCTATTGCTAAATACAATCCAGGTTTGGGAAAGCCTCTTAGCGTCTCTAAATCTTGCCAGTGTTTCATAGAAGGATGTTGAAGAACTCCAGGCTGGACCAGTGCCCACTTTCCAGCATCAGCAGCACTGAGTCATTGACGTTGGAAATGCTGAAGGTCTACCCACGACAGATGGAAGTACAGAACACCAATAAATCATAATACAGAACTGCTCAGATTTTAAGGATAGGGACTGCATTTTACTTAATATCTTTTTATCAAGCCAAGTGATTTGTCTGTGAGCACACACTATCAGGCACCCAGTCTTGATCTGTAATCTTTAAGAAATGGAGCATCTACACAGTGCTAATCACAGTCATACCTTCATTATCACCTTGGCTTTCCACTGCATTCCTCCCACATTTCTCTTTCATCCTTTTGCCCACATTTAGGTGCCTGAATCTGGAGCTGAATCCCAGCCATCTTCTTCACATTTCAGAACCTTACGCATCCCATCAGCAGTATAACACCTCTCATTCACTATCTAAATGGTGGCTGCTGTCTCTAATCTATCATGCTGTCTTCCATTGGCCCTGTCTATATTTCTTAAATTAAACACTTTGGCACTATTTCCCATGGCATTTTTTTACACACTGGTTGTTTCCTCTAATCCCCCACAGACCTATCTCGCTATCTACCTTCAAACTCTCCTTTGCTATAGTGGCTACAAGCCTTTGCCATCAGATTAGCATCCTTCCTACCCAACTGACCACCACAGTGCCATTGCTCCTGTGTACACCTTTACCCTCTGTCCATTTTTTGCTTTATAATCAGATGACAGTGTTTTTATCTCTGAACAGCCTTCTTTATTGTGGGCCAAGGCCAATAACAAAAGCCTCAGCATGTGGGTGCCAGCATTTGTCCCACATGCTGTCCCCAGCTCTCTGTGCTCATGCACCAGCTGCACCCCACAGTGCAGCTCCAGGACATGTGGCAAAACAAATCCACATGAGATTACCACCGGTAGAGGAAGTCCAGCAACAACTTCCTGGGCCTTTCATTGAAAAAAAAAAATATCAAAACCACCATGTCCCTAAATTGCAGTGATAGCAGTAGCACAGCTCTTGCAAGATAACAGGGCATCACTGCAGAGTTTCATTCTCTCATCCTCTCCCATCTTGCCTTTGCAATAAGGAACTGGAAGTGTATTTGTAGAAGGAAAGGGCTAATTTGGTTAAGGGAACAAGATTAATAAACTCCTCCCCTTCTGAAAATGCCCTGTGATTTTTAATAGCCATTAAAAGCCCAAAGGATCTAATTTCTTAGGATTTAACTCAAAGGACTTGTTCTGCCTGTAGTGAATGGCCAAATGCTCAATAGATCTGCATTAGCTTGTAATGATCCTGCTGGCATTTGAAATTATGGCTAGACAGATCTGAGGCATATGGCTTAAGCCACTAAGCCATTGCCTGTTGTTTCTGTTTTTCATTTACTTGGGAGCTTCCTGAGGTCCTGAATTCATCCTTGAGGATAAGGCAAGCTTTTCCCGGCAGTGAGTGAGCTGTCACAACTTACCTAAGTGATGCAATATTTAAGTGGGGTAAGGCAGGATTACTCTAAATGCCTGACTTAACCCAACTAACGTTTGACCTGGCACATAATATTTCAGTGTCATGTTTGCATGTGTGGTTTAGTTATTTACATGTTGCTGTCTGTTTTCTTTGGAGAGTTTCTGATATCAAACAAGAACCTACAAGGATGTTCCTAATACCTGTCTAGAAGTAGATTTCTTTCTACCATGCTCTGTTTCTGATAAAAATGCTATATTCTTTTGAAAAAATTCACTTAAAAAGTGTTGAAACTCTTAAGCATGAGAAACGTCAAACTTTAGCCTTTCTATAAAAACAAGCTGTCATATGCTGTTTTAAAGTAATCAGCTGAAATGAACTGCACTAAACTTGTGTAATGGACAGAAAAAGTGAATTTTGTCTCTCCTAAAGAGGCTAAGAGCAAAATACAATTGTCCTAAGAGTGGAGAAAGTAAAATGTAATGTTTTTTTTCTGTTCTAAAACCCAAGTTTTCCTTTCTAGGCAGTGAAATGATGTTCCATGCAAAAAATAAATGTCACTTGAGTGCTAGGGCTTCAGCCTCCCATGCAGATTCACACCAAGCTCAGGGAGGTGGAGGAGAAGTACCTTGGAGCTCTTTCTTTCATGAGCAGCGATGTTACAGGGCTCGCCAGCAGTGGTACGGTGTACTGTCAGGTAGGGGGTTGAGTCCCTCATTCATCCTCTCAATTTCCCCCACCTCTCTGGCACAGAGTCCTTCTCCATATCAACCTCAGAGGTGGGTTTGTGGCTTCAAAGCACTAATTTTCTGTGCTCATGCCAGTAGGGATTGTTTTGGTGGAGGTGTGCTGTTAATCACGCCTGGGATCAGAGGAAGCTTGAACTGGGGAGAGACAGATATCTCCCCATAGCAATTCCTGCAAATGGTGCACCCTTGCCTTTCCTGGGTAAGGCAGGGCACGGCTGTCTCTCCCACATGCTGCAAAGCATCCCTCTAGCCAAAAAGTTCTAATCAGCGCTGCTCAGCAAATCATGGCAGACACTTACATTCACTTTATGAGTTACACAACCGATGTACTCATGCAGATGTTGTTTGCAGAATATTGGAGATGATGCCAGGCAGACTTTTGGCACCATGGCCCAATCTGGAAGATGAGGAGCTTTCTAGGCTCATTCCTAACATTCATTATTTTCGTATTTAATAAGAAAATTGATGCGACACATCAGGGAGACTGGTCAGTCAGCTAGCATGGAAACTATTAGTGCAGAAAAAATGAATAGCCTGGCAGTTAAATGTCTGAAACACCCACACACTCCCTGGAAACAACTTAGAAATAGGGTTATTCATCCGAATTTATACCATGGTCCCTGGACCTCATCACAGTGGTTGAAAGTGGCTGAAACACTTTGCACTGCTTGTTGCTGGATCTGGGCACTCTGTGGTGAGTGTTTTTAAGGAAGACTTCTCTCCAGTTGTAAAATCCAGCAAACAGAGCTCAGAAACTTTGCAGAGACACAGGGCAATACTGGGCATTTAGCTGGGTATGAACCCTCTGGATACTGGTTTCCTAATGATGGCTTTAAGGGACATCTGTAGTGTGACAGGTTTTAGGAAAACAGTTAGGTATACTGAGTCCAGGAAGTCTTCCTTTACAAATGTTGTTTTCCATATTCACTCAAAGGGGGTCAGTCATTCTCTACCACTGACACATCATCAAAATACGCTTAATAAGAAGGGCAGAACTAACAGAACTCTTCTCTCCTTGGTTGCTACTTGCATCCAAGTCCCAGTTTCAGGCAATGCAAATGAATAAACTCTGAAATTCATCTTTCATTCTCTTATTTCACTATCTTCACTGCTTACACCTCTTTGACTGTGTGTACACCAGTAAATATATGAGCTATAATCCATTTTCTGGCCCTGAAAGCATGCAGATAATGTGGCTTGTCTTGCTAGGGCTAAATTTACTACCCCAAAACAGGGCAGCCTTATCTGTGTCTTGCCAACTGTAAACAGTCTCTGGCTCATGATATCCACTGAATCATGCTCAGGTGTTATTTGAGGAGAGCCTGGTTGGCTGAGGCCAAAATGTGGCAGGGAAGAGGCTACCAGCAGCTCAGGAAAATCTCCTCCTATCCCCATTCCATTCACTGATGAATGCAAATTGAGCCTTTGAAGCTCAGCTCCTTGGTTCAACATCACCAAGATCAGCAGGTGTATAGGAGACGTGTGCTCTTGGTCACAACAAAAATACTTTCCCCTGAATCTTATCTTAGGATGGCCATGAGTCACCCTCCCTCAGTTGCTTCCTCCCTCCCATGACTATAGGAGGAACCCTGATGACTTGATTCTAGTGGCTGCTTAGCTTTTGGATGGCCAAAGTTAGATGAAAACACCATGCTAAAGGATTAAGAACTTCCTCCATGTTTAAACCTGAATGGTTTTAAACCAACCTCAATTTTGCAAGGAAATGAAGAAGTCCTACTAAGAACATATGCAGTTCAGCTCTTTCCTGTGAAGTTGCCATATGGCAGAGCAGTGATGGGAAGAAGAAAAATATTGACAGTGATGATATATCTTATTACAGAGCATACGGACCAAATTTTCCTCTCAGTTACACTAGTGAAAATCTGGAGTGAACAGCCCTGACTCGATAGGAAAATCAGATCAGTCAGTGGATATACAAAGCCAATTATGAGAGTGAAACAAAAGCAAGCTTGAGAAACATTATGGTATAGTAAAGAAGACATGTGGTAGGATGCCAGAAGACAGGAAGTCAATGGACCCAGCACGCTTACTCTTCTTTTGAAAAAATCATGCAATCTACAAAAACCACAAGTGGTCAGGATCTTGTTTTATGCCTGAATTTGGCAAACTGTATGAAAGCTGCCCAGAAACATCTGTTCTGGCTTCCAAACATTTATATAGCCCTTTGTTAGAGTACCAAAGATGGCATCACATCAATAGAAAGGAAGCATTGCAGAAGAAAGCAGTACAAGGATGCTAGAGGGAGAAGTCCAAGTTTAACACAAGATCTGCAATGTTTTACACACCAATAACTTTCATTTATTCCTTGCTGAACATTTAGATGATCAAAACTTTAAACCATACTTGACAGACAAGACCAGCAAGTGCTTCAAGGAGTGAGACCACAGGAGGCGGTGCATTCCTATTTCCATATTACTTAGAAATACATTATAGTTATGTTAGCAACAAAAGCTGCAAAGATAGCACTGTATGATGACTGCATTACAAAGACATAAAGGCAAACATGTAGCTGAGAAGACATTTGGAAATATTATGGAAAGGACATTTGCTCAGCAGCAATTGAGAATGGTTTAATACAAACTTACTCTTAAAACCAGCTAGTTTTCTGTTCAGGATTATTTTCTGCTTTTTTTTTTTTTTTTTTTTTTTTTTTTTTTTAAGATAGTAAATAAAATGTATGCTTTTTTTTTTGTTTGTTTGTTTTATTTGTTTTGTTTTTACCTATATGGCAATATGATGTCATTCACGTAGAATGGAAGTAAAAAACAAAACATCAGTTAAAAAAAACCAGCAATTTCACATACAAAAGAGTTAAACTGAAACTTAATAAATAAACTATGTATATTTTTTCTTGGAGGCCTATAAAGACTGAGGTTTTGCAAAGAAGTTCAAAGGCAAACTATAGCCAACCCAGTGTCCACAGTTTCTTTGGAAGCAGCATGGAACATTTGGCCAGAAGAAACGGTGCCAACTATCCAGTGCAAAGCCTATACTTTAATTTGCAAAAGCAAAAAGCTGTGATTTATACCTCTGAAAGGAAGAAGTAAAAAAAAATAATAAATAAATAAAATAAAAAATCTAACAGTACATTCTGTGTAGGTTTATTATTTTGCCAACAGTTTGTGGGTTGGACGATGAGGTACGTTCCTGAAGATTAGACATCACCGTTTTTTTTTAAACAAACAAAACAGCAGGAAAAATCAAAATTCCCCTAAAGCAGAGGCAGTCCTTGCAAAAGTTCAGAGCAGTTGTGGCTCTCCCTTGGCTCCTTTTTAAAAAAAGAAAATTCATCAACCAATAGCGTTAATCAGCTCTGGCTCACAGACAGCATTTTTGCTTCCAGTTGAGGACAATTAGAGGCACAGTGTCAACTGGTCATTTATTAGGTTGTGTAAAGCTTTGTGGATACACATTGTTTATGTGACATTAAAAAATTCTCATGAAAAATGGTGCTGTTACATGCAGACATCCCCTGGTTTCTTCTCCTTTTAAACTCAACAGATTTACTAGTTCAAGGGAAACTAAGAAGTGTTTTTGAGAAGAAATGCATGCTGAAAGCAAGCAGTATAGCTCCAGGGACAAAATCAACCAGCAAGTGAAAATCAAGCCGGGTAAATGATGAACTATCAGTCCATTCTTTTGTGCCTGATTGTGTCCTTTTGTAGCACAGATAAGGGAAAGGTGTCTTTATGTGTAGACAAGTGCTAAGAATGAGAACATTTAAGAAAATGAAGATTTGGTCCTTTATAGTTATTATGACTATATTGCCATCACATTATCGTCCAACATCATTTCTTCAGCCCTCTTAAACCATTAGAAACCCCTCAATGAATGTCCCTAGTAGGTGATCCACAAACATACGCATGATAGACCCTCAAGAAATCACTCAAAATTTGGCCAGATGTTACGGTTAAAAATGGAATATTGTTTTTCAGAGGAGCCTCTTTTTCATTGTCATGACTTCTCCCAGCCACCAAAGACCTATTCTAAGACTGCAAATTAAAAGTCAAAATAAATATATCATCATTGTGCAATAAAAGAGCCCTGCCAAAAGAGGAAAAAAAAAAAAAAAAGTATAAAAAGGACATGAAAACCCAAAGGATGAAACAATGTCATTCTGCAGACTGAAAAATATCACTTATTGCTGAAAAAAGTACTCATACATTGCACATTGTTAGACAATTCTTCTGGGCTTCTTGGCAGTCAACCTGGAAAATCTCTCTTTTAAACTTGCCTTTAAAGTATCTTATATAATCCTAGTAAGAACAAGAAAGATCTGGGAAACAAGAAACTGCATTCAGGGTAATTCCAGGTACTTGTTGTAATACTACTCGCAGTCTCTCAGTCCCTAAAATTTGTGTGGGATTTCGGAGCACCGCTACCCAACTCCCCACCTCCTCCTTGGATGTAGGTGCATGTTAATGGATAAACATTTTTATTTTTTTTTTAATTTGTGTGTGTAAACTTCATCTCCTCTGGCAACACTCAGAGCAGAAGGCATTCAAGCAATGTAAAGGTACATTTTACCTGGTGCATTTTTACTGCAGTCTTAGTCCTGCCTACAGTTTCTATCCACTGAGCCTCATATTTTATGAATCATTGCTATTACTCTGGAGCTGGTTTCCATGAGGGCTTTCATCTTTAATGTTTTTGTTCCTAATAGACTGGTTGTATTTCAGCTTTCACTTCCTGTGGCAGGATATATCTGAAGTATTATAAAGTTAAAAACTATCAAAAACAAAACAAAACAAAACAAAACAAAACAAAACAAAACAAAACAAAACAAAACAAAAAAAAACAGAGATGAGTTTCTGAAGTGTAGATGGTAAGAATATTTACTCTTATACTGGAAGAGAAATGAAGGGATATAAAAAATGCATCACAAGGACAAAAGCCCAACTATTAATCAGGGGGAAGGAGGAAGATGTGCATTCTACAGATCCAGTGCGACATTTTCTTCTTCGATGTGCCTTCTTTTCCATGTTCTTCAGATGGGAAGCTGGATGAGGTAGATACAGTATGGCAATTACTATGTTCTTATGAAATGTGGTAATTGAATAAAACACAGAAGTGTAGTACATCAAGCTGACACATGCTTATAGAAATACATGTGGCTTATCAGTCTTCATGGCAACTGGATTTTTCTTGTTTGTGTGAATTTCACGAACCACATTTAAAAAAAAACAAAACAAAAAAAAACAAAACAAAAAAACTCGCTCCTCCTTTTCTTTTATTCTTCTGCTTCCCATCCCCCTATTCAATTTTGTATTATTTTCTAGTATCTTTTAAACCAAGATTATACCCCACTGGCAAATTTTCCTATAGGAGTGTGATAGTCATCAAGAGAACAATGTCATTTGGATGAATTAAGACTCCCTAAGGAACCCCTGTAAGAGCTAGAAAATCTATAAAGTTCTTACTGAAAGGTAATCCAGCTTGTGATTTGGTCTTTTAGAGTAAAATATTAGGGTTGCTTTAGAGATTTGGAGTATTTCTAGTCATGGAAAAAAGAGCATCACTGCTTTCTTAGGCTATCAATATATATTTGTGAGGCAGCAATAATTCTTCCAGTGTATTTCATGTTCCCATTCAAATGTCTTTACTTGTTTTAAACAAGGCAAGAATTAAAAAATGATACTACACTGACAACTAAAAATAAAGTGACTTGACAACTGAGTTAAAATAAGCACTGCTACTAGCTTGATGTAAATAAGAGGGAAACCATTTCCTAAAAATGACTTCTACTGCCTCTGGGCATAGCCACTCAGGGGGAGAAACGGCACCTGCCCTTCTTTAGTCATTTACCGGTTCTGGGGGAAAAAGTCTCTGGAGAGCAAATCCCGATCTGTAGAGAAAAGGTCAGTACTGCTCTATTTCTGTCTTTGGTATCTCTGCATAACTTTGTGGTTGGTTCTGCAGTAAGAAATCCTGACACTCATGCACAATGATGCATTAAAGTCTGTTGCAATTAGCTGCTTCTTGCTCTGACACTGACCTTTTGGCATTAGCCCTCCCTGCACCTTGGTTTATCTACCCATAAAATGAGGGTAAAGATATTGACCTCTCTTGTAAAACCAGTCTGAGATTTACTGCAGAGAAGCACCCTGGACAAGCTAGGTAGAATAACACCCAGTAGCATGTGTACAGCCAGCACAAACTCCACTGTTTTGGCAACTCTGGTTGAGAATTGCAGTCTTGTGAGATTCACTTTTGTCTGAACTTGACTCAGAAAAGCCAGTTTACATGAGATACCATTGGCCACCAGACAGTTTACATAGTACAATTGTACTTGGCCTTCAAAGTGTCTCCTATCCCCTGAATTAGCAATTGCTCTTGGGGGAAAGAGTAAATCATGTCTTTGATGAAGACATAAGGATGATAATAAGAGAAGTGATGATGCTTCCCAGTTACACTAACGGCTTGGAGAAAGGAGTATTCTTCTGGCCACAGCCAAAGGTAATTAGTTGGGTCCAGTTTAGTGGACCAAAGACAGGCAATGCCAGGGGGGCAGATGGCAATGCCAGGACCCCTCTTGCACTGTGAGGAGCAAGAGCAGCTGCTAGTACTATATTATGCACATGAAAAGAGTGCAGGAGGCCTGATGACAGGGCCATAGTAGCCACCTGTACAGCCACCCAGCCTCCTCCTCCTGATCCCATCTCTTTCTGGTGGCCAGCTGAACATCAGCATCTCTTTAGTGTTCAGTGGCATCACCCAGACTTAGACCGTTTTGCTGTAAATGTTCCCCATCTCTCTTCTCCATCTCTCCCCCTCTTAGCCATGAAGCATTAACCTGTGTTTCACTTACCAGTGAAGGCAAAGTGCTTAGCAAGGAAATTTATAGCATTCTTCATTAAGAATTTACATACAGGGAAAATTAAATCTGACTTGCAATCTAATGAGCTATTTTGTAATTTAATGAAATGGTGTGACCTACCAAGGGACTTGGTCCAAAGAGTTTTGTGTGCTAATCCGGTGCTAGGCACACAGGAGGACTTCAGGGATACCAACTTCTCTTGGGTGCCTTGCCCACCACTGAAACTGCAGGGCTATAATTAACACCAGTTATGCTAGTGAAATGGAAGACCAAAAGCTACCCGGGGGAGTACAGTGCTCAGGATGAGCACCAGTGCCAGCCAGAACTGTCACTGGGGAGTAATTAGGTCTCCTGCAAATCCTAGCAGGACCGTCACATCTCCAGATGCCTTCTGGCATATCACACTTAAACTGAGCACTGAGTAACTGAGGACTCCAGTATAGATGGGGTAACACTGAGAAACTGGGGGAGAAAGAGAGCAAGTGCAGCACTCTTGGAATGAGAAGCAATGCCTCTTCCCCAGAACATTTTAACCTATATAAATATATCAATACCATCCACGTTTTAAGTAAGCTTCTTCATGATTCACAGTGAATCAGAGGAAGCATCTGCCCTGCTCCATGCCCAGGTATGGTGTGAAAGTAAAGCAGAAGTGCCATCTAGTCATAGTAATACACTTCATTTATAGACCTCATTTTATTTCCAACATCTCCAAGCCTTGCCAGCATTAATTAATTAAAATCTTGCAACAGCCCTTTGAGTTAGGCAAGGACTATTATATCATTATATTTGTAGGTAAATGTGGAGACCCTGGAGGCTAGATTGAGACTGTCTGCTTTAGGCACTCAATTTAGATGTTGCAACACCTAAAAGAAATAGGTGCTTGGCTCCAGCAGAATGATTCACATCACTTAGGGCAGGTGCCTACACAAACTACACAAGCAAGGCAGACCCCAATACCTTTGAAGCAGCACCCAAGCAAAGCTCATGTTTCTCCACTGACAGGTGGTGAGCTGTGGTGCCTCCATGGGATGACTTGGTGTGGTTGCACACAGCCACGCAGGCACTGGAAAGCATTATTGTCGGGTCTGTGACTGGGTAAGGGCTTAATGCAAGGCTCAGCAGTGTGCATGCTTACCTATCTGAGATCTGAAATGCAAATTCCCTTGTGAAAGGCAAGCACCTGTCTCCTGGGATAAGTGGGAGGAGAAAGCACAAGATATTAAAGGTCTGAGAACGAATCTGGAAACTGGAAAAGTAGAGATGCAGGCTGTCCTGCCCAAGGGGGCTGACCCACTTGCCAGGGCAATACCAGGCTGCAGGTGGGGCTGGGGTGGTGGCACTGACCGCTGCAGCCCAACTGCTCAGCAGCCAGGAAGGTAAGATGAAGAGGCTAGAGCATGTCAGCCAAGTGGAAGAGGAGGTCTTTTGCCTGAAAATCTCCTATTTTAGAGCTCTGTCAGATAAAAGGCATGAGAACAGCTAGGTCAGGGGACAGATAGTCCCTCATGTCCCAGGCTTAGCTGCACTTAGGAATGTCCAGGGATTCCCACACTGCCAAACGGACTCTTCCCTTGTCCCTCTCCTATATCCTGATATCTAGATTCTTAATGCTCTACACTTGTTAGCTGGCCATTAGGGAGCCACTTTTTCATTTGAGAGGAAAGCTGGGCATGGACAAGCGGACAGTGTGCTCCAGATATGCACTGCACAGCCTTGGCTCTCACCTGGTTCAACATTGCAATGCTTGCCTGAAGTCCCCAAACCCCCAGTGTCCCTCTAGTCACTTCCCAGAGCACAAAGGAAGCAGGTGGCTGCAAACAGCACCCATTCTGGGATCTATTTCATAATCAATCAAAAAACACATATAAATAAATACATAAATTTGAAGAGAGGCATTGCCCAGTGGAGGTCAGGATCAAGCACTGCACAACGTGGGTTGGTCTGTCCCCAACAGGCACTCCCAGCTCTCAGCTGTGTGAACACAAGCCAGCCTGCAACAAGCAGTCCGGAGGCATAGACTCTGGCCCACAAAACCAGTATAAATATGCCCCAAGTTAGTTTTGCTGAGGTGTTTCATGCTAGCTGAATGTCACCTAAGACCAGTGGTTTTGGTCGGACTATGACTCAATGAAGTGGGCATTTTCAATACCTGGGGAAATATTAGCTCTGCACCATCATGACTCATAGGTCTGACTGCTGGGAGCTACACACCTAGCTACTTTGAGCTTTCAACCACTGAACATGTGTGAAGCCATATGCTTATGTGCTTAAGTTACTCTTAAGTCTGAAATGCATGGCCCAGACTCATACACATGCTGTTTCCCTGGGAAGTACTACTTCAGATGAAACAGCCATTCCCTGGGATTTTGACATACACAATTCACTCATGTGTGGACTTCAGTAGACTCATGGATGGTCTCAATCACATCCATTGACTTATTCAGCCTCTGCAACATCTGAGAAGCAGAGCTGAGGAAAAGACTCGGGAGTCCTTAATCTGGGCTTGAGCCTGATTTGTTATCATTTTTACCTGCTAGGGGTTTCCTTAATCTCAGCAAGACTTCCCTGATTAGCAGTACAGGAGAATTTGGGTTAATGCATCTTGCTCTACCTACTTCTTAATATAAGAGTGGCTCCTATTAGTATTTTAGCAGTTGTGCTTTTATGCAAGGACTTGCAGAGCTGACTTGGCTAAACTTTAATGGGTATGCTTCTAGTGTGGGAGGAAACGTTAAGCACTGCTTATTACGTTAACGCTAAGCACTTAGAATTACACACCCAGATGCCATAGCTCTATCCAGAGTTCCCAGGCATCTAGCTACTTGACTATCTACCACAGCACACCATATCACACCTATGATCTTCCTTACCGCCTAAAGTAATGTCATGATGCACGGCAGGAGCCAAAGAATGCTGGGTTTGCAAAATGCATGCATTGCTTCAGATTGCAACGAATTCATTTAACAGGGGATCAGGCAACAACCATTAATTTCAGGGCAGCAGATTTATCTGCTCTTCTTATTTACCAAGATGTTGTCTCACCAGATCAAACTGATGACATTGCAACAGCTCTCCCAGTGTACCGACAACAGCCAATATCTGCCGAGCATCGCAGAGAGACAGCCCATTAAAAAAGGTTCTGCCACATCCCTACTGCTCGGTCTGTCCTGTTGGAAAGAGTAAATTTAAAGTTTTCCAGTGTACTTGGCTGAGTCAGAAGCGCTTTTGGGCAGTCATGCACAGGCGCACGTATTGACTGCCCTGCTAGCAGCAACTTTGGCCCCACCGTGCCAAGGGAGATGTGCTATTGTCCTTGGGTGCACTTCCTGAGGCCACGTGTGGGGCGTACACAGCTCCACCCTCAGCTGAGGTGGGAAACTTGTTCAAAGTGGTTTTGAGGTTTTGTTAAGAAGCAAAACAGGAAATGTGCATGAATCTGGAGTTTAACTATTTTTTGAACTTCTTGCTCTCCCGGAGATTATTTTTTTTTAAATAGAAAATAAACAAACATCAAAATGACAAATATTCTGCAACTGAACACGTCCCAGGCTTGGGCTAAGCCCAAGCTTTTAGCGGTGCAGACTAGACTTTGGGCAGCAAAGAGATCCTAGTGTAGTCCGAGGAATTTTTCTTTTCTTTTTTAAGCAAACCAAGTATCTCAAACTCTGTGTCAACTTACTTAAGTGCTCTTATGCCAACTAATAGGAGCTGGCACAGAAAAGAACATTGACTGTTGCTCCCTTCCCAGCCTAAACTGGAAGCATGAAAGGCCAAAGATACCAAGCTGAAATGGCAACTTGTGCCCTCTGCAAAGACCTAATACCCTCAGGGGAAGGATCACAAGTGGTCCTAAAAAATACCTGAGGTACTGAGCTCCTGAAAATCAGTGAAAAGGACAAAAAGCACATCAGTGGGGTAGAAGCTAGGGTGATCCTTCAGGCAGAGAAAGAGTTAATTCAAAAGCCACAGATGCTTCTCAGTTGATGGCATGGGTGAGTAAAGTCTCCTTACTCTGGACTGAGAAGCACAAGCCTGACTTCTCCAGTGTGCTGAGCCCTACATGCCTTGCTGCTACCAATGCTGATGGCATCTACTGCTCTTGTACTGCTCTTATACTGCCCTCTTCCCTTTGGTCCCCAACCCGAGAGACAAGCCAGGCAGCCCAGGAGTGGGAAAGCTTTTCCACCACTGCTGGCCCCAGCATGGGACCTAATGCTAAAATCCTCCACCATGGGAGGATGCTCCCCTCCTCAGTTGCATTCTGCTGATTCACCTACTGAGATACCACTGGGCAAAGCCTACCTAGAGCATCCACAACTGTTTTTAGTGGTGTATAACACCGGATTTGGGTCTCAGTCTGTGATCAGATATGCTGATGTCATTCACAAGCATCCTCACTGCGTGTTACTCATAGAATAAACCTTGGCTGTGCTGTATCTTGCCGTTGGGATCAGCCAGGCGAGTTCTTCACAGTTTGCTCCTGGTTCATTTAAGCTGTCTGTGTGTGCTGCAGGAGGCACCAGCAACACTTTCACTGCTGCTGCAGCATCACTCTGACGTCAGCACTTTTATTTGATTTTCTGTCACTGTTCTTGCAGATTAAATTTCAACCAGTGACCCACGGCTTGATAGCTCATTAGCAAATCCCTCCGAGCCATCCAGTCCTGCTCTTGCCTGACAGTTAACTCTGCATTGCACACACTCCTAAAGCCTCCTTAATCCAGTGACACCCTTTGCAAAAGTTTGATCAGGCTCAGTGCTGCTGCAAAAGCCCCTGTGTGTTCCTGCCCAGCTGCGTGCCTCCTGTGACAGATCATAAATGGGCCTTATTATGAATCCTTGCATTCTAAAACCTCCTCCATGGTCAACACTTTCCTTCCTCATCCTTCCCCTCAGCCCTTGATCTATAGGAGAATTACTCTGATCTCCTTCATAGTCAGTCAAACCTTAAAACAAGGACTTCTTGCTCTTTTCTTGTTTGGCATCATTGCTGCAATCCGGTAGGTGAAGACAACTGGGATAATTCTCTTTCAGCTTTCTTTTGCTGTGATAGATGAATATAAACTCTTGGTGGGTGGTGGGAACAGAAAAGCCTCCCCAGAGCATGCTCAGGAGGTCACAGACCCCAGCTCTCATGCTTGCAGTTGGGCTGGATGGGATGTAAGTCACCCCGAGTACAGGAGGATCCAACTCAGAGCAGATCTCTTGAGCTCAGCTCTTCCTATACCTAGATTTGTATCACAGTGACAGGCAGGTTAATAGTGAAGATACAGCAATTGCTTTGTTTTACTTCCTCCATGGATCTGAACAGACCTCTTGCCTTGTACTTAGATTATCAGTGCCTTCAAGTGAGAAATAATATGCTTTTATAGCGGGTATAGTCCAGAGCTAAAACACATACTTTTTCTTCTAATGCTTCTTAAGGCTGCAACTTAAACAAGTACCCACTGTCAAAATCCTAGCCTGTCCTCTCCCTCCGGGCTAATGAAATTTTTTCTACAGATGCCAAACTGAGGCTGGTTGCAGGAGTTTCCATGGCACAGTACAGGTAGATCCCAGCCGCATGGACTTTGGCCACCAATGGGACACTTCCCAGCCCCACAGCCTCATTTTGCCACAACAGAAACTTCTCTCCTTTGGGGTTGAAGTCAACTTCACTGACTTCAATGGAGAGACATTTGATTTATGTGAGGATGAGAAGAGAATCAGGCCTTGATTCTTTATTGCCTTTTAAAGCCAAGAGCCCAGCAGAAGCCAATTGTGTCTGACGTGAATCTGCTGCACACCCAACGTGGAATCTGCACAATTCCATAAACCAGCAGTGGTCTAAATAAAAACTTCAAACAAGACATTCTGGCATTGGCCAGAAAGAGTGAAGATAAATAGCTGGGAGCAGCCAAGTTGCAAAGGAAGAACTGTTTGACTGTTGGACAGAGAGCAAAGTTAGAGGCAGAAATTAGGCAGGGTGCTGGGAGGCTTGTAACACTCCCAGAAAGCAAAGGGGTCACAGCATTTAATTTGATTAATTCATCGCTGGTCCAAAAGACTTTGTACTGAGCCTCAGGCAGCGCAATAAACATACAATCATTAAGAAAGGAAATAAAAGATTGGTTGGGTGGTAAATACTCCAGCTCCCTCTCCCTCTCCAGCTTCCCTCTTGTTTCTTCTCTCCATGGTCAGTGCAAACATTGGAAGCAGCACAGTAAGCAAGCGGCAGTGCTAAACAACAACAACAGCAAAACCCACTGTATTTCAAATGTCTTGGTCAAAGCACTTTCAAGGAAAGCTTTGACTTGTTTTCCCCATCATTCTTGTCTTCCCTCAGCAGCCCATTCCTCTAGGAACTGCTGTGGGCAGGATGAAGCAACAGCCACGCCACTTTGGCCTCCTCTCCCCATGACTGGCGGAAAACAACAAGAAGGACATTTCTCCAAGGGGGGCTGGACAGCACTTTCAGAGGTCATTTCAGTAGTTTGAGTTGCACACTCAAGCATCCAGGGGCCCAAACAGATGTTTTTATGAATGTAATTGTATTTACAAATAATGGGATTTTGTAAAGCTCGATGCTGGGATTTATGGGCCAGATGGTATAAACACTCACCCTATAACTGTACAGGGCCTGTCCCTCCCCACCCAACACAGGAGGAGGGAACAATCCCCCACTGGCACTGGGTCTGGAAAACTGCTGCAGTTGCCTGAAGCTGTGTAGGAGCCTGGGGTGTTAGAGGAAACCATGGCAGAAACTGAGCTGGGAAGAGTAAGGGTGATGAATGCTCCACACATCCCTGGCAAGTGAAGTTCGCGCCTGGCTCTTCTCCCATCCACTTCAAGTACTCACCATAGCTCTCTGCATCAGGATAGTGGTTTTATCCCCCTTTCCAAGCCAGACACTGGGGTTTAATCCTGTTTAGATATTTTCTGGAGTCATGTGAGAAAGCTACGGTACATAAAATGGGACTCCAAACCCCATGCCACACATCAGCTCACCTCTGCATCTGTGCACACACTGCCACGTGCCACCTCAATGCCACTGAGTCAAATCTTGCTACTGAAGAAAGGAAGGTGACTTTATGCATGTGTTTGAATTGATATTTGATTAAATTTGTTAATTCCCCTAATTGTCCTTTCTCCCCATTTGCCCCAGTATGTAAAGTTGCATCCATGAGCATACACACAAGACTCGGTCAGGATAGGCATTCATAGCATGTCTCTGGGATGGCCAAATGAGAAAACTTTCATCAACATAGTGTTGGACCCATTTCCACTATTCCTGAAATAATATATCCACTACAGAATAATGAACCTACCCTGTAATTCTGGATCTATAAAAATATTATTCATGGAAAATAATATACAAAAAAAAGTAAAGTTTGATTACTAAGACAGTTGAATACTCTTATTTGTCTTGGTCTTCCCTATACATTCAGTAGAAGAAAGAAAGCAGTGTGATTAAAACTTCGTAATAATGATCTAGAAGTTCATATGCTGTTTCTTAAACAACAAGAAAACCCTTGTAGCGGCTTTGCCAATATTTCACCATGTTTGTTTTTGCTCATAGCAAGTCCTGTTTTAAATCACAATAACACGTTTGACTTCTGAGAGAGGATGACCAGAGATTTATTCTGTGCTGCATGGAAATAGCCCATTCCAGCAGAAAACTGAGCTGTGGAGCGGAGTTTTGTCAGGGAAGAAATCTCATCTGGATAAATGTCACTCCTCAGCAGTGTGTGGTTACTTGTAAGTATGTTAGTACTGACATCAGATGAATGCTGTTCATCCACTTGATTGTCACTTCCCCCCTCTTCCAGCGCTCCTCCTACTCTTTCTTTGGAAGGTTTAATCAACCAACTTAAGGCTTTTTAACAGAAACAAGGATATTTTCAAGACAAAGACATTAAAAACAACTTCAAGTAATTGCAGCATAGAGTTGTGCTTTTACTGAATGTGGTTGGGTATGTACATATGTACAAGTGGCACAGCCCCTCTTCCCTCAAGTCTTAGGGCCAAACGCTACTTACTGGTGAATTTCATTCAGCCTTAAGCCAACACCATATAGCCTAGCTGAGAAGGAAAGGTCAAGTCAGAAGAAATTCATTCACTGCTGGATCTCAGGGGTGGAGTGGGTGGGGAACTTGTAGGGAAGTTAAACATTAATTTGCTTGTCATGCTAACTATCCAGCATTCAGAGACTGATGGTTACTACCTTCCTAATAGCTGAGTAGGATTAACTTTATATTCTTGTAAATTTACTGTGCACGTTGTCTGTGCTATATGCGATGAAACCCATGTACTTCTTAGCTGATCTTTCAGCCATGATGCCTAACATGCAAGACACCCTTTGCTTGTATATCTGTATCAATGACACAGTGCGATTGAGTGCACCCTCAGTAAGTTTGCAGATGACACCAAGCCAAGTGGAGCAGTGATACAACAGAAGGAAGGGATGCCATCCAGAGGGACCTGGGCAAGGCTGAGAATTGGGACCACGTGAACTTAATGAGGTTCAACAAGTGCAAGGTGCCAGCAGCGTGGGCTTGCAGCCCAGAAGGCCGACAATTCCTACTCTTTTCCAAGGCACAAGTTACAGCATTAACACTGCTCATCAGCAATTCAAGCCTCTTCTTCAGTACCACGTATGAAAGAGAAGCAGGCTGGCTTGCCAAGAAGCTGAGGAGTTTGCCATGAGGACCTCTTTCAAACACAGCTCTGCTCTCAGTCTCCCCAGCCCAGCTGTGTCACCAATCTGTGGCCTCTCCCTTGGTCCCTCACCTGGGGCTTTAGCATCAACTGGCGAGCAGATGAAAGGCTCAGCCATCCAGCTGTGCACAGCGCCTCAGGTCACGCAGTGCCAGAGGGACATCAGAGCATGTTGCAAATGCATGAGGTGCACCTCTGGCTGTGCAGAGCAGAGGGAGAGAGTCAACTCCAAGGCTTATTGCACAACACAGCTGGAAAGATCTCTTTAGGATGTGCTTGAGTGACAGTACAGACTGTAGCAGGGCAGGGTCTGAAGCACCTGCAGCATCCTTGCCTACAGACCTGAGCAATGCCACCAAGTAGTCATCTGCTGCAGACAAACAAGCAAGTAGTGTTCATTTTGGTACCATTAACCAGTCTGTTTAAATACAGGAAGGTTGGGTGAGTACAAGGAATCTTGGGAAAAAAAAAATAGCGAAAAAAAGCAGTAGAAAGAAACAGGTCACGTGAAGAGGATGGGAAGGAAGGGGAAGAGTTATTACCCAGTGTTTATGGAAATGATCTCCAGAGCAATGGTAGAGAAATGGGCAGTGCACGTGGAGAGCAGCCACCTGCATTTACTCTGCACTTTTAACTGCAGGAGGTCCCAAGATGTGCCAAATGAGCGAGAGCTCACAGGGTCCCCTCCAGAGAATGTCCAAGCTGGTGCCATGCAGGGAATGGAACAAGCTTCCTGCAGCCAAGTGAGGTGGCTGATGGCACTCCCTGCAAGGGACCTTTTGCAGAGATTTCCAGCTCCTCCAGAAAGCAAGTGTAATGGTTTTTCCTAACCTTTCTAGATCACAAAATCATATGCAGGCATTAGGGGTATATAGCAGGGCTGTTTGCTACCATATGCATTGCCAATGCATAGCATCAGGAACACTGAACTTTTCAGAACTTGCTAAGTGCTGTTATAACTCAGGTAATAATGATAAAAATAGCAACAATACAACAGTGCCTTCACCAGCACACTACAGCAAAGCTAACTGCAAAGCCTAAATGCTGAAGAGCAATAAATGGTCCTCTCATCACTCTTATCACAGATATCTCTACGCAGGGTGGGTGGCTTTTGCTCCATATGTCATCTCCAGCAACACACCATGAAGTTGCAAATGGCATTCCTGAGCATGCCAAAATGCCCATGCAGTAAAGATAAACACTGAAATGATTATATAAATTTATTTCCAGCTTTCACCTGAGTATTCAGGATGTCTCCTTTTATTTCTGTTATATATTACTTTTATATTGTGAGACCAGTTGTGAAAGATGACAAATACGGGATGGCAGGAACAATCAGGATATGGAATTGCCTCCTGGGACAGAGATGTGTTCTCATAGGGCGCTTCCCCACCCCCCTCACCCGCCCCTTTTACCTTTTATTTTTATGATTAGACAATCACTGTTTAGCCACCTCAGGGAAATGCAAGGTGAATTAGGAGAAAGAAGGCCAAGGTTATCATGGAAAAGTTTAATCCCTCCTCAGTGGAAACCAGTTAATAGCTATGGCTAGACTCAAGTATGGACCTCTGTTGGGAATCCCAGTGAAGGTCAAAGGCAGAGAGGAAAAAAGCTGCACGGAGATCTTAGACAGTCATAAGCAGACAGATGTTCCTAGGCTTTAATGAGCAGTCTTGGCTCCAGGCCTTTCTTGGCAGAGTTGTTTAGTTTTAGTATTTTTCCTTGTAGTGCAAGGTATGGCTCTGGTTAGCTGGCTCTGCTTAGTTAACTGCTGATGATTTTTCCATCTAAATAATAGCTTGACAATGAAGAAACCAGTTCATAATCTGTGACTTGATGGATTAGGTCATGGGGAATGGTGTGCAGTTGTAATCACGAAGAACAAAAAAAAATAAATAAAAATAATAATTCTGGTTTAAATGAAAACCAGCTTTATGAGTTTGAACAGCAAATCTGATGAAGCTCCTATTGCAATTTCTACCACTCCATCTTATGTTTTTATTGTCATGGACAATAAACAGAAGGAAAATGACAGGAAATAGACTTTTTCTTAACAAATTCTATTTCCAAATCAGCCTGGTGGGGATTATGCCCCTAATTTGGAAACTTGTTTGGGTTCACCAGTGCTAAGAATTTTTTCTTGACAATCTGCTGTGCCTAAGTGAAATATGTTAAATTGGGAAAACAGGCTCGGCAAACATCTTCTTCTCTGAAGGGAAAGAGGCTACACATCCAACTGTTATCAGACTGGGAAATCAGTAACTTTTAGTGGACAACAGCAAAACAGCCCTGTAAAAAAATCTGAAGATTTTTAACCCTTGTTTGGTGGGACACAACATCTTTACTGTAATAGCCACCACATTGCTTGCTGGAGAAGAATTTTTTTATTTGACAGGCATGTAGCAACCCTGATGTAGCCAGGGACTGAATTCAGTCTCTTTCCTATGTTTCCAAGTGTCTATTTTCTGGGTGTCACAACTGCTCTGATATAATGTGATATTGTGAATGGAAATGTTTCCGTAGGATAAGCTCTCATTTTAGACTGCTTTTGATTATAATAGCACAGACCCTGGTCTCCGTGAAGGAAATGGAAATGTCTAGGTGGCTTAAGTATGAGCAGACCTTGGATCTCAATCAGCTACAAGTCAATAAAAAACTTAAGAGCCTCACATTGGCAGGTTATACAAATTCCCTGTTCCCTCTATGTTCTCTGCTGATTTTCTTTTCTTTTCTTTTTGGAGGCTATGAATTATGTCTCTTTGAAGCTCTTTTTTAGCACATCAGAATCCCGTCCATTGTTGGTTGGTTCAGTAAAGCTCACCCTTTTCCAGAACCAAGTGTGAAATCTGCTTTGTGATAAATATCTGATGGTGCAGGAGCTCTGGGCTTGCTCCCAAGCTAAATTCATTTATATTGCAGTGAAACACCTGCCTCTGTGTCATCACAAATGCAGCTCCCTATTGTAAAGTACAATTCAGTCTTTCAGACAAGATTCAGATTCCTTTCCCCCAACTCTGCGGGAGAGGAACAGATGTCCTTAGCATCCAAAAGAGCTTCCTCCCTTCCTATATACTCAGCTTGTATTTCCAAGTCATGCATCCTCAAACTCTTCAGAGTCAATTGGCTAGGGTTTATTGTTTCGATGACACCAGTCCCTCCCACAGCCACTTGATGCTCAGGATAATTACCTTACACCACACCTGCCAACTGGAAGTGACAGATTTACGCAAGGATTGTACCCAGGGTCTCCATATATTCAGCACTGCCATTGCTGTGATGGGTCCCTCTGGACCACCAGTACACCACACCAGGCATGGGACATTGACCCACAGCTTCCCCTACAACTTGCCCAGCCCATCAACAAATTGATTTTGTACACTTTGTGGGCCAGAGGGAAGACTGCTCAGTACTATGGCTGTACTCCCAAAGGCTGGGCAATGACCAAGACCTCGAGACATTAGATCCCAGAAAGAGGGATGCCTACTTTTCCAACAGACTTTGCAATTGCTGCTGTTGCAGAACGCAATGGCTAGATTTTTGAAGAACTTTTGTTCCAGCAAAGATAAATGTACAAAGGCAAGAGAAATATTTATATATTAAATAAATAAATAAATAAATAAATAAATAAAAGTTTAACGATTCAAATACTTCTAAAGGTTTCAGCTTAACATGTGACCAAAACAGGATTAGATGAGAAAAAGCCAGAGAAGTTAGTGACTCAAACATAGTTGTTGGAAAACACAAGTTTTAAATTATTCAAATTTAAATTTAATTTTAAATGCAGAAAGATAAAATGGAATAAAATGGAGCTTACCTGAAGAGGCTGAAGAATCATAAGTACTTCTGTCCTTCCTATTTGTCCTGAAGGGCTGAATGTCCTTTTCCCTGTAAGTTCCAAACCCTTCAAAGCTTCTTCTTTTATTCCCACTTGCATCGTTGTCCCGCTTCTCACTCGAGGAATTCATTTCACCAAACATGTCCAGGGACTCTGATCTTGCATTACTCTCAGTATTACCAGAGTATCTTTTTGTGCAAGAGTCAATGGGATCATTGCTTGAGTCACTTTTATCTTTACTCTGCGTCCACTGCTGGGCATCAGAAAGTGATAACGTAGACAGCGTATCCACTTCGAAGTTACTCTTTGAGCCTTTGTGCCCAGATTCACAATGCTGGTGCTTCTGCTTCTCCTTATGCTTGCTTTTCTCATTGAGCAAGGAGAGATCTTTATCTGAGCCACTTAGCCTTTCATTGATTGCATGGCTGGAGAAGCCAGTGGACTTGCTAGCAAAGAGACCACTCAGATCTTCGTGTGTCCCCAGTATCCGCTCATCCTTATGCTTGTGCTTATGTTTGTGTTTCCTTTTGTGAAGTCGGCCACTTGAAAGGCTTGTTCCTCCGACCTTTGGAGGAGCCAAAGAGGACTGCATGTCTCCAAGGCCCATTCCCACAGGTGTTTGTAGGTGCACTCCATGTTTTGTTTTATGCTTGGCAGTGGTGGACATCTTCATATGAGAGCTTGCATGGAATTGGGGTGGGGGCACGGTAGGTCTCATAAATGGGGAAGCCGCTCCGAGCGTGTGAGACAGGTACAAAGGAGCTGGATACTGACCATAGTAACCAAGATTCATCATAGGCATTGATGTGTAAGGCATTCCATAGGGTGCATAGTAACTCCCACTGGGAATAGGGTAACCGAACCCTTGTAAAAAAGGCACCTTTGTCATGGTGTCATTGGTTTTGGCAGGTCTACCACGCTTCTTCTTAGACTTCATATCAGAGGTCCTGCGAAGATAGAGCAATGGGTCATACTGGATATATGGCACAGGATAGTAGTGATCAAAATTAATCCTGAAGATGCTGGGATATGGATTTTCATGATAAAATGTGTAACTTCGATGGGAAATCCTGAACACTTGAAACTTATTGATGAGTTCCTCAAGGTCTGCCAGAAACTGGAGGTCATCTCTGTTCTGCAGGCTTTTCCTTTTCCTCTTGTGCTTTGGCTTTTTAATGCTCTCATGAGAGAGAAAGTTATCCACAATGAGATGTTTCTGCCGGTGACCATGCCTGTTCTTTGTGCTGGTGTCAGATGGGATAGCCTCTGGATTGTCCAGGCTGCAGAAATCAAAGGAGTATCTCCGGCGGGATTCTGAGCTTTTCTCGGCTTGGTCAGAAGTGCTGTTGTTGTCTGTACCTATCCCGCTGTCGCTTGGTATGGTTTCCTCACTGTGAGACTCACTCACTGGCGACAGAGTGACTTCTTTCAGAGAACCTATTTCACAGAGGTGGGAAGGTGAATTAGCCATTAACCTGGGTGGAGACAGCTTCCAAGTTCCACTGTGCATTCCTTTCTGGGTTTTTGTAGGAAGAGCACTGATAGGTTGAAGATTTGGCATAGTTTTTAACTCTGAAAAATTTGTTTCAGTACTTGCAGGGCTAAGGTTGCCATTAGTCCCCACTAACTGTGTCGAAAGCGGATGAATAGCTGCTGGTGACGATGCCACAAGTGACTGCAGGTTGGAAGGCACTGCTGGGTTTTCTGGCTGGCTGGAAACAGGCCTTGAGTGCTTGATGGCTGTCTTAGGTTCTTCTGGCTGAGGCTGCAGCTCTGCTCTTGGCTTTCTGCCCCTTTTTTTACCAATATAGATAGTCCCCCTCTTGCTGACATTGATCTGCTTCCCTAGCCTGGCATCAATGGTTGTTGGCCCAGCACTAGATGGTGGCTGGACTTTCGCTTTCAGAGCTATGCTGCTGGAGCAGGAGGACAAGATCTGATTGAGAATATTCTTCCTTTTGAGGGTCTTCATCTTGTTAATGGTCTTGATAGTCTTCTTATCCAAGACCCCAAGCTTCCCAACCTTTTTATGAAATTTGAGTTCACTGATGGACTTGTCCTCTCCTGGGACCAACTGGGCCAACTTGGCCAGATTACGTCTCCTCTTCCTTTTCTTTGTTCCTGGAAACTCACGATTGATTGGACTCACTGGGCTGGTAGAGGTTCCCTCATGAATGGTTTCAACAGTGAGCAAAGGCTGTTTCTTTGGTCGTCCTCTTTTTTTCTTGACAGGTGTGATCACAGTAAGACTGTCTGTATTGGTATACAGAGGGCTGGATGGTGTGATGGGATAGGCTGAAGGAGGCTCCACCATCAGCTTCTCCGATGCTGTCATGGAGGTCTCCCGAAGGAGAGATTTAGGTTTGCTGCAGGTCCATCGCCGCTTAGCTGCAAGTTTGGGGTGCTGGACCTCAGATAATTTGCTAGCTGTAGGAAGATCGGTGGATAGGAGAGTGGGTGTCACAGCTACAGGTTTTCTAAGTCGGGTGGCGCTGTTGGGGGAAGCTTTGTCAGTAAGCACACTGCTGTCAATAGCTACTAAGGGGGACTCATTTTCAATCACTTTCCCTGGCTTTGTGGCTCGAAGATCTTTTTTACTCCCCTCTGACTGAGAGCTAGTCCTGTTTGCTACTTCACTGCTCATAGCAAGTGCAGAAGGCAGGCTTTTCTCCTGGATAGTTTTCTCCATAGACGATTTTGTAGATTGCCTTTTTTTCCTTTTGTGGCCAGATGAATCTGTTGTCGGAGACTTTATTGGGATAGTAATTCGTACATGACTGGTGTCACTTTCACAACTGCTAGCAGAAGTGGGATTCTGCTTCGAGGGTGACACGTCCAACACAGTGTCCATCGAGTAAGACTCCTTTTTTCCTTCCATGCTGTCATGGGATTTGCTATCAAATACTTTTTGAGCACTCTTCACCCATTCAATGTCTGCAGTTTGGATGGTTTGATTTATCAAGTCTTTTTTGCTGGACTTCTTCTTTGTACTCCCAGCAGGCTGATCGGGGGCCTCCAGCTGCACACTTCCCTCTTGATCACTAAGAGTCAACAGCCCGTTGCATTCAGTAGCGCTGCTTGGCTGGGCAGCTGCACTAATGTTGTTGGGTGATGGGACTGCACTGCAGATGGCAAGCTCTTTGCTGCTGGCTGACAGCTGCCCCCATGTGCTGCTGGCACAGGACTTCTTTGCTTGGGATTTGCTGAAGGAAACTCCTGGCTCTGGAGTGGTGGCCTTGGTGGCACTGACTGCTTCTCGACTGGGTTCTGTGTTGATGAAACAACTTTGAGAAGTGGATCCAGTATCAGAGCTTGCTGACCAGTCAAGATGGTGCTGGTTGCTACTTTTCTGCTGGTGCTTTGATTTTAAGGTGTCACCGGTGAAGTCTTGTTGGAGGCCTGGATCATAGTGCAGAGCAGAATGTTTTTGTGGCCTGTCATACACCTGGAATGCAGAAGGAAACAAAAATAGGAAAAAATGTTAGTTTACCAGTCCAGTTGTAACCACTGGTTTCAGCTCTTTCATTATACAATGAATGAAAACTCTTCTAAGCTGAGGTCCTCATAAGGATTAGCAGCCTTTATAAAATGTTCTTATACTCCAGTCAAATTTTTAGATTCATGCACTGTAAACAAGTTTTGTTTTGTTTTCCCATTCTAAAAACAATAGAAATACTTCTAAAATGTTAAATTGCTGAGGAAACATCTTCTATTGATTTTTAATTTAAAACACAAGTAAAATATTCCTTTTCAATGGATGAATGGTGTAACTCAACCTCCTGGTGAGAATCTCGTTTTCCTTAAATGTAATTCCTTGCAGAACTTGATCAGAACTAATCCCATTGTAAACAACAAGAATGCAGAATTATCTAAGAAGTTACAACAAACTAGACGAAAACCCATGAGCTCACTTCTCCATGAAGTCAAAATCTGAAAAAAATTACTTGCTTTAATTTTCACACAGAAGACATCCCCACAAAATCAGTGCTTAAAAATGATAAGCATCAAGCGTGTTGGGTATGCTTGATGTTCAAGCATGCTTGGGTTCAAGATTTGCATTACTCTTTTTCCATTTTAATAATTTCCTCTTGCATTGTTGGTAAGAGACATTTTCAATATGATTTCTAATCCCACAGCAGCCTTTCAAATTGCAGGGGAAATTTGGTAAGGGCAGAACTACACCAAAAACTTCTATAGAGTTAAAGAAAGTCTACTTTTTCTTCTTGGTAGGCATTCTTCAGATAGAGAAATTATATTTGTTATATTTGTGCCTTTTTCTAAAGTGTCTTAAAACAAACAAACAAACAAGAACAAACAAACAAACAAAAAAAACTTTTTATTTTCCATAACTGATCTCTCCTAGCCATTTGTTTTCTTCTGTGAAATTTAGGTGCTATATTTTGTAAAGTTCTGGACCTAACTGCGCAACTGGTTTCGTACACCTAGTACTACAAACAACTGTTCTTAGCAAACTGCAATGACACCGTTCTGAATTCCAAATAAATGATGAGAGACTTAAAATAAATGCGTAACCAAGGAAAGAACAATAGAAAACAATTGCTTAGCGTCTCATGTTCCTGCAAACACGCTGTTACAATTAAGTTTCTATCAGCAGCCTTACATTAGATCCCTGCTTGGGGTGTTTGCCAGAGATTCTGGGGTCAGCGTAACAGGGCTCTGAGCTCCTTCAGACTTAGTTTTCTGGGAAAATACGTGTCCCTAGTTTTGGGCAACTCTGGAGGGATTTGAAAGGTGCTAAACAGTTGAAGCCCACAGTACTTTATTTAGTGACCAATAAACATGCAAGTTATAAGCAAATTGATAATGTGATATTCTTAGTGTGCATATAAAAACAGGCATGTGGCCTTTCTGGAATAGGCAGCAATGATGAAGCTGTTCTAGTCCATCGTTTGAGGAGTAATCAGGGACTCTTAAATCCTGTGGATAGCTCAGCTGTCGTGCATATGGACCAGCTATGCTTGGGGAAAGCAGAGATTTCCAGGAATTGTGGAGTGAGAAAATGAAAGCACGCAGCTGCGGTGAAGCTGCAGATGTCGCGGGCGAGTGACACCCGTTTTTTTCAGCCTGAGAAAAAAGCCGAAAGCATAAACAGACCTCAGGGAATGAATCAGTTCATCCTCCTTGCAGTGGCCTCCCACGCGTGAGCCACACAGCGCGCAGTGGCCCAGGGCTGCACGGCTCCTGAAGCACGATGTCAATGTCTGCCTTTGGTAAAACACGAGAGAAAATGCAGCCCACCCACTTCCACGTCCTCGGGATGAGGTTTAATAGCTTGCTGTGCCACACAGAAAACATCCTCTTCCTGACGTAACTTGATGTCTGACTTGAAAAAGGCCTGGAAATGGAGGGCCGAGGCCTCTGCTGGCCTGCACCAAGGCAGGGCCAGGCTGCTTCTGCAGAGATCCTGGCCTTGTGGCTGCCATCAAAGCAACTCCCCCACCCCACACCCACGTTATTTACAAAATGCAAAGCTGCAAAACCAAATGACCTGAACAATTTTATTTGCAAAAAGAGAGGCTTAGAGCTGTGAGTGAAAACATACACTGACAACACCTTGGTCCTTCGAGCGCACTGTACACATGAAGCTCTCTGGTTTAAAAGAAGCAATGCTTTCTGATCTATGTTTAAAGGCAGTTAATAAGGGCTCAGAACTGAGAGGCCAGTTGTATATCAGAGATGAGAGCTGATATATCACTTGGCTCCTCCAGCCTCATTTTCTTGTCCTGCACCTTATAAAATGATGATGCAACTTCCAACATATCCCTATTGTTAACTTTGTCATTACTGCAGCACCACAGGGCACCACAACATCCATCTTACAACTCACGAGAAAGATATGCCCCTATCATCAAAGGTGCCAACTCTGGAGGCATTTAACCACACTGATAATCACTCCATTTTCAACAGGGTTTCAATAAACATCTAGTCTGCAGGATCAGAGGACTTAATTTCCTAAGAGAGATGTCAAAACTACATATCTGCTGAAGCACATAACAGTCCACTGCGTCTCCTCATGCTACTTCTTCCAGCACAAGGTTTACTGTTTACTCTCCCTTGCCAGACACATCCAGGTCACCCCAAAATAATTCTTCTGCAGCTTGGTAACCAGAGATCATGTGGCCGCAGCAGCTTGTGTTTCACTTGCTGGAATGAATAGTGCGGACTGTCCACTTAAAGCATGGGCAACTTGTTTGAAAGTAATGCAGCAAAATCTCTTTTATTCCTGGTGTGTCCTTCTGGGTTGCTGTCTGATCCCATCAGTACTAATTTTTAGGTGTCAACTTGCCCTGCTGGATAAGCACCACCCTAAGAAGCAAACAAGCCCCAGTTTAGTATACCTTACTCCTGAGATGAGTTAGCAGAAGATACCAGAGATGTCAGTAGGATAAGAGTGAACAAGACTCTTTAGAAACCTGTACCTTGGTGCCTTTCACAGAAATTCATTATTTTATTCACTTGGGAAAATGTAATATACTACAGCTCTGTAGTTCTCAGCAAGGGGCTCTTGACTTGAACAGAGTTTCTATGGCAGCAGAACTGAGACCATCACCAAGAATAGTAGGCTTTTTCAAGAAAACAGAAAGATTTACCTTTATTTACTTTTGTTGTTGTTGTTGTTTGTTTTGTTTTGTTTATAATACCCTAAAAATACTTCAAACTTAATGCCTGACTATATTTGTAGCTTGCCATTTTATTAAAGGATATTTTCTTCAGCAGCTAGCCATTCTGGACAGGACCCTGCTCCTTTGTCTGTTAGTAGAAGTGTAACTTAACCTGTGTAATTTTATCACTTCTCAACAAACTTGGTCAATTTTTCTCTTGACATTCAGTTTACAGGAAGTGATCAGTGGGTAACAATCCCATCTTTCCTTAAAAAAAAAAAAAAAGAAAAAAAAAAAACACAAACGGATATGGAAGCTAGCAGTTTTTGTAACTGCAAAGGAGTCTGAGCAACATAATCCAGTATATGCTAAGCTGTAGACAAAAAAAATAAAGCATGAATCCTCTTATCATTAGTGAAATGGTTTTAGTGACAAGCTCATAAGTTTCATTCCTCAAGCTTAGGCTGTTGTGGGTAGGCCCACAGGCAGGATACTTTCTGTTTACCAGCAGTTGAAGTGCACTATCCAGAGAGCAGAGGAGATGGCACTGTGTGCTTTACCTGCCTTGTCAGACCTGTGCATCCCCACACTTGCAGATATGCTTACTCCTCTTTACAGTTTTATTCTGGTATACAACCCTTGCATGTGAAAAGAATAAGCATTTTATATCAGTCTCCTGATGAACGGCACCCTACTCTGCAAGCAGTACCCAGTGGCAGAATTCATCCCTACAGGACTTTTTTAATTTAACTACTGGATGTCTCACGCTGCCTCCCTGTTTCCTCTGAGCTTCTCTTCAAACCTGTATGTTGCTTCCAGCCCCAAGGCAGAAGGAGATACCATAACCAAATCAAGTACTTAATAAAGTAATAATAAAAACCCAAACTAATCTATAGAAAAATTAAAATAAATAGGGAAAAAGAATGGAGAAACTTATTATGTGAAAAAAAAAAAAAAAGGTTGCTTAGAGGGTGTGGTATCCTTGTATTCCAAATGCACCTTTATTCCAGAGGTAACACACACACAGCTTGTCAGGAATCTGGCTTGCAAATCAAAGTTAATACTACAACGCCCCCTCTTTAAATCATTCGCAGATCCATCTGTGTAATGGCTCCTCAAGTGTAATTCCCTATTAAGAGGCTTTATCTGGAGAGATAAGCAGCTGGTTCCCATGTCACTAATTGCTGTCTGCTGTGATTTTAAAACATCTGCACCATTGTGCTCTTCATTTTCATATTCTAATCACCCTGAAACTTGAAAAAGGTACATCATTGATTGTTTCTGTGGGTTAATTAGTACACAGTCTCCTTGTAGAGACAATTTAAAGGCAGTCAGAACCTCAATCAGCAAGTTTGTTTTAAAAATTAATAACATCGGGAGTGTCTGTGGGGATTGGCATCCACAGTGACACATCAGAGCGTGCTCTGGGGATATACCATCCTTTGTTATCTTCTTCATAGACTGGAAATAAAATTATTTAAAAAAAAAAAAAAGAAGAAGAAAAAGAGGAAAGGCTTTCCTAAATGCATAATGTCACTTAGAATCAGAGTCTTGGGAAGTGTTTACTTTTATCTCAGGGCCACCCCTGCCTCTCAAGCAGGCATGAATCTCAGCAAAACATTGCTCAATAACTCTGTGTGATCTAGGAACCTGTAAGGCATTTTTGGCAGCAAATTGGGCAACAAGGAGCTGGCATCTTATTGGAAATCAATGGGGTGAGGCTGTGACCACTTCAATGTGTGCAGGCCTGGGGACTGCTTGCCACCTGGGTTGTCTGGATGCTGGGACACAAGGTTGTTCCCAAGCTATGCAGAGAAGGTATTTAGCTCAGGCCCAGCACTCTGCTAAGGTGGCTGTGTTGTATGCAAACTGGACCTTCCTTGCACCTAGCTAGTTTAGAGCAAAGGTAGGTGGTGCCTAGTAAAAGGTCAGACTGAGATTTTTCCAGGACTGAAGGAATAAATTTGGCTGCACTGAGAGTAAGTGGAAAATACAATGGGCACTTGCTTTTTGGAAAAACAAAACCAAACCAAACCAAAACAAAAAAACACACCAAATGCTGCTTTCATCCTTCACATGGATTTCTAAAAAACAGGAGAAACTTCAGGTAATTTGTTCCTCTTGAAAAGCTTTCTCTTTAGTTTCTGCTTCCTAGACACGCATGAAAACACGTTACTGGAAAAGAAAACCCTTTGAGAGGAAGAAAAAACCTGAGATATCCCTCTCCAATGCATGAATAAATAATCCTAGCTCAGCTCATACTCTCACTCAAAAACGAAACTGAGCATTTCCTCCTATGTCCCAATGGGACAGATGAAAACTGCTCGCTTGAAGCCCATAATTTGAACTCCAGGTTGGAGATATTTCTCATCTTTTGGTGAGCGCACTGAGCCTTCCTGGGGTAGCATTACTCTGTAAATAAAAGATGCCAAGTGTAGGAGACTCCAGGTTCAGGGGAACTTAACTCTGGCCTGATGACTTACCGCTTGAGCAGTCATTGCGATCAATTTATAGCAGGGGTCTGTGATCAAATCAGGTCAGTTTGTAATAGCAAGTGTCTGAAACGGTTTCAGGAAGTCTTTTAGGTCCTTGGTGACTCTAACCAGTGAGGAGGTATCACAAACTGACATATGACACCTGCTAGAAGGGCAAACAGCAGTATTGTCTTGTAAGAAACCCCACTGAAGGTAGTTCAAAACCAATGTAGGGATTTTAATTCCGATTGAAATATGAATGGAAAATGTGTCAACAGGCACTAACATGAAATTCATCATTATCATTCCAAAGAAAGGGGATTTTTCAGAGCAGTGTATCAAATTCATTGTTCCCAGAGCTCACTCCTTCCCCGAAACCCTGAGCCTTCAACAGCGCAAAGCCCAAACACCACCACACTCACAGGAGCGAGGATCATTCATTAGAAATTGACAGGGAGGCAGGAATTAACACAAAGCTGCAGGGAGACTACTTGAGAGCAAGACACAGCATGGGGTAGGAGTGGGTTAATTAAAAGCAAAGCATCACCTGTTTGTGTCCATTCACTGAACACAAACATCACAGACTGTGGTGCAAGTCAGCACAAATCAGGAGCAGCTTCACTGAAGCTGCTGGGGGTCCTTCCAGATTTGCACTGCCATTATCACACAGCTCTTTCTTCCCTGAGATATTTGTGTAATCACATCAAACAGAGAGGCTAAAGTCCCAAGGAAATGATGGTCCTGTTATTTGCTGCTGTGCCATAAGTACCTTGTTGTTCATTCCGTGGGCATCATCTAGATAAATTAATAAACATATCAATAAAGCAGATGATGTTGCAAGAGCTTTTGCATTACTTATCCACATATCCTTAAGGAAAAGATAAAATAATGCAAAGAGATTACTGAATAGTCCAAAGATGCTCACACAGTTGCAAATCTTATTTTTTCATGTATTTCTACTAAAGCATCACGATTTGCTAAATAACGCACAAATTTCACAGTTAGTCCAAATTAATTTTGCTACTGCTTTGAACCATATGATTTGCACACTAGTTCAATCTTCAGCTGCATTTAAGACATGTCCAATTTCCAAACCCAGGGACTGAGGATTTTGGGGTTAAACTGCAACAACATGGTGAATTTATAAAGGTAGGATTTGGATCTCAGGGCTAATCCACTCCTTACTCATGGGATAGGGCCATCTCTACAACACATACTTTCTTTATCAGATGTTTAAGCAACTCATTTCAGGGCTTTGTATTAAGCACCAAGTCTGGGAAAACTCTAAACAATGGGATTTTTCTATCATCTCCAACAAAGAGCCCATCACCAGTGACATAACAATACAGTTTAAATATCGTGTACAAGCATAACACAGTTTGCCGCCCCAGTTTAGGCAGAGAGAACAATTGGGAGACCAGCTAAGGAGGACTACAATGGACTAACACAGTTTTGGCAAGATAACCCTGGTTCAATCTTTGCTTGGCCTTAAGCCAGCACAAAGAGTTTTAAGTGAGCATTTCAACTGGACATTATGTCCACGAAGCCAGGGCTCACAGTGCAAAATGCCTTGCTAAGCTGCTTTGCTTTCATTTGTCCAAAAGCCTTGATAAATGAACTTAATGGCATCAGTGATATAAGGGCTTTATCTTTGACACACAAGAAATATATATAAATATATCTTAGATTTTACATATTTGTATTTTTATATATAAAATGTGTTTCTATCCCTTCAGAAGTGCCATAGCCAACTACTTCTTCTGGTGTGCAAGCACAGTTTCCTACTTCAGCCTGCCCTTCCCTTCAAGCCTTTGAGGGCAATGTATACCTCTACAGTGACTTGGCCAAAATAAAATAGCAGAAGGATCCCAGGATCGATGGGGTCCTGTTGGCCCTTCAGAAATGCGAGCAGTAAGAAGTGTTCATCTCTGACAAGTCTGCGGTGGTGTCCGGGATGTTAATGCTTCAGCACGTCTCGGGTTACTAAATTGGAAATAAGGATGTGAGCAGCTGTGTACTGTAAGTCTCTGCTGTATTTTTTAAAAGCCTGCAGCGCTTAATTTGCATTGAAAGATTTCTTTTATCTTTCATTTATTATAGGAATTGCAGTTTTACCCTGAAAGCTTTGCATTTATTTATTTATTTATTTATTTCCAAGGGGTGGGGGAATTATAGATGGCTTTTCCATTGAGGCCAGTGCTTCTTTCCACTAGAGTTAAATAATTTGATTATAAATTGAGTCCTTAAATGTCAAGGAGATGCTGAATTCACCTGAAAACAGGCATTTAGAGAAGCTCATAAAAGCTGTGAGCTCCAGTCAGTTAGCTCATCATTCTTTTAGCATGCACTTCATTTAGCAGTTACTGACTGCCAGATTAATTCTTTCAAAGCATCCTGATTGCAGCTAAGGTCTATCATGAAGTATTGCATGTGCTACAGCATTAGCACAAAGTCCAGAAATCTGCCAGAACATCTATTTGGCATAGCTGGGTAAAAGCTCATGAAAATTCACAGCAGAGTTCAAATATACCAAAGAAGAGGAGTGTTCTCCCACCTCCCTACATCATGGGATGAGTCCTGCATCACCAATGTCGAGACAACACCAGGTGTGCCTTCAGCAAATTCACCCTGAAAAAATGAACTTGATCTGCAGCAAGATGTGGGTGGCTCATTCCTTCTGGAAAATCTGCCTAAACAGGTCACACATGACAAATTTCTATCTCCAGGGAAGACAGGTTTGAAGAAAGACACCCAGGAATACACTGGGATGTCTGAGGCCAGGAGGATGCCAACATCCCCCTGCAAATCCTCTTGCAAGGCTATAAAAGCAATTTCGGGTGGCACCACCATCACAGGCAGCCCTGGATAAACCTGAACACCTTCCTGCAAGGACCGGTCTTACCATTCCATGGATTTGGCTCCTCGAGGTGCCTCATCCTTCCAGACCCATTCACCAACTACCCTGCTGCACCTGTAGCAAAGGCTTTCCCACCAGGGGAAATTCAAACAGGCTAGCACTACTGTTCTGGAGCAACAACAAATAATCATATGACACCAATGTTTTGGTGGCAATGCTAGTTGGGGTGATGATGAGTGGTGCCACATTTTGGAGGGCATTGCTGTGCTTTTTCACAATGACATGCTTCTCTGCTTTGATGTTCATCTCTCAGCTCTCCTTCCCCTCCCTCCCCAGCTATGGCAAAATCACCTTTACTAATAAACCTCCAGCTTGAATAGCAGGTTTTATTTAGTGTGCTATAAAAACAGTCATTTCTCAGATCATAAAAGGGGCTCAACTGGACTGCATCATTTTGCTGAAGTGAGTTTTCTGGTGGAGCGATTCTCCCTTCTAAATGCCACAGTTCCCCACCACCAGTATTTATGTACCAAAATGAAACGCAATTTTCTGTATTTTATTAAGTGTGAATCTCCAGCGGAAACCCATTTGGGAGCTGAACCGAGGATTTAATTGTCCCTTGATTTTATACTTTCAAGACTTTCTCAGCTGTTTTCACAACAACTGCTCCAGACTAACTATGCTTTTATTAAGGTACAGCAGCATTCCTTAAAGGCCCTGGCCAAGGTTAGGTTTGGTTTCTACAAATATAAATCAACAGCAGCACAGACTGAAAAAAGAAAGCGTTGGGAATAGCCACCTAGAAAAGAGACTTGCAAGGTACCCCACGCAGGACTTTGTGCTTAAGTGGCCTCCCAAACTCCTCTGGCACCTCCCTAAGGATAAAATTCAGCCCATTGAGTCCACAGCCTTTCACCCAGGACTTTGAATGGACAAGCAGAAAGACATTTAATGCAAATTCAGGCCTGGGATTACCATCCAGAACAGCAAAGCACGTAGCTCTCCTGGCTCAGGGTTTGGCTTATTATTTGGCTTGGGTTGGAAGGGACCTCAAAGACCACCCAGTTCCACCCCCCTGTCATGGGCAGGGGATGCCACTCACTAGATCAGGTTGCTCAGAGCCTCATTCTACCTGGTCTTAAACTCCTCCAGGAATGGGACATCCAAAGCTTCCCTGGGCAACCTGTGCCAGTGCCTCAATACCCTCTGAGTGATGATTTTCTCCCAACTTCTAATCTAAACCTACCCTCTTTTAGTTTAAAACCATTCCCCCTTTTTCTGTCATTATCTGACTGAGCAACATTATCCTGTGCAGAAGATCTGGGCTGCAAAAACCCTCCAGTTCTTGAACCTATAAAAAATGTTTTTTTTTTTTTTTTTAATAGGTATATATACATGCTCTGTTTAGGACTGGAGCCACTGAGACTAAACAGAGTGATGGTGTGGTACCACCAGCGCTTCAGAGCATCGCTCTTTTAATTGCTCTTGTTCTACTAAATCACCTAAATACATTTCTTCACTCTAGCCGTGTTGATGAAGCAGAACCATTCCCAGCCCTGTTATTACTTCCTCTTAAGTGCTGACTGTGTGCTCGAGGTGAGTAACTCTATAAAAATACTGACACCAAAGATACAATCCCCTATCCAAGCATCCTGGAGCACAGGGTTAATCAGAGGCAGGCAATATGTGTCTCACACATCAAAATAGCATTGTCCATTGCTGAGGGAGCAAAGTTATGTCTCTCTTTTTTTCTTTTTTTTTTTTTTTTTTTTTTTTCCCCCGAAATGTAGCTTATTCTGAAGGATTGGCGCTGGCAGATTTGGCAGAAGATAAATGTTTCCAAGAGGTAGCGGAGGAGAGAGGAAGATGAGCTAAATAAAACACAGGTGTTAGTGGTGTTATAAGCATCTGGGATGCACAACAAAGGGACTAAAATACATAGGGACAAGAGTGCCACAGAAGATCCTTTAGCTTAGCAGACAGATGCAGGGTTTGAAGCCAAAGCTACCAACACTGAAACAGAAAGATGGCCCACATTTTTAATAGGGAGCATAAATAACCATGAGAACAGCTTATCATAGCAATGGATTCTCAATTACTGAAGTTTCTTGTAAATCAAGGCTGGGTGTTTTTCAAACAGATATGCATTAGCGCTTGACAGCTATTGGACTTGTAACAGGAATACATTTAGGCAAATCCCCTGGTATGAGTCATGCAGGAGGTTTGACTAAGCAATCACAATGGCTCTTTCTACCCTTAAAAATCTGTGACCATATATCCTCTCTATATCCTCGAGTGTTTTGTCCAACCAAGTGTTAAGCAATTCCAGCAATGTGTCTTCAAGCCCTTCCTCTGGGAGGCTATATCCCGGTGTAATAAATCTCACTGCTCAGAACCTTTTCTGTCTTCCCCTGGAATCATTTCTATCCCTTGACACACCTCAGTTCTGGATTCATCCCAGCAATTCTTCCTCATCCTTGGCACAAAAAAGAATATTTCACATTTTTTAACAATTCATTTCACTTGCCATATTCCCTGCTGCTATAAAGTGGTGTGTCCCACGGTACAGCAATGCTGATTTACTAGGAAGGCTCTTTACATCTCGACAAGCCTGGGGAGATGTGGTTCCCCCAGAGTGAGGACGGGCAGCGCTGGACTGCACATAGCTCTGCAAACACCAGTGAAGCAAACACCTTGCTCTCAATGCACTCAGGCTACTGATGTGGCACAGGGAAAGCCGTGGTGATGCCTGCAGTGAAACCTCTGTGCTGGCTGAGCATGGGCACACACGGACATTCGAGAGGCACATAAATGTGAAATATGCCTCCAGACTGACCCTGGCCTCACCAGTTGGGCTGAGCAAGGATTTGGCCCTGAGCCTCAAGAGCAGGCACCAAACATGATATCTAGTCTGCGTCTAAGTCTCACGGACATCATTAAAACAGCACAAAACATCACAAAGACATGAGGAATGCTGGGGCCAGTTTTAGGCATCAGCTGTTTTTTTTTTTTTTGTTGTTGTTGTTTTTTGTTTTTTTTTTTTTTTCTTAATACAGAAGAACGTATTGATTGGGCTTAAATTTCTCAGCTGTTCTGTATGCAGCACCACAGTCTCAAACAAGTGCCCAACTGCAACCCCCTGAGCTGCTGGAGGTCTCTGCCTGTGTCCAAATGTCACACTCAGTGTGCAGTGGTGTTCTTGGGGGGAAGCAGGGTACAAAAAAGAGCAAAAGCTAAATCTTGAACTACTGAATAAAAAGGTTGCATACACTGAAGTTGTTGTTACAGGGACTATTTAGTGAGTGCTTTAAACACACTTCAGATCAGAAGAAAGATCTATTTCACCCAAGGTGAAATATTAACATAATTTTCAGTTAGGATTTCTTTTCATATTATTATTATTTTTTTTTCTTTGTTCTGTTTTTACTAGGCAATGCACTTATTCCTGCATATTCTGCCTTTAAGGATTTCTCTCAAGGATTCATGTGTATCTATTTTCTGCAACCTGATAGAAAAAACCTTCTGAAATCAGCACAGATTCATCACCCACCCTGCAGACGACCTTATCAGCAGTTGCGATGGGTGGCCCCTATGGAATACTATGGAAAGGGCAAAGCTGGAAAATGTGCACTTTAAAGTGCCAGAGACTTTAGATCAGTGTGCAGCTTGTAATTTCTGCTGCTGCAGACTGCTCTGCTTGTTGTAGATATCTGAAAATTTGGGTTTTCCCTGATGTGAGATTTATTACAGTGATTTTTTTTTTTTTATTATTTTTTTTTCTTACTCCTGGAACAGGTAAGGCACATTTGATGGTACCAAATTACTGCATGTATAATATCTCCAGCAATGAAGAGAGAAGAGAAACAAGGCTTCCTGGCAATCTCTTCCTGACATGTAACTTATTTTGGATTTACTTTTAGTGATCAAATGTTTATTTAAACAGAAGCCAGATGCAAAGACCAGGATTCAGTAGATGAAGTATAATAAAAAAAATTATCCTAAATGCTTTCTGTCCCATCCAGAGAGATACATGTATTTAGGTTTATCCTCAGTGGAGATGGACAAGGACTCATGTGGATGGACTGCAGCAATGGGTATTAAAAATCAGGTTTTTAGTCTCATCAGAATACATGCTTCCATCTAGTAGCAAATATATCCTTGCATAAATATCCAGAATAGGTAATCTTTTCTACTGGCCTGCATGCCCTTCTCTACGAGGAACTGCTTATGGACTCTTTGTACAAATACTACTTCAGTGAGTAAGAACATTGTATGTTACGTGTGGGAGGGGATATATAAAGCAACGAATAAACAAGTTACAAAAGTTTATTGCATGTATTTTCCATTGTGCTCTTCTGAATGACATCCATCACATCATTTGCAAGAAGCAAAAAGACCTTGTTCTTATCTGAAGTTTATCCTAAGTAAATACCAAAGCACCTCCTGGAAGATATAGGATTATTCTGGGCGCTATGGATAGAAATACTGAGGCACAGTGATTTGCTCAAGGTCTTTCCACATCCTTCAGGGGAATTTAGTTTTGCTGATCCTCACTTTTTTCAGTGCACATGGAGATTCCCAAAACCAAAGTCCCAAGTACATTTTCCCAAGGCACTTCACAATCTAGATTAAAATGACTTCAAATAAATGAACATCTAGGTGGACAAGGAGAATAAGATGGACCTTCCATTACCAGCATGAGATAAGCAATACAGTGTCAACTAAAACTGTAAGAAAAGAAGGAAACTGAAATTCCAGTGCTGATGTTTCCTGTATGCTGTGTATTTCTTCTCTGGTTTATAGGAAAATCAGTGGGAAAAGGTTTTTAAATATATAAATATAAAAGGTTTGAAAATATATTTTAAAATGCACTTGTAGGGCAAATATGGTCTGTGTTTGTTTGTACTTTTTTGTATGTTATCACTAAAATCATGCCCCTGTGGCAAGGAGCTTAAGTGCAAACAGATCCTTTGCTACGGGGTCTGTGTGTGTAAGTGTGGGTGGGAAAATTGAAAGGCTCTGGGCTGGCTGCAATGATGCCTTTCTGTCAGGAGTGACCATTGGTATCACAGCCGTGACTGCGATCACCAGTCTGCAAAGCAGAACAAACAGGGCTGTGCGTCAGTGCAGCACTCAGCCCTTCACAGCCAGCCCGTGGGCATTCATGGGTGTCTCAGATATACAGGGATATCTTTTCTATGCTGCAAGCATTACTCACGAGTGATGCTTTTTAAGTCCTTTAGCTTTGTGGTGATATCAAAATGGATTATTTGGGCATCTGTGATCACAGCACATGTGCACTGCTCTACCTGCCGCCTTGTGTGCATGTGTCTGTGCATGTGTGTGTGTGTTCCTGGGTGTTTCGTTTTAAGATGGACATTTTTCTCAAGGAAACAAACTGCAGGCTGTGGGGAAGATCCCCAGTTGTTCACCTTGGAGGTAATTACACCAGGAAAAGCCATCAGGTCTATCCACTTCTCATCGAGCAAAGGACACAGTCACAGGAAAGTAGTGACCTCGTGTTTCTGCTGCTCAAACTCCCAGCAACCCACAGCAACTTAAATTGGAACATGTGCAATGTAATTAGATTTCCTTCCCTTGCAGACTTGTCGTACTTCTCCAGTTTGAAAAGGAGGGGACACTTCAGGCAGCGCTGGCTGCTTCTCACTGGGTTTTTACTTAGAGGAAAGAAGGAAAAAGGTTGTGATTAAAGCAAAGCCTTTGTGCTTTCAGCTCCTGTCCTCTAGAAATGGTTTCTAGTTAGGAATCAAAATAAACAAATAAATAATGAGAGAAAGTGAAATAAAATAAGAAATTCGGAAACCCAGGTTTCCCCCCAGGGCTGAGCTGTTTGTTACCAAGGCTATAGCTTGGAGAGACCCAGTGAGATATCAGGTCAGGCTCGGGATGTCACCCATTAACTTTCTGCAAGAACTGGCTCTCCTTCTGCCCCACACAGCTCCTTGGGAAGGGCAGGAAACTGTGAGCATGGCTCTCGCCACTGAACCTCAACCACCACATGACTGAGCAGCCTGGGTGCCCTGCATGGCCAGCTGGGCATCCAGAGAGGCAATCAGTGTGCTAAATCACCCCTCTGACTATATAGGGCACCTGAGCATCTAATTCAGGCACCTAAAATAGGCACTGAAAGGGAGGCAGGGTGAATACAGCCCCAATTACGTCGGTGTCCCGTAATATGCCCTTAACCCCTTTCCTGCTGTTCCACATCAGGGCTGAACCCTGCCTTGACAAAAGTCTTTCTGAAACATTTCCCAACCACTCAAAGGCAAAGAGGCCCAAATTGTTCCTGACAAAGCTTTCAAAATTTCCACCTATCATTACTATTTTTTTTTGTAGGGATCCTTGCAGTTCTTTGAAACTGTGTTTTGAATACTACCAGCTGTGAACCTTTAGGGGCTGCCTGACGCCGTCCCTCCAGTCTGAAGCAGGGGACTTTTCATTCCCCACAGTTAGACTCTACCATTACGAGGTCTTAATTTGAATTGTTCTTGAATGAAAGACTTCTCTTTCCTTTTTGAGGTAAACCATGTAAGAGCAAACAGATAATCTCAGATACACCACAGTCTTAGTGCATTTTCTCCATTGTTCCCAAGCAAACAAGAGCATTCTGAAAACAAAGAACAAACTTATGCATGTAATTCAGATTTAAACCCAGCCATCTTCTAAGTTAGCAGAGGCTAACATTTCCTTGCTCCCGCCCTGAAATTGCCACATTATACAAATGGGAATTTAAAAACAGCCAGATCTGGTTCTGGGATTCACATTGGTCATATAGTTCAGATGCTCTTGCTTTTGACTTCTTATTAAAACTTGAATTAATCTTTTTTGAGGTTTGCCTGTCAGTAAAATCTTGCATTATGCATATTCTGTTACTTCAGGTCACAGCAGCTGGGCATAGGAAAAATGCAATGGAACTGCCATGTCTCCTGCTTTGGGCATCCTTTGCTCCTGCTCTTCCCTTGGGTTATTTCCAACAAGGGCACCTCTGCTCTGTTTGTGGTGCTCGCAGAGAGGCTTCGTCCCATCACCACACCTTTAGAGAACAGTGCCTTGCTCAGCCCTCCCAGACGATGGAGGAGAGACTAACAAGGCTCTGCTTTGGTTAAATGAGATTTGAGGTAGGCATTCCCAGCTCTGCCTGTTTTTGGTCACTGTTCACCAGGCTTAAGGATTCAGCAGAGAAAAAACATGAAAACTTATTATTATGAAAAATGCCAGAGAGAAATCAGTTTAAGCTGGGCATGTGGAGTAGGAGTCTTGCCACCTGCATGGCCTGGGCTTCTTGCCCCCATGGTGATGGATCAAGCCTTAGCCTCTGCTGGGGTCATCCTTTCAAGGGCTTGGTGTTCCCTCTGTCTTTCTTTTAATTGACAATTTTTTATTCCTATCACCTCTAGCTATTTTACTGGACACACACCTGCCTGCACAGCTGTAGAAGTAAGCATGGTCTAGCTGGACTATGAGTTTGGAGATCAACATTGTGTTCTCATGCCTACCATAATTTCAGTGTGCCCTGGTCTTCGAAATGTCCAGGGACAGTCTCATGTGGTATGATTATATGGCAAAACTAAAGCCTAAATTTGTCAGAGGTTTCTAACTACTGGTATCATATAAATAATTATTTTAGTAAAATAATAATAATAATAATAAAACAAAATAATCCAATTCTAGGTCAGAATTTTTCCAATTCAGCGCTTCTCTGAAGAAGTGGATGCATGTGTAATATTTCTTAAAGGAAGACAGGACAAAAAAATAGCAAATGAGAAGAAAAAAGAAGAAGACAAAACTTACTAAGTTTTGATCATCTCAGCTCATCGTCTCACCTGAAGGCCTTGTGCCATCATGAAACACACAACTTAACAAAAAACCCTTCCCAAGAAGACAAGGGAACGGTGCATCCAATGGTGCATCCAACCACTCTGATGTGCTGTCTAGGCTCCAGCAATGTAATTTCTGCTCCCACAGGGGCAGCAGCCCCTGAACCTGGACGAGACATCCTTTCCTGCATACCTGGGTGGGTTTGCCCTACATAAGCAGGCCTGGCCAGTAGGCAGACCCCAGATTTTAACTGAAATGTGTGCTGTGACTACTTGCTTGTTGTGCAAACAGCAAGAGCTACCACAGCAGTGATTTGTGTTGGTAAACCGTAGTTGAGAGGTAAGTTTTCTCCCTTACAACCAATATATCCCGATGGGAATCCAGTAAAGTTTCTCCTTTCAGGAGAACTAACTCCTGCATTAGTGAGAGAGCCTAAGATGCATCAGAGCAGCACAAAACCCTCACTGAAGCACATAAGAGGGGTCATAGGTGCCTGTTTAAATTTTCTGCCCACGCTACAGTAACACGGGCAGCAAACAAAGCCAGGCTGCTGTCTAACAATCTTGTCTCAGAACCAGCCACGGTTTGGGGAAAATAACTGCAAAGCTATGGTGTAACTCAAATGAAAACATGAAGGTTACTAGGGATACGAGCCGACTCATGGAGTAATTAAATAACCAACAGACACACACACCCACACACGCAGCCCTCATTTACTCAAATCCCTGACAGTTGTTTATTGAGAAGTAGGTGTTGACAGTTCACTTGTCTTGGATGTATTTCTCCCGGAATAAACACCAGTGCTTTCAAAATGCCTGATCCCGTTTTCGTGTTAAAAAAAAATAAAAATAATAAAAAAAAATCAGGCAGACGCTATATACAGAACGGGTATCATTACTGCTGTGTGCTGGAGAGAGGGGACTCCATGTATGGGAAAGATTGAGCTGCAAGAGTGTTTTGGAAAATGAAGAGTTATTTCGCAATAGGCCGTGACATCTCCCTTGGAGAAAACTTGCTCAGATTCTGCAGATTACTTTGCAGATGGAAAAGGGACAATGTCTGATTGCAATATACTCCCAGATAAAGTCAAGTTTGACTTGATCCAGAAACATTCCCTCCCCAGGGTGACCACACTGAGCATTTAAGGCATCTGTCTTCCTTTAAGCTGATCTTTATATTCAAATGCAGGTGTAATTGATAAAGCAGGCGTAGTTTCCCTTGTAAAACCGAGACTACCAAATGCCAAGAGGATGAGCAAAACTCCCCCTCACAGCCACAGCACTGGGTATCAGCAGCTCAAGAGACAGCTGGCTTTCCACAAAACAAATAAGAGAAAAGGGTTGAAATGAAAGGAAATTCAGGCTTAATATTAGAACCTGCTGACAGCGAGATGTATTAAGTTATAGGGTAGCCTACAAATACAACAGGAAACCCAGTTTTTGAAGATGTAAGACTAGACAAAATAATAGGGATGGAAAAAATGCTGCAGGAAACAGTTGTGTAAGGATAGGAACTGAGGCATCGAGGTGACCTGCCTAAATCTTTTTCATTCTTCCTTTCCATGTCTCCACAGTAATCCCAGAGTTTCTGTTGTTGCAGAATTGTATTGCACAAAATCAGAAGTAGGCTGCTCTGATACAGGTCTGACAAAATGCCTTCCAGGATGGTCTCTGATGGTCAAGAGGGGCAAAAACAAGGATATATAAAGTTAAGCAAGGATGGATTTCAGTAACCACACAGAGCTGCTGGACCAGCACTTCAATGTGCATTCGAGCCCACTTTTACAAGTCTCTGACAGAGATAAGGATCAGAGTCCTGACTTTCCTTGCATTAGAAATGCAGGCACGTTAACCCAGGGCATGGTCTATGTCTGTGTTACCAAAGCCTGCAGCAAGGATCAGTCGTAAACAGCATCACTAAATAGAAGCTCTCCCATGGTTCTTCTCTCCTGTTCTTTCTCTTGGTGTCAAGTGCCTTTGAAACGGCTCCTATCCATGCACCATATTCATGCATTAGCAGACCGGCCTGAGGATATATCTTCTGAAGGTATAATTAAAACCTTACACATAATAAAAATTAATTTCTATATTTCCAGTCCAACAAGATCTACAAAATTTGTACAGGGATATAAAAGCCATACAAAATCCATCCTGATCCTCTGCACTAAGGACAGCCTGTTTGCATTGATTTCCACACCAGAGAAGGTGTAAGACATTGAAAGATTTGACCAAGGACAGATATTCAAGGCCTTTGTGCCACAAAGGGAGGCTGGACTAGGAATTCAGGCCTTCACTTCTATACTTTCTTTTAGTAATTTATAAGAATCATTGTAGTTATATCTATTCATTATTTCACTGTGATTATCTGGACACTCAAACAGCAATGCATGTGCCTGGCTGCAACATCAGCATCAAAAATGCAGCAAAAAATCTGCCCTAAAGCCCTTGCATTCAAATAATGAGGGCACAATGGAGAAAAGGGAAGATGCAGAAGCAGAGAAGAGAGGCCAAATACCACCCAACACCTTCTAACTTCCAAGCAGGGTCTGAAACCATTTTGCCAAGGTGGAAGAAGGTTTGCCACACTCCCTGACTTACCGGTTAAAGCAATCAGGCAAATAACCAATTTTGCACACATGTTTAAGCAGGCCTTGCACACTTGCTGCATGCACTCTCCAGGGGCCCTTTAGATACTGCTTTGTGCTCAGTGCAGGGTGTGCTTTCAGGGGTGTGAAATGAAAAGGTTAGTACCACGGCAAAAGTTCTAAATGCTGAAAAAACAGCTCGGGATGCATAAATAATTAAACAGTGTGCATTTAAATCATGAACCATTAAAAATAGCTTTTGTAAAAAAAAAAAAAAAAAAAAAAAAAGGAAGCTGTGGGATGCAAGTTAATCTTTCATAAGGCAGACCTTCAGATGGTTGCTTCTTTATGGACACTTCACAGCGCTCTGTTTCCTTTTGAACCAAGCGTTCGTACAAAAAAAGCATTTTGACAATCCCACTAGGATGCTCATCCTCTGTGTTCGGAGAGAGATTTATAAAGATCACAAGGCAGGATTGTGAATATAATGATCCTAGGGATTAGCCTTTCTTCTGAGTATGGTAGGGCAGTCCTTTGGACCTATCTGAAATCAGAGAGGGGTCTCTTGACTGTGAGCCAGTGTACGGCTTTCTTCTCACTACCACTGTCCCTTCCCCACCTTCTCTCATGTGCCTGCAACACTTTAAATACTTTAAAGTTTAAAGCAGTCATATGTAAGCTATTGACCTCCCCATCAAAGGAAAATGGAGGAATCTCCATTAAAAGTCAGTGAACTGTTGCTCCTTGTCAGAGTGGATCTACTACTGGGAAGTGCTGATAAAGTATTGATAAGGAGCATATTTAACCTACTGAAAAATCAAGCCCAAAGGACAAGAAAAAGCTCATTCAGAGGAAAGAGGGGTTTGTGGTTATGACACTGGATAGGGATTTCAAAGATCTCTTATTTCCTCTTATTCTCATATCTGCTTTGACTTTGGGCAAGGAACTTGATGATTACCAGCCAACGTTTCAGATGAGGCCAGCTCCTATTTAGGCTTTTCCAAGTGGATTTAATAGGGATTGGGCTTATTCCCTTCCCAGTTAAGATTCCTGCTTTAGGAACATAGTCACCCAGATGCATTTCTGTGGTCAGTAAGAGAGAAAGAGAAGTCCTTCCACAGGTGACTGGGCCAATGAAAAATCTAACTTGTGCTCTGGAGGTCCATGGACTATGGCTGGAGCCAAAGGATGAAAACATTGTTCTCAGAAGATGTTGAATCTTTGCAAAATGTTGTCTCAAATGCCATCACTCTCTCTAAAAAGGAGAGAAATAATAATCTTTCCCTTCTCTTGGCTTTAGCCTTATTTTGGCTTTAGCCTGCAAACTTCATGGAGCAGACTTGTCCCTTACATTGCCTGCTACAACAGGGGGCTGGTTTGGCTCAGGTCTTCGCAGGTACCTGAATATAGTGGAGACGTCCACTGTGCTTAACTGAATTAACTGCTTTCTTCTCTTGCCCCTGAGTAGTAAAGGGAAGGGCAATAACATCACCAAGTAGCTGATACATTATTCTGATACATAAAAGAAGAGCGAACAGTTTCTCAGGCATGAGGAACTTCATTAACTTGTCAACATTTCCACGCATTTTTATCCATGTAAACTTTAAGTAATCTCATAGGTTCTTACAACCTACATAATAAATCCATGTAACAAATGACATGAAAACTTGATGGGAAAAGGAAAAAGAATCACAAAAGCCTTATGACTGGTAAAGATAAGAACCTGAAAGATCTTATGACTCAATGAGTTTGCGAGCGTGACCTCGATTCAGCCCATTTGTGCAAACAGATTAGTGGCACAGGTTTTAATTACACGGTCACATACTGCTCTTTTACTGCAGGGACCCTGCTTCACTGTGTGCATGAGAGAGGTTTTCATTCCTGTAACTTTATAGCACATTAATCATGGATGATGAGGCCATGAATCAGTTATGCAAGACATTCCAAATACGTACTGATGAAACCTGTAAACCACCACCCAACACCCATATTCTGATTATCCACCTATGTAACAGGTGAACTATTTTTGGTATGTTTCAGACAACTCTGAGGACATTTAGAGCTTTTTCAGTAGCATGAGGATATCTGACCCACCATCCCTATAATGTCATGTGCCTCAGTTAGATCATTTGTGAAGGACTCAATAAGGAAAAATATGATGGTCCAATACTTAATGCCTTCAGTGGTGACCTAGAGCAACCTTCTGCATGGAAAAAGAAAGAAAAAAAAAGAAAAAAACAAACATCCTATCATAGTATCTTTAGATACATGTTGCATCGAATGATGAAATGTAGATAGACCTTTACATGGTGTTACAAAGCCTCTAACGTCTCTAACTTTGTGATCCATTAAAAAATTTAAAAGTTCTGTGACGGGTTAATATGTTTTTTATAAAAAAAAAATCTCATTTTTATGGGACAGAATGTTTCATATACTGCAATTGTACATTTATACGTGTACAAAGAGGATGGTCAAGATTTGGATGGTATTTCTTTCTTTCCTTTTAATTTTCTAATGGTTGATGCTGGTTAAAAGGGTCTCTTTCTAGGAATGGAAGATGAAGTAATAAAAAAGCCAAAGACAAGTGGATTTATTGTATTTCATTCCTGTTCATCATAGAGACATGTATACAGGCTGTTGCAAGTGTTGGTGTTATCCCTACTTGTTAGTGCCTTGGAATTCACCACTCACTGGATCATAAATATCCCATTTGGAAAAACCTTTTAGGCCATTTCAGCTATCCTTTTGCAATAGGTACAATGGTCCCTACCGAACATTCACAACCATAATTGAGTTTCACCATTGGAAGGGTCATTTTTCTTCTAATTACTATGGCAATAATGCAATGGACATCTAGATCTTCACCACAAGAGATATTTTAATTTACAGCATAATCCAATATAGGAAAAAAGTATATTGTACTTGCCTACTTAGTTCACTGCTAAAATAATTCCAACCATGAGGATGTTGAGCAGTAAACCCCGCTGCTGACCTAAACTTTCAAACATGAAAAAAAAATCTTCCTGTGCTTTAAAGTGGAATTTGAAAATGTATAGGGAACTATCTGCAGCTTTTCTTTGAAGATTAACAGTATTTAGAGTAATTTTCTTTAAAAATAAAATCTGTTTTCCTAGGATTTTACAGGAGAAGGAAATAAGAAAAAATGGCTTTGAAGTAATTCATCCCAGAGAAAGAAATTAGATCAGGGTTCATATTTTACTGTGATTTACATCTTGTGCAACCCCATTACATTTAATGGGACTACTGAAGGTCTGTGTCAACATGGAATGTGACTCTTCATGCCTACGTGCCATGATTCATAGACTAGGTTACAGTGGTCAGTGTTTTTAGGATAAGACTTCATCTCCAGGGACTACTGATAGAGATTTTTTATTTATTTATTTATTTATTTTTGTGGGGGGGGGGGCTGCTTTTCCTTTGTTTGCTTCCTTAGGAATATTCAAGGGGATTAGCCAGTCAGTCATATGCCCATATTTCACAAATTTTCCTGTACACAATTATTCTAAAGGGAATACCTGCACTCCTGGCACATATACTCTCATATTCTTGATGGCACCTCACTTTATTATTGATCATATAGAATATGTAGCACTCAGAAGGGACCAGTACTGCCTGCAAGTGAAATGTCAAGGCCAAAGCCAAGACAGGCAGTATTTTATGTATATGTATGCTGATATTTCCCCTCTTAACTTCTATTTGCTTTCTTGCTTTTTCTCTTTTTCATACTGCAAGGATCTGAAGTGAGTGTATGTTAGCTCATATATATGTATTTTTTTTGTGAAGATTTATCATATTAAATTACTATAATGGATGAAACTGAGTTGCTACAAGGGTCCTGTGCTGTTGTGTTGCTACACAGTTTTTGATGTTAATGAAACAACAGATTGCATGCATATATTTGAGATGTTACTGAATGAAATGTTTTGGTGCCTTTTGCCATTTCTCAGGAGGGTTGTAAGAGTATTATGAATATTTAATATTTCTATTCTATTTTTATTAGGTTTCGTAGCACTTGATAACCAAGAAGCACTCCCTGCTTTGTCCCATGAACTTTTTGAGACTGGGACTGTAAACTGCTATACAGCACTTAGAAACCAACCCAAAGAGAGAAAAACACTATAGAAAAATTACCGCCTTTTACTAAACTACTGCAAACTATATGAATGAATCCGTAGGATATTTCATAACTACAGTTTCTGAGGAGGGCTAGGAGCATGTTTCTCACCTGAAATACAACACTCGGGGCCCACTCCCACCCAGGAATTTCCCCCCAAAAGGAAAATGCCATCTATAAAATCACTTGTGTCTTGTGCAGAAACTAATGTATTCAGGAAACAGAGACAGACTTATAACTCTCCCACCAGTTTATTCTGTAATGACCGGAGAACTTTCAGTGGAATATTCCAAAGGAAACTTGCTGGGGTCACACCAGAGCAGAAGCAATTTCCATTTTATCCTATCCCAGCAGCTGCTGGAAGCACATGGCCTTTCTCTAGGTGTAGTGACTCTGTGGGAGTGGGACGAAATCTAATCTGGGAAACTCTAAATTAAGACATGCCTACACTTGGTGCTTAGCCTATGCTCTTAAATTTGTTTTTGTCCATCTCCAACTGCTTTCATGCAAAGTCGTATTTTATGAAAGCTTAGTTGTACTTTGAGCTTGCAGTCCCTTTCCCAGAAGAGGAAATACACTTAAGTATTACGTTTTTGGTGTACCACAGCAGAAGACCATGGGTATTGCCTCTCAAGTGGTGCCTGACACCTCACTAACTTCCCAACAGAGGAAAGATATCGCAGGCGTTATGGAGAGATCCCAGACTTGAGGTCACTTCATTAAAATCTGCAACAATAGACTACATTCAACAACAGAATAAATGCAACAGAACCATAAACCAAAACCAGAGCCCTGAAGCATTACCACATCCCTTCCCATTTCAAACTGTAAGTGGGTGCTTTTGATCATGTCACAGCATTTATCCACCTCCCTTCTAAATTTGCATAAAAAGATCTTCAAGGTTCAGTTTGAATCTCTTGCTCTCTAATAGGGCAGAGGACCAGTGTTTTCTACTCTGCAGGTTGTTTCACTCATCCTGTATTCATGGTTTGCCTTTCTCTCCCAGTACCTCTCAGCATGAACCCAGGAAGCCCAGCATCTCTGTGAACTTTGCAGAAGCAAAGAGGGGGAAGCGGGAATAAGAGAGTGTGGAGGTAGGTTTGATCCCTGCCACAAACACTGACCACACTGTGAAACAACCAGCTACTAGAAAACACACAGGTCTGAGAACGGAAACCAAAATATTCTGAGAGCTAGGAGGGGTTGAAGGCGATGAAGAGTCACGGCAGCTGATGGGGAGGGAGCTGGGAGTGGGAGGAGGGAACCCTCTGTCACATGCGTTCAGCATGTTATTATTTTTCAATACTCACATTAAGAACAACATAACCACAAAGTTTCATAACTTGTCATTTAGCTTAGGGAAAGAATTTAAAAAAAAAAAAAAAAAAGATTAAAAGACAAATAATAAAAACAACTCTGAACCACAGAGAACTGCAAGGTGACCTTCAAACAGGATCTGGGGTGAGCAACCCATCTCTTGCCTTCAGATGTCTTTTGTTTCCTAGCTCCCTCTTTGCAAAGGCAGGACGAAAGAATTTCTTAAGTATGCTGTAGGAAGATGAACAGAACAAGGACTTTCTGTTTGTACTTCTGTGCTCCTCTTTTTGAAATAATAGCAGTGAAGAGTCTGATCAGAAGTGACTGCCTAGGGGATTTTTTCTTTCAGCACTTAGTGCACTTCTCTTGCTGCTAGTGAAGGATCCACACAAGTAAGTGGAGGCTTTGCAGGGAAGAGACCGCACAGGAGAAACAGCCAAATTGATTGCACACCCATCAGTTTGCACACAGGCACTGCCAAGTGCCTGAAGTACACAATCCAAAAAAAGAGAACAGCACATTGTGTTCTCTTGAACTGGTTTAACTTCTTGCTATCTTAGGCACTACTTGTAATAATTGCTTGCATTAATGATACAAGAATTATTTTTATTTATTTTTTATTTTATTTTATTTTATTTTATTTTATTTTATTTTATTTTATTTTATTTTATTTTATTTTATTTTATTTTATTTTATTTTATTTTATTTTATTTTATTTTATTTTATTATTTTATTTTATTTTTTCACTTAACCTTCCCTTGCAGTTCAATCACAGTTTGAGTTCATAGATCTTAGAAATCTCACAGGTGTCAGGATCTGTGATGGCATTTAGGTGGGTAAGTGGAGGTGTAGAAAGATGATGTCATTTGGTCAATGTCACCCAGCCCCGTGGGGGATAATCCATCAATCTCACTCAGACCTCCCAAATGCTAGACCTTTCCCCTTTGCAAATTACTAGCACTTTAAAATATGTACATGTAAGAAGATATAAACTGTCGTGTCTCAGGATATATGCCAAACATTGAGCGGGGCAGTGGATAAGGAGCCATTTTTCTTATGAGCAAATTGTACCTACTGTCCTTTTCTACAGCATGGCTTCTTGCACTTTCCTTTAAAGCATCTGGTGTTGGCCACAGTCGGTAATTGGAAGCTTGTAATAACAAAATAATAAGACTTTGACTGGTGTAATGGCTCCTAGGTTCCAATATTTAATAAATCTCAAGAGTTACAAACCAACTCATTTACTCAGTATTAGGATCTAGGAAGCTTTCCTACATGAATGAAGGCCAGCTTTTGTTGAATTCAAGCATTTGTTAGCAGGAACAGAAAAGGGTTTAGATCCTTATATCCTCATTTATAAGCGTTAGCTTTCTAAACATGAACCCATTCATTTAATGATGAAAGAAAATCATTCATGTTTCCCTGCACGGCTCCCACTGCTGTCCTCCAGCTGTAGCAGAGGCTTGGGATGTAAGGCAGTCAGCTGGCAACCATGGTGCAGCGTTAAGCACATCCTGGACCACAGAAGATGTTCTGCATCTCCCAAAATGGGATTAGCACCTCACAGGGCTTGCCCATAAACACCACCACACATTATAACCTATTATAATCTCTTAGTAAATTATTCCCACAGTATAGGAGCAAAGATTCAACTCTTTCAGAAGAGAAGATAGCAGAAGGCATCTTGAGTCATAAGCTAGTCTGGATGTTGGTGTGTGTCTCCATGAGGTTGTTCTCCATGAACTACTTCTTGAAGAGCAGCAATGATGCTTAATAACACCCTTTCTTATCCTCAAGAAAACTAATTAACTTTTTCAATTTTCCCTTTACTGGGAGAAGGGTACATTCTCAGTGAGTTAAAAAAAAATAATATAAAAAAAAAATAGGATAACAAATATAAAGAGGTTTCTGTATTTCCCTGTGCTTCTTGTGATCTATCAGACCTTAGCAAGTTCTGGTAAAGTGGAAAAAAAAAAAGTCACTTCAGAGGTTTCATAGGTCACCCTAAAGGCTTCAGCTGTTTGTTTCTTGATGGAGAGACCCCTTAGGTGTTTTCTGTACTTACGCCGCCAGTGAAGCTGCTGTTGATGTCAGTGGGAGTCAGTCATGAGGGAGAGAAAACTGCACTAAAAAACGTGAAAACTTGCACCTGCTCTGATAAACATGAAATTCTACAGGAGGAAAGGAAGTCTAAGATCCCAAAGTGAAAAGTTTCTTCCTTATCTACAGTTCACGGCAGTGCACAGTGGTTTTCCCTTGGGCAACCTTTGCATAGAAAGCTCAGTCACAGCAAGACTTGTGCCTCCAAGGAAGGTAGCAGGCTAACATTCTCCTCAGCCACCGTGTTACCAGGGGATCACCCTGGGAGGAGCTGCTACAGACAGAAAATTCAGCAGTGGCTGAGGGAATGCACATACCATCATGTCAGCAACAGCTGGATGTGGCAAGAGTGTTGTGTCCCCCAGCATCGGAGAGGATCCGATTTCTCTGCAGCAGCAAGTGGGAATAGGAGAATGGCTAAACAGCATCACAGAATCACAGAATCACAGAATCACAGAATTTCTAGGTTGGAAGAGACCTCAAGATCATCGAGTCCAACCTCTAACCTAACAATAACAGTCCCCACTAAACCATATCCCTAAGCTCTACATCAGGGCAGCCTACAAATTGCATAGCTGAAAAATTACAAAAATTACACCTAGTAATGGCAATCCTGCCCTTTCCTGTGCCTCTGATTGCACTGTTACTGCTCCACACATCGGGCTGTGCAGGTGCTGTGATAGATGCAATATCTTGATATCTTCAGGGTCAGTGATGCACAGCCCCAATCTGTGCATGGCTTCTGAAGCAACACGTTTACACAGCCCCTCTACTTCACAGACTTTCCTGAATTCAAATTTATCCAGACCAGTGCAGTATGCCAGGACCACTCTGCCATCACTTAGGTGGGCAGCAGCAGATATTGGGCATTCAGGGGTAACTGCCCCGGTAGGTAATGGGCCAGGAGAAGATGGCCTGATGTCAGGCAGCTGGCAGGGACAGAGACTAGCTGTATGGCCATACACAACCCCTACTCGACCTCTCCGCGTTTGAATGAAGAGTGATAAACTCACTCCCCTTTGGGAGTGCCTGATCTCTCATCACAGAGCTTCTTAAATGGTTTGTGATCCAAGGTCAACCAGCACCATGAACCCAAGCTACTTAAATGGGAACATGCCTGAAGCATCTAGGTCACATCTTTCTCTCTGCAGTCCACAGAAAGACAGCGAGACTTTTCTGGGCTGAGGAGCCTGCCACGAGTGCCCACATCTTCCCTGGATGATGGAAGATGTGTAAGGTGGTCATGCCCCCACGTTAAACATAGTGACTGATGTCAGATGTGGGCGGAGCACTGCTCCAAGCAGCTCACATGATGACAGGCTTGTCATCTTGAGCAACAGGGCAAGACTCAAGGAATTTGGATACACTACACAGGAGACTTCTATTAACAGGATCCACAAGAGGCACAGGTCTAAACCAAACAACATCAAGTGATGAAGTGAATTTGGAGGAGTGCCAGGAAGACTACAAGACAGGAAGAAATGAAAGATGAAAGTGTTTTTAACACTGTGTCTCCACATGCTCAACAAGGATTTTCTCAAAAGTCTTTGCTTTATAAATGCTCTGTGATGTATTGCATTTTTTCCAGATCTGTCATTCATTCGATCATTGCTTGCAGGAAAAGAATCCAATTGCTGTGGCAATTGGATTAATCCTTTAAAAATGGCTCATTTCTCCTTTTATTCTTAAAGTGTAAGGCATGGCAATTCCACAGAAACCTGTGAGACTGGTGGGACTATCTACCAGGGTAAGTAAGAAAAGGATCTGACCCTACTTTACCCACATCCATGTCCCTAAAGAAAGGGAGACATGTTCTCAGGTCCTCATCTTAAAACACAAAATGCTTCATCAACATGGGAATAAGACTCAAATGATAACTGACTCGTAAATAATGCAAAGTACTACTACCAAACAGGTCTCAGCCTTATAAATTAAGGGCTGCTGTTCCACAGCTCCTAGGTGTCTCAAAGAGGAATGTGTCTTTCCTCAGGCATCTCAAAACGAGATGCCTGAATGTGAACGAGTCACCATAGGCTTCCTTGATAAGTCAATGGAGAGGAACAGGTACCCCAGAGGACAATTTGCCTAGCTCTGAAGCAGGCATCCACGTCAAACGGATTGCTCCCTGGGGATGCTTATTTCTTACTGTTGACAAAAAAGGGAGCTCAGGGTGACCAGTTCAGCCTTAGGCATCTAACTTTAGACATCTAAAGTTGTGTGAAATGAATCACACCCGTAGAGGGACTAGTAGATCATCTATCTTTTATATGTCATAGAGCTTTAATTTTTACCCCGTTACTCTTCTATTGAGCCCAATAACTTTTGTCTAAAACGTTTCCTCCAGAGAGGCCTTCAATCTTGAAGACTTCAAAAGATGAAGAATTCATCACTTCCCCTGGCCCCTTGTTTTAATGATTAACCACTATCACATCGAGAAACACTGCTGGTTCCAATTTGCCCTTGGTTAATATTGTGTTTCCCTCCGCTATTTTGAAGAGTGCTGTATTTCCGCTCTGGAAGCACTGATGCCGTTTCAAATCAGCAGATCTGAAGGACAAATGGTCCAGCCTTTCCTCCCTTTCAAAACTAAAGATCTTTGTACAAACTTCTACCCATCTAGCAGAAAAATATGGTTTCATTTTAAGTTGAACTATGACATTCTTTACTAATACTGATATTTTTCCATACCCCAGCTTCCTAGGTATCTGGAAGAATGCTTCATATACTAATAAATTATGTCTCAGCACCTCTAATAAATATTGCTACACGTCCATCAGGAACAGTGAAATTAAAGGGCAGAGAGAACAAATGACTCAACTCTAGAGCAGAGATGGGAGCCAATTTGCTCTTTCCTCATTTATAACAATGTCTTTTAAGCACTGGCTTTCAGTTAGGACTCTGCCACCTTTAGTCACACCTTTTTTATTTTCTACTGCAATGGTACAAACATGGGTTGGAGAGGAGAGCATTTATCTTCAGTGTTTGGCTTCCAGTAAAGCAGGAGCACCTTTTTCTTCTCTATACCAAGCCCCTGAGAAAGGATTTCCAATCTCTGACGTGGGCTCCATGGCATTGCAATGTGTGCAAGTTGCAATACAAAAAAGTCACAATTATCATCTGAAACGATGCAAACCTCAAACAAATCTCTGCATTTGATAGTGAGGGCATCTGGGGAGAGTTTTACACCAATGAGGGCAGTGCACCCAATTCACTAGCAAAAACATAAGAGTCTGCACGAATACTAAATGTGTTAGAAACAGCCATTTGAAACAAGTGTCAGTCTTCTCTTTATTCTCTTGCCATTATCTGTATTTTCAGAGATTAGGAGCCTACTGCACCATGCACTGCACAATCAATAACAGAAATGATAGTCCAGGTTTCTATTTTTCCTAGTATTGTATCTACTAAAGCCAAAGTGAAAGAATATCATTGAAAATGCCTCCATATAAAAAAGTCCTTTGGCTATATATAGATGCTAGATGGAGTTAATCTTATCATGTAGATAACATGTTCCTATGATCAGCTTCCAGATACACCTAGAAACAACAGGGTTCCTGCCAACTTTGCGCTTCCAAGATATTTCATAATGGACACTAGCAGGAGACATCTGTAAGTGTAAACATCTCTAGTGCTCTTCATTTCTCTTATCTTTATCTTACAGTACTCTCTTCATCTCATAATTATTGCAACTGTGTGCTCTGTTTTAGCTTTTTCAAACTGTATGCTTCTTAAGGAAGAAGGCAGCAACTTTAACACATCTTGTTAACAGTGTGCACGTCTAGGTCAGAATATGCTGTTGTAAATGGTCTCCACCCATGATTTGGATGATTCAGTGACCCGAGAACTCTGTGATCAGAGTTTGTGTAAGAAGATACAGTTGTACACATACACAAATTTCCAAACACACGTTATTATTATTTTAAAATAGTCATATATGTTATTTAGCATGTTTATTTTTTTATGACCTTGCATGAATGGATGGTGAAATTGTTGAACACCAACAAGACACAGATGGAACTTCATTGGGTTTGCTTTTATACCAACCATGCTACAACGTGACCCTCAAATTCTGTGCAAATTACTTTTTCCAAGCTGTCCAACCGAAACAGATTTAGAAATGTCCACATACCCGCCCAGAGTGTTTAGCATGCATTAGATGAAGGTCATAATAAAAGTACTAGTTTTATTATTCTACAGTTTCAGCAGATGGTCTAAACTATTAAGAATCAATTTGAGCCTATTAAGAACATCATTGATTCTATTTCCAGGCAAAATCACAGTAGTTCAACCTCATTACTTATCTGTCACTGTGAGAAGTAGCTGAACCTTCATCCATCACATTCACCTACATTTCACCCAGAATTCTTGATCTATTTTTCTGAGATTTCTTTGTTGCTAAACTATTATTTTCCTCAAAGATCTCTGGCAATGAAGGCATCTATTTCCAATCCTCCTGCTCTCTTCCCTCCCAATACATATATAAAGGTATAGAGAGTATCTAGTTTTCATCTAGCATGCTTTCCCGAGTACATCACAAAGGATGAATGTATCATTAGACCCATTACTTAGATGAGACATCAAAGGTATGCAGTGATTTCTCTACACAATTTAACAAGTGTTGTGATCTCTGAAGGTAAATTGAGAAATCAATGCTGACACAGCACAAGTTTTAATTTTGAAATAATACAGGCTCCCAGAATTTCCAGGACTACTGTCAGCTCAGTTGTTCAGTTGCTGGTATAGCTTCTTAAGGCAATTATTTTTTAAAATAATTTTCAAATATTTATTTGCAAATTTTGCCTTAACTCAAATCTACTTTTCCTTGGGAAATATGATTCAGTATTTCTGCAAATTTTGTTTACTGACTTTTAAAATCTAAATAGTTTTCTGTAGAGCTTATATTTTATTTTTTTTCAATGTTTGAGTGATGCTTCATGTTGCATATTAATTAGCAAAGTAATTAGTTACTCATTCCTGAGTTTTGAAAAACCCAGTCTGATCTTTGGAGGCCTTGTTTTGGAGGCTTGAGATTCATATCCATATGACATACTCACATCACATCTTCCTTTTTTTTTTTTTTTTTTTTTTTAATAAAATTAGCCACAAACTAGATAACTATAATTTGACTATAAGCAAGATTCAAAACTTCAAAGGCTATCCAGACACATTTATTTTATCAATCATGCCTATACTAATCACACCTTAATCACATCTAGCATTGAAATAAGACTATCAACAATATCCATGACTACCATATTTATTCATTCTTCTGGACACAAAAGATGTAACCAATGCCTGTAACAAAGATGGCATTCAACATGACTGTAGCTGTGATTTATTTCCTTGCATAAATTTAGAGAGGAAAAGGAAAATTTTGATTGCGATAACTCAATTGCATTTGAGGAGATGTAATACATGTCATCTATCTATTTTTATATGACAACATAGAAATAGAGAAAAAAAAAAAAAAAAAAAAAAAGAATGATGCTTTGAATTCACTAAAGGGATGTATTTGTCCATCCCTAATACCACTGCCACTTCAGGGGAATGTGTGTTTTTTGTTTTGTTTTGTTTTGTTTTGTTTTGTTTTCCCATCACAGAGAATATTTGGAAACATAAGAAGCATCAATCAATACCTTCAGTTTCTTGAGAGGCAGTATTAAACAAGAGAAAGACTGATTCTTTTACTACTATGTCCCACTATGAGCATCTACACAGGAGGCCCATGTTCCAGCTAAGGCAATTAATGATTAATGCAAAGCAGGCATGTCTTGTTTAGAGAAATGGGTGGTTGTGGTGGTGATGGTGTACATGTACAAAGCTGAGCACTGCATGAAGGCTTTGTCAAAAAGGAAAAGGCAAAGTGTCATCCTTTTTGGGGAAAAAAAAAAAAACAACAACTTTGAATCCTTGCTCTATACTACTTGAACTTCTGTCAGGTTGCTCAACTTTTTTCCTACAGCATTAGGTGGTCTACATGGGAGGAAAGACAGGCAGTAATCTGGAGATAAATTGGTGGTTTATGGTGGTCTGTGGTTCTTCACTGAGTCAGCTGGATAGAAGAAGGCTTTTGGCTTGACCACTCAATCCACTCCCTAGGCTGTGGTTACATCACTGTTAGCATCCTTGACACGCTGTGGCTGGAGTACGGCACACACCAGAGGTAGCTCCCAGTTTGACACTTCTGCTGCTTGTAGAAGTTACACTCTTTCTTATTTACTTACTCTCTTACTCTTAATTAGTTTCTTTCTTACTTACTCTCTTTCAATGTATGGGCTGGATTTTGTCTTTCATAGCCAGCTGGAGGGGCAGCACAACAGCGGAAAGCACAGGAGAAATTTGGGCTGGCTTGGCCAGACTCCTGCCTGGGATCCCCTGAGGAGAAAATGTTGCCATGGCAGCTTTGCTGTTCCTTGGGCTGGCTCAATGGCTGTTGTTGCTACATTAAGGCAGCTCTGCTGGCCTGTGAAGGTGAGCAGTATTTGCTGGGTAATTAGAAAAGTACCTGCTTCCCTGTGTGCTTCTGTTATCCATCCTTCCATCTGCCTGTGATACACAAAGCCTTTGTTATCCTTTCGGCAGGAGATGACCTGCCACAGCCATCCTGCTGTTTGTCTCTCAGGATTAGAGCAGACAGCTCTGGCACCTAATGGGCTGCAGCTTTTACTGAGGGTCTTGAGCTGGCCCCGTAAGGTACCTCTTAGAAACAAGAGAGTGATGTACTATAATTTTAGATCTGCTCTCTGTGGTGGCATTCATCCTTTCCTAGTTTCTTTGTGCTTTGTCTAGTGCCTATGGCGTCCAATGTCAGCCACTGCACTGAGTAAAAAGCACCTCAGCTACTCAGTGGGAAGCTGATAAAGCTTCCATCTTCCTGGAAATACTATAAAAAAAAACTGATGAAGGGCTGCACTGCTCAGAATTGACCCAGTTGAGATCTACACCTTGGGATCTTCACCTAAGGCAAGATTTCAATCATTTTTTTTCAAAGAACTGAGCAAGGTTGTTCCCTTTGCAAGCTCAGCCAAAGATGAGACCCCTTCCCTTCTTATACCAGGGCTGCTGGCTAGATCACACAGATGAGCCATGCTGAAGCTCTTTGTCTCTCAACCCACATCTCACACCTCACTGGAGAAAGCCCTAAGGCCACTGATGGCTCTGAGCAACAGACATTCACCCATCTAGGCTGCTGAAACTGTGCCAGATGAAATCAATGGGACTGGAAGCATTTAAACAGAAATTACTACTGCTCAACCAGTTTAAAGCGTCTTTTCTCAGACACAGCCCCATCTGCATCCCTTTGCTTGAGCTATACACAAAGCGCATCAAACTTGAGGTAGCATCGACCTGCGTGAAGGTAGCAGCCTCTCCTCCTTGCCTCCTCAAGATACTGCACATGGTTCTCACAGTTCTGGAAACAATATAATTACCATACCCACTTGACACGGACATTCTGAGAAATGGCCACGTAATGAAGAGCTTTGAGATCTCTTTGTTAAAAGGAGACACATCAGCGCTACCATGATTTAATTCATGCATGCATGCACTTCAACCCAGACTAATTCCCTGGAGTCAAAATGAAATACAGTTTAAATCTAACAAGAGTGTAGGAACTTGTAACCAATTCCTAGGCTTCTCAAAAAGAATATCAAATGACGTGAAATTCTTAACTGCTCTGAATGAGACAGACATCTGAAATAGAGTTCCTTGTTTCCTATCAGTAAATTGAAAGGAAGCTCATTTTTTACCTTCTTTCTGCTACCCCTAGAAAATATAATTTGTTAAAGTATAAAAATAGACTAAGCTTTACTAAAACCAAGCGTAATTATTAAACACTTACTTGAAAAGGACAAGTTATTTGTGCAACTAATACGATATTAGGAAACTTTAGACATTTCTTTCACAACTGATAAGCAACTGAGTGCAGTAGACAGGCCTGTTTCACATCAGAAGCCACAAAGGCTCCAAAGTCCATATTCCTTTGGATTTTTCTCTGAACTTCATTGTTTGTGGTTAAAAACCCAAAAGGGTCTGACCTATTTTAAAAGAAGGAAATCATATTTCTTAGGCTGCAAATGATACTCACTGCTAGCAGAAAAACAACTGGAGCTTAATCCTCCTGAAGAAAGGAAATGTATCAGGTCAAAGTCACAATACATAATCCCCTCCAAAAAAGCAGGGAAAAAAAAAATACACCAGGTCCAGTTTAGCTGTGCAGAACCACAGAACCACATAGTACTGGCAATGGTTACAAATGACTCTGTCAAACCCTGCAGATTTACACCCAACAAAGCAGCAAGATTTTATGGTGGAAGGATAGCATTACTTTTGGGCAAGGCAGAATTATACCTTTATTCTCATATAATGCATATAATGTTTCATGGTGGGAAGTGTTGCACACCGTAATAAAAACCAATAATCTATCTTCAAAGTCCTTTCCAAAGGTCTCGCTCATTCCAGTTTCTCAGGGCAAAGCTAAGTCTTGCCTTGCAATTGTGTCCATTTCACAGATGGGAAAGATGAGGCAGGAAAGTGAAGGATTAATCTGGGGGAGGTGGGAGGATGACTTCCCTTTTACATGTTCAGATTGCAGGCAGTCAATCCTTCTTCTTGCATTTGCATTCAACTCAAGGGTAAACATTTTTGAGCTTTCTACCAATGCAGCACATGAGATCACTACATCTGCAATTCATTCTGCAGCCTGAGTGCACCAATTGGCCTGAACATCAGGGAAATAAGACCACAAATTTAGATGAATCTCTGGCTTTTTGCCAAGCATGCAGAGATCTTGTTACTCAGAATAATTACTGAGTTAACCTCTTCTCAGGGAGAAAAGGAAATTACAGGGGCCATTATTATTATTATTATTATTATTATTATTATTATTATTATTATTATTATTATTATTATTATTTATTTTATTTTATTTTTATTTTTACTTATTATTTTTATTTTTGCCAAGGTTTAGCTTGAGAACTCAGGACATCCTGGGTCTCTCTCCTGCTCAGATCCTTAGGTTTCCTCTATGTTCCAGCAATTCCCAATGCTAATGGATTTAGCAGTGAGAAAGACACATATTGAAGCAGGGATTTTCTCCTGCTGCTGAAGGAAGGAGAAACAAAGACTTAGCAGGACTACAGACAATCTCGTACTGAACTCGTAGACTGCTCATTTTCCCTCAGAAACTCAAGTTAATCACTTTCCTTTTTCTTGGTATTCCACAATGAGCTGCTCTCTGAGGCACTGACCCTGTTACTACTGACTACCAGCCCTAACACTTATTATCATGATAAGTCTCATTGGTTAAAGCAGCTTTCTAATGGTTTTCACATACACTTTACAGCCTGGCATAATTCACCACTGCCTCATCCCATTGCAAAAGAACAGTGAAAAACTGACATTTTATTTGCATAGTGTATGGATTTCCTGTAGTGCCAATATTTCTAAGATTTAAGGTGATGGCCATCAGGACCTCAATTTGTGTTGGCCAAATTGAGGTTGAGAGATTACTGAAATAGGTCTCTGGTGATCATAGACCAAAGGTAAAGCAAGTCAGTCTTCATCTGCCCTTACTGCCAGTATATTACAAACCATACAATTACCCTGGTTACTCCTTGCATCCTTGAGTCCAGTAAAGTTTAACCAAATCATATATTCTGCAAAACCCTCCAATCATATTGCAAGGCAGTAGATCCTCAGGAACCAACTTGGCTTAATCTGTTAAACATTTACCCCTTTACTGTAATTTGCACTTGTCTGGTTTTAACTTCTGGTCGTGCGCTTTGTTCTGTTTTTGTCATTGCGGTGGGTACTTTCCATGGGTAATTTCTTTGTATACAGAACTCCATGACTTGCACATTATTGTATGACACTGAGTTGCCTGGCTAGTCAGTCTGTTTCAGTATCTGTCGTCATGAAAAAGCAATCTGTCCAGGAGAAGAAATTACAAAAAGGATGTGAAATCATGACAGCTTGGGTAATTTCCTTTCCAGCTATAGCTCTGTTGACATTAACTACAACATTAGCAGCTATGAATTAGGTTTGTCATGTACATTCCATGCAAAGAAGAAAACAAGTGGAAAAGTTCAATATTTACTCTCTGTCAGATTATTTTTTTTGCAAGTGTTATTCTTTAACTAAAGTTCTCCAGTACCATCCCAAACCATTTTGCCAAGGAAACTGTTATTTGCAGATCAGGTGACCATGTTTGCTTAAGCATATCACACAGAATCACACAGAATTTCTAGGTTGGAAGAGACCTCAAGATCATCGAGTCCAACCTCTAACCTAACACTAACAGTCCCCACTAAACCATATCCCTAAGCTCTACATCTAAATGTCTTTTGAAGACTTCCAGGGATGGTGACTCCACCACCTCCCTGGGCAGCCTGTTCCAATTCCTCACAACCCTTTCAGTAAAGAAGTTCTTCCTAACATCTAACCTAAAACTCCCCTGGCACAACTTTAGTCCATTCCCCCTCGTCCTGTCACCAGGCACGTGGGAGAACAGGCCAACCCCCACCTCTCCACAGCCTCCTTTAAGGTATCTGTAGAGAGCAATAAGGTCACCCCTGAGCCTCCTCTTCTCCAGGCTGAACAAGCCCAGCTCCTTCAGCCGCTCCTTGTAGGACTTGCTCTCCAGGCCCCTCACCAGCTTCGTCGCCCTTCTTTGGACCCGCTCAAGCACCTCGATGTCCTTCTTGTAGCGAGGGGCCCAAAACTGAACACAGTACTCGAGGTGCGGCCTCACCAGAGCCGAGTACAGGGGGACGATCACCTCCCTAGCCCTGCTGGTCACACTGTTTCTGATACAAGCCAGGATGCCGCTGGCCTTCTTGGCCACCTGAGCACACTGCTGGCTCATATTCAGCCGACTGTCCACCATCACTCCCAGGTCCTTCTCTGCCTGGCAGCTCTCCAACCACTCATCTCCCAGCCTGTAGCTCTGCTTGGGGTTATTGCGCCCCAGGTGCAGGACCCGGCACTTGGCCTTGTTGAACTTCATGCAGTTGACCTCAGCCCATCGGTGCAGCCTATCCAGATCCTCCTGCGGAGCCTTCCTACCCTCGAGCAGATCGACACATGCACCTAACTTGGTGTCATCTGCAAACTTACTGAGGGTGCACTCAATGCCCTCGTCCAGATCATTGATGAAGATGTTAAAGAGGACCGGCCCCAGCACCGAGCCCTGGGGGACGCCACTAGTGACTGGCCTCCAACTGGACTTGACTCCATTTACCACGACTCTTTGGGCCCGGCTATCCAGCCAGTTTCCATGATGTGGAACAAAATGAAAATAAAAATAAAATAAATAAAAACAATAAAAACACTTCTTTCACCCATTCCTCATCCACTATTTTATTAACCATAATTGTAAGGTTAAAAAAATACCTACTCCATTAATCTCTAAAGCATCAAACACAGGAATCCAAAGCTTACTTTTCTCTTAGTCTTGCTAATTTTCAGCACCTACTGATGTTGTGTGGCACCATGCAAAGCAGACTGGACTGTGATTTTTTTTAAAATGGCAACTTGGTCAAATCATGCTTTCAGTTATTAAAAAATACCATACCCTAGGGTCAGCTCAAACTTTCTGCTATATGCTTGAGGTGACTGAATGATATACAAAAGATAAGTGGGAAATTTTGATGCTGGCATATGCTGTCTGGTTAGCTTTTAGAAGGAGGAAGTGAGAAGATGCATGGTTGACTTGTCAGAGTAGTTGAAAGGAAAAGAAGAGAAAAAAGTACAGTGTTTCAGACTTCACTTTCTTATGTAGATACCTATAATCAGACTTTTACTTGTACAGAGAGCTGCCAAAATAAACAGGACTTACTCTCAGAGTATCTATTAGCTTCTATTTGGGTACTCAGTGTGCTAAGGATCACTGCAAGAAACTTTACTTTTAAGTGCCTAAAAAGGGCTGAAGTCACTGGCTAGGAAACAGTCATCCTGATTTGGACATTTCTGGCAAGGCAAAAGCACAAGGATAATGGGATGTCTGAAATTGATTCATTTCCTGGCTAGATCAAATTCCAGACTGATTTAATATGAGTGGCCAAAGCATAGAGAAAGGAACTAATGTGGTACTGCTCATAAGAAATAATGTAATTAAACTGGGGTGAAGGAAATTTAGATGAGACTTTGTAAGAAACTAGTAAATGGTAAAGATTGTTGTGTGTTGGTGCAGGTCACCTGAAGGACTCACCACTGCTGGATGTATGTAAGAGCAAATTAGATGAATGTTTGTTGAGTGGTTTGAGACAGAGCTGCTCCTGCCTAAAGGAGGATGGATGCAATGACCTCTCCAGCTTGATCTGTTCAGACATCTGCCATAGCTACCTCCAGAGAGAAAGTGTCCTCTAAAGGTGACCAGCACTGGTACCAGACTTATGGCTCACTCTCCAGATGGCCATACCTTTGGTACTTCCGTGACCTTCTAGTCTTAGTAAATGAGGATATTATTTGTTGCACTTGTTTTAGAATACTATAGGTCTATTAATGTGAAGAGAGGAGAGGAGAGGAGAGGAGAGGAGAGGAGAGGAGAGGAGAGGAGAGGAGAGGAGAGGAGAGGAGAGGAGAGGAGAGGAGAGGAGAGGAGAGGAGAGGAGAGGAGAGGAGAGGAGAGGAGAGGAGAGGAGAGGAGAGGAGAGGAGAGGAGAGGAGAGGAGAGGAGAGGAGAGGAGAGGAGAGGAGAGGAGAGGAGAGGAGAGGAGAGGAGAGGAGAGGAGAGGAGAGGAGAGGAGAGGAGAGGAGAGGAGAGGAGAGGAGAGGAGAGGAGAGGAGAGGAGAGGAGAGGAGAGGAGAGGAGAGGAGAGGAGAGGAGAGGAGAGGAGAGGAGAGGAGAGGAGAGGAGAGGAGAGGAGAGGAGAGGAGAGGAGAGGAGAGGAGAGGAGAGGAGAGGAGAGGAGAGGAGAGGAGAGGAGAGGAGAGGAGAGGAGAGGAGAGGAGAGGAGAGGAGAGGAGAGGAGAGGAGAGTTATTTCCCTTCAACTTTGTGAGTTTCTAAATAAAAAGAAAGTACAAGACAAGTATCACCTTTCTCTGTGCAATTATATGGAACCTTTCATGTGAAGATCTCAAAGCACATTTCATCCATTAATTAAACCTCACACGCTCCAGGGATTGAGGTGGATATTATTAATCTACTCATTTGTAAAATACAAATGGAGCTAACAAGGTGAGGCATCTTGCCTTAGGCTGTATGGCAGAGCAGAAGCAAAGACAGGCACAACCTTGGGGCAAGGTTTTCTCTAAAGTCAGGAGTTTTTCTCCTGTAGGACTGCTGAAAATAGGGAAACATGACATGGGTAACACAAGGTAATCCAATTCAAGTTTTTATGTAAAATGGCAAAAAATCCCATAGCTTCATGATCTTCAAATCCCCTTCGGATCCCTTCCTCTGCTAGACCTGCCACTTGTGATCGTTGGCAGCACTTGCACTGCCCAAAAGAAAAGCCATAATAAAGTGAAGACCTCTGCATAGAGCCATATATATGGGCAAACACTCACAGAGCATTAAGGTGGTCATGATGCAGTATTACAGACCTCTGGACAAACTGTCTCTTCTAGACACCAGGTGTTTAGGACATAATGAACTCTTAATGGCTAAATAACGGTCTCTTACAATTAAGCCATCAGAGGACAGAGCAAAGAATAATGGTAAGTACAACTCCCTGTTTATAGTATGAGTCCCATTTTTTATGACCTGGATTCTCTTTCTACCCACCTTTCTTGCTTAGGCTTTTCCTTTCCTATTTTGTTGCGCAAAAGGAAGATAAATGAAGTTTTGGTCCCAAACAAGCCTTTTGTGGGAAATTAGGAGCATCTCTTTCTGCATTCAGGTTGGGAGGCAGAAAAGAGGAAGAATAAATGTTAATAATCAGTGTGGAAATACCCACATATGAACTCCAGGTCCTTGTTTTTTCAGCCACAGCAGTTACCCTGCTGAGAAACCCTTGGGCCTGTCCATCTGCCGTACAGTATGGTGAATACCATTACAATGGCACTTTAACAATAACTGTGCTCTTTTGAACCTCCCCATTCAAGTCACTCCATTGATTACTCAGAAGAATGCAGACTCTTGTGTTATTTGATCGGCACATATACACTGAGCATTTAATCCCCTCAAATATTTTTCAATAACTTCCTTTAATTACAAGGAAACACGTCGAGTGATGCATGCATTGAAGAGCTTCCCCTCATGTCTCTCTCTCTCTCTCTCTCTCTTTTTTTTTTTTTTTTTTCCTGTTTAATGAAGAATTTGAATCACTTTTCAGCTTCTTAATCCTATAATCCTGGAAGGAATTTGCTCTCTTCCAAACCCTGGGGGTGGCAGGCTTATGCTTAGTACAGTACACCCCGGAGATCTTTCAGCAGGGTCTCTCCAGAGAAGTCCCAAATACCTGCATTCCTCAACTGTCTTTCTGGAGTTAGACCTGTGTAGCCAGTAGGTAACCCAGCCCCACCAAAAAGACCTTGTTTGAGTGATTAAGGGAGTGACATCCTTGTGAGGTGTGGAGACAACACACTGTGGTAGCCACGAGGTGGTCAGAGAGGTGAGCTTTGCCAGGAGGAATGGGTGGACTGGACCAATGCTTTTATTACCTCTGATGAATTCATTCTTCTGTAGAACATAGAAAGACAGGGCAGGGCCACCGTGCTAGAGCTGCATCCTTGTCTCCTGCTGTCTCCCAGTCCCCAGTGAGGCTGAGGAATGAGGGACAGGTCTGTACAGCTGCTCTTCTTGGAAAGGTTGGCCTGGACCTGCTGGCTGTGTGGTCTGCCTGGGACGGGGCTGGGTGCATTTGCAGCACGCAATGCTCTCCCCACTGAGAATGGTGTGCTTGCTGCACAACTTCAGACTTGTCTAGCTTAGTTCAAAGCAAAAAATTTGTTGGTACAAGAAAATAGCGCTTTATGCAACACAACCAAGATCCACAGCTCTTCTCCTCCCAGTTTTCCTATGGTACCAAGGAACTTCAGTGACACACGAAGTGAAAATTTTCCACCTCACTTTCCCAGGCTGTTTCTCATGGGGTGGCCTGTGGTTCTTTAGGGATCCATAAAATGCCCCCAAATGCTGCATGGAACAATTGCAAATGAGTAAAACCACAGTAATGACCCAAACCTGTACCTCGTAATTCCATATGTGCCAGCAGGCAGACAGGGGAAAGGAAAGCTGTAAATACACTTTCAAAGTTTTGCAGCATTTTTAGCTGGTTGTAAATCAACACCTTGGGGCTCCCCTGAACAGAGCAGGCCTTGGCTTACTCACCAAATGCCAAAGTGCTCTTTTGCAACAAGTGGCCACTGCAAAATCATCTGCTATTCCCTCCTCTCCAGTTCTAGGCTACGATCTTTAGCTTGCTTGATTTTTTTTTTTCTTGCTTGTTACTTCACGTAACCACTGTGTTGTACTGGTTAGTTATCTCATCCCATTACACATGATCATTGTCACTGCATTTTGTGCTGAGTAAGAAATGACTGGGAAGCCTACACAACCCAACATGTATCTCTTCAGTGCCTTGCTGAAATAAGAGGCCATCCTCAATGGAAACATGGCTGGAGGAGCACATGGGACATGTTGATGTTAAGGTCGATGCAGCATGGACACGCAGGGCACAGGGGGCTGCCTGTACCTCCTCTGAGGCCCCCGTTGAGGGATTGGAAACTTTAAGGCCAATATTTCACTGCTGGAGCAGCCTGAAAGCCTGGCTTGCTTTCAAAGGTTTGCACATTTTCGTGCAACTCTTGACGATCAGTTTTATGACCTGACAATTGACAAACTTACTAACACCTTCATCACAGCTCAGCTGGCAGAAGATGATGAAAAATTATGTCATGCAGTGATGTATGACTGCAGCTTTCCACTGCCGTGATAGACTTCAGTACTTATTTCATACCCAAATAGCCCATCTCAGGTTGTTCTTCTACAGGAGAAATGGCTTGGGTGCCTGCCTGGTTGAAGTGCTGTATAATAAGCAGCAGCATAAATTAGTGGCTGTTGGTGATGCAAAGCAATTGCCTCGCATATTCCAAAAATTCTTCACCAATTTCACCAGAAACTTGCATTAAGGAAACACAATTTTGCTATTATCAGAAGACAGCCAGGTGTAGCTGCCATAAAACTAACTGAGGAATGGCACCTCTAGGAATATTTTGCAGCGCATAGAGCAAGCTGCTCATATATGACAGTAGTGGATGGGATATATGTCCTCTCTAGGAGAAAAGTCTCATTAGAGCAAACAGGAGTGACAGTTTCTCCCCAGACTTTTCATGTTTGTAGTGCCGCCCTCACTTCGAGCTCTGAAAGAAGCTGGGAGAGTTTAATGAATGAAGACCATTAAAACCCTCAGTGATAGCAGGATTGCAGAAGGGTGAACCAAGTCTCAGGGACATTGTCACTTGCTTCAGGTCACATGTCAATTCAGGACTGGAGATAGTGACAGAATTTAGGAAAAGAGATGAGGAACAATATTTTTGGGGGAAAAGTCTATGTAAAATAGATTAGGAAGTATATTTTCTCATATTCTAAGAGAAAAAGAAATGTCCAGTTCTTTTCACAGTCTCATTTATGTCCTCTCTTTTCCATGTCTCTCAGTAGAAAGCATGCCTTTCAAAAAGAAAATTAAAACGTTACCTCGGTAAATATATATATATTTTTCCTCCCACACTTTCTCTTACAAAAGTACAAAAACCTAAACAATAACTGGCAGCTCTCCCTGGGAAGCTACACAGACATGCCTCTCTTCCACGCTCACTGATTTTGTCCTTGTGATAGTCATACTATCAGCCTTGCCCCACTCTCACATGGCACTTCAGAGCACCGTAAGGACTATTATCCCTTCTCAAAAAGAAAGTGAAATTCATTGCACAGAGGAATCACTGAGACTGTGGTGGGACAAAATAAATGCTAAAGGAAAAGGACCCCCACTGGGGTGGCTCACCTCAAGCAACACAGGCTGAGGGCTTTTTTTTTTTTGTAGAAAAAAGAGGTTTTTGCTCAAAGAGCTGCATCCAGCAAAGACAACCTGGGAAGGTGGCATTGCTGCAGCCGTAATCCTCCTGGGACACACCACAGCCTTCAGATCATGAGCATGTTGCTTCTGGGGGGTGACTGAAGCTGAGATGTGGGGGGCACAGAGAGGTCCCACCACAGTGGTTGCATTTGGAGTTGGTACTGTGCACAGGAGGGAAGAGGAGGGGACACACACCAACAAGTCTCTGCTCTCTGCAGCACACAGATGGGCAAATTCATAAGAAAGAAGTCCTGCTACCAAAACTGCCCTTCTCCATGCTTGCCATATTGAAAGATTCCCTATTATAAGATCTCAGGTACGCTAAATAACATTAAAAATCCTAACCATTCTTATAGACATTGGTTATTCTTATTTTTCATTTATGATAAAAACCAGGGAGCTCCCAGTGATCCCTCTGTGAGCCCGAGCATCCTCCCTCCCCAGCCAGCAGGGCCAGGAGGAGCAAAGGAGAGGGAGCAATGCCTGAGGGCGCTGGCAGGGCACAGCAGTCACCATGTCACTGGGATAATCTGGTTAAAGGAGGAGGCCATGGCATAATTAAATATCCTGGCCTGAAGTCCTAATAGAGCAGCTGGAAGACCTGATGCTCTCCCCATAATAAACTGTAGCTCATTTATTACTGCTTTGCATATGCATCTAGAAATGAGTTCAGCCTCAAGCCCTGGCCCTCCCCACTCTCTATTACCAGGGATACCGACCTTCTGTTTGCAGATTTTTGTTGTTACTCTGACACTTATCTCCATTTGAGAAGCCACAAAAAGATGCAAGGAGATTTTATCTCATGTTTTCCTGCAAAAACAACAAAGCCATGCACGGCAAAACCTTCTTACAAGGTCTTTGCAAGGTTGCAAAAAGGAAAAGTAGCATTTGAGACCACTTTTCTATCATTTTGCTGCCATGTTATCAGTGAAGATGCCTTGAGTTCCCAAGCATCCTTTAGCAATTCAGCGGCATGAGGAGCAACCAGCAAAGACTCACACAGCAACTGGGTGCTGGGCTCCTCAGATTGGAGGAAAACCTCTCTTGGCTTCTGTGAGTCTAACAAGACAGACAGGATGCACTTGCTGTCTACTGATGTATCGGAGGTTAATACCAGGGAGATAAGCAAGCTGTTTAAGCTCATTTGCACACTGTTAGCATGAGAGAAGAGGGCATGAATAAATTAAGGCTATAACCTGGAAGAAGCAGAGGTGACAAGAAACCAAACTATGGATGAGGTGGGACTTAATAGATTTGCATTAAGGGGCTTACAGGACACAGGGGATGGATGTGATGAGCCAAGAGACACCATCCAGCTTTACATTGAAATGGGGCCTGATTCAGCCTTTGCACAACTCCTCTTTAGAGATGATGATGATAATGGTGCTTTGGATGTTCAGTGTGCCTGGCTCTTGCTGGTGCCTGGAGTTCCATTTTGGCTGCTCATGGGGCCTGGAAGCCCAGCTGGGACTTTTTAGATGGGTAATGGTAGGATGATAATTGCACCCTTTGTCAGCCTGTTTTCTCCTGCATATATTTCCTTGAAGTTCTGGAGTTGAATGGTTTGCCTCATCATTTGGCACCAGTTATTTTTGGTTCCTCCAGAAGGTGAAATTGAATTTCCCGCTGATGTAAAGCAGGATAGCTCCCCTTCGGCCATGGAGCTACGCGACTATAAAATTGGCAGGAGATCAGTCAGACCTTCAGATACAGCAGACATTAACAGCTGAAGTTCATTCAAATACTGTAGCTTCCACTTGGATTATCTCACCCTTTTGTCAGGTTAATCAAAATGTGCCTGACTGCCTTATCCCTGATGCTCAAAGAACACATCATGTACTCTGACCTTTTGCAACATGCAAGAGGTCTATATTTCACATGCCAGCTATTCATCAGGAAGAATGGGTAAACCTAATGGCTTCCTGCAAGAATGCTATTTTTATAGAGATAAAGAGAAAAACAATATAATAAAAACACTGTCTTAGAGAGCAGCCATCATTTTCTTCCTTAAAAAAAATATTTTTTTCTGGTAAGACAAATCAAGTCTGCTTTGCAGATTTCTACCCCCCAGCTGAACAGAAGCAACTGTAAAGTAAATAAAGTGCTAATTTTCAGGGGGATGGAAACTGGAAAGCAGCAGACATTTTTCAGGACTCATTCTTAAGCAGAGGTAGTGGCATGCACCTTTAACGTTCGGATGCCAAGCTGTCAGCAAGCGACTTCAACACTGCCTTTATCTCTCCTCTTTTCTATTTATACATTATACAAAGCTATTTTTTCCTGGGCTTAATTGCACATCAAAGGCCCAACTGAATGGATTGGTTTGGGAGGTTGCTGATAGCAACGCTGGGGAATCCTGCAAACGTAGGTCTAAAATTTCTGTTCTTTCCATTGGTACATTGGCTAAAATGCGATAAGCTAGTGAGACACTTAGCAAGCCAAAGCATCCTGGTTGTGCCTCTATTATTTGCAGGTTCAAGCTGGACATAAAGATTAAATATCTATTTATTACATTAACTCTCTCCCTTTAACCCCACACTGCCTACCTAAAGACACAATGGCACCGATGACAACGCTCATTTCAATCTTTTGGAGCCAGAGTGGCAGACCTTTAAAGGCATTCATGTGCCAGAGTCCACCAACATGTCCTGGAAAATGGAATTTAGTCCCCTATTCATTCAGAGATGAGCAAAAATGCTTTCATTTCCCAGTTACTTTTAGGCTAAATAACATGTTTTCACATTTGCCTATCTTGGCAAATTTAGACGAACTGTTCCAAGATTACAGGAACACAAAAAAAATCATGACAGTAAAATTGATTGCATTGGATATAGGCATTGGGCTGAATGTGTCCCTGCCTTGGTAGGAGCATGGAAGTACCTACTCTATATTCCAGCTGTAACAGAGATGTGACCACCACGAAGCACCTCAGCTTACTTAAAACCATTTTCCCAGCACCGAGCCCATCTCTGAGCTTCACACACACAAAATGTAACTGGACTACCTGCTTCAAAATTTGTGCTGACACCACCATTTGCAGCAATGTGAAACACAAGAAGCAGATGAAATGGAGCAGCCCTGGCAGTTTCATATCCCTTCAAAGCCCTTGAGAGCAGGAACAGATCAAACATTTCAGGTATGGAAGAGAAGAAGAATTGCAGGGGAAACTATCAGCACAATCCTACAGAATGACATTTCACAGCTGATGTTGGGCAGAGCAAGAACCAGTTGGATAAAACATGCTGTCTGTAAACAAGCACAACTCCAGCCTAAGTTGCACAGCCATTTTTGACACATTGACTTGATTATTTTTGTCTTCTTCCCCCAGCATTCCAGCTCATACTGACTTAGCTTCTCTCAGATGAAACCTCTGGCAAAGCTGCTGGTGATTCAAGATCCTTAAAACTCCTTTGAATGTCTCAATGTCAATTATTGCTTATTTACGAAAGGAAAGGAAAAGCAAAACAGACAAACCCAGACTCAGGAAATATTGAATAGACAGAGTTCCACATTCATAAATAAAATAACATACTTCCTATAGCTCTTACATAATGTTAAAGGGATGCTTTGCTTTAAAACCAGCACCATTTTAGTAGGTCTTTTTGTTCTACTACTGTTGTGCTACTTTTAAGTGGGAGAAGTGTTTGACAAGTGAATCTTCAGTAATGACAGCCTCAGTGTTTATTGACTTTGCTGCAAATACTGAGCTAACTCAGTATTACTGAGCTAGGCAGCACCTGCGAGCATAAACTAAAACAGTGTGTGACTGGTGCACAGTACACAATAATTTATTTAGAGCTTAACCCGGCAGAAACCGATGCCCAAGCCTAGAGACACTTAAATGCTCTTAGGAAACCTTTTCCCTCCTTGGACTGGACTTTATCCACCTCTGTGCTTTGCTCCACTGCACACACACATGTCCAAGTTAATATAATAATTTATAACGGTGTACATGTTTGTCGTAGGGATGGTTTCCTAAATGGTTTCTGTTCCCTTGCAGACAGGTGACTTTCTGAAGAGCACAGACACGGGAGCAGGTTTGGGGTGAGGAAGAAAAGCTGGAAGACCACTCAGCCCTGGTTGCCACTGCTTCCCCATGCCACTCTGTGGGCCAGTCCCATGAGGAATGCCTCCAAATAGCTTTAGAGAGCCTACCTGGTTGCAGATATGGCAAACTAATTATATGGAGCCAAGTCTCAATTGAAATAATAATAATAATAATAATAATAATAATTACAATGTACCAAACAGTGCCCATCTGGGAATCTCAATTAGCTTCACAAACAGTAATTAATTTAGCTTTTTAACTCTCTGCAAGATAGAGAATTACTAATGTTCCCATTTCATGGATGGGGACATAAACATGCAGAAATGTTTACAGGGCAGTAGCTGAAGGCAGCACATTTTCCTTGTCCATTCTCTGAATTGGGCTGTCAGCTGGTATTTCCCCTGTCTTTTCATGCAAAACTGTATTCTGCAGTCTTGGACCAGAGAAGAAGCAAGTCTCCAAAGTCTCCATTAGTCTGACATGAGTAAAGCCTTCAGTGCTCAGTGTGAGACCTGCATCAGTACCACTGCTTGTCTTCCCTTTTGCTATGCTGGAAAATATACCCAGAGGGGAACCCACTGGGTTTTACTTAGTGAAGTCTCCCTAATGAGACTGATGACAAACTTTCCTTTATTTCCTTTGCTGAATGGCTCCACAAAGACATCAGGTTAGCCAGCAGCAGACAGACCTGCAGGGCTGGTCAGCTGGTGCCCACCTCCAACCTTGGATGCGGATGCAGGGCACGAAGTAATGGGTCTGCGGGGCAGCACTCCAGTGCAGCGACATAACCCATCCTTCCCTAAAATTAACACCATGGAAGCCATACCCACAGAGCCACCCTGAGCCCTGTGATCCCTTTGGCACTTTAAATCTCTAAGTGAATTACGGGATCACAGCACACACAAGCAAAATTAGGTACGTCATGACCCCACAACGGTGCTCAGTAATTTTATGCAGGATGGGGTGAAATAAAGAAAAAGGCCAAGGATATTGGGGCTAATCTTCACTGATCTTGATTTGCCTGCTTTCTGGCTAGGAAAATCTTTGGGTATGCCCAAGACATTAAAAATGTTTGGTTTAGCTGGAGGTTAATTGAATATGGTACAAGCTTACTGATGGTTCCACAAATAATCACACAAAAGCTGCCTGTGAATGGGAGGCTGTCCTGCAGATAAGACAGGAGGTAGGAGCTGTTCTCATCTATTTTTAACCTGACCACAGAGTAGGTTTGTGACTTGGAAAAATATTGTTATTGTGTCTCAATTTCACAAAAAAAAAAAAAAAAAAAAAAAAAAGGCTTGCAGCTGGTGACCGTGGCAGCTGTGCTACAGTGAATGTAAAGTGGATGAAAAATATTACCACTGGACTGTGTAAAGGGAGTTTTCAGACCCACATGCAGTTTGGAGGAAAACATAAACTGTGAGGCAATGAGGAATGAGGTCCATAGCAGTGACACTGCTGGAAAAAGGAACTGCATCCCATCTGAAGCTTTCCTCTACTTTAATTTTCCTCGTTTAGGGTTACTAGGTGGGTCACCCACCAACTCCCCTTGCCACATTTCTCTGACGTGAGCCAGCAGCTCATCTGCTTTGTGTCTATTTGTGGCTGGTATGAAGTGTGAGGGCTGAAAACATGTCTAGGGGATCTTTTATAGCTCCTGGTGACAAGGAGGGCTGTGGGCAGCAAAGTGTGTCACCTGCATGTTTACCAGCTGCAAAGCTGAAACTGATAGCAGGGAACAAACAGAGAGAGCTGATGGCCTCACCTCTATCTGATACCTCGTGGGTCAGCTCACATTTCTGGGGGCTCCTTCACGGCCCCTTGGGGATGGCTGGAAAAGTCCTGCTGCACCCCAGTGACGGTGGGCTCATGTTATCTCCCCAGCTGCCTGTCATGGAAAGACCAGGGTAAAACCAGGTGCACAACAAAGCCCTGAGTGATCAACCTGCTGTTCATTGGGCTGAAATCCTCCCAGGGCTTTGTCTCTGGGGTCGGTGCTATTGTGGCTTTGTTCTTTCTCCTTGCTGGTGGTGCTCTCCAGGCACCTGCACATTGGAGCTGGCTGTGAAGGCAAGCCAGGAGGCACAAGCACAAGCCATCTCCTCTCCTTGTGGCCAGCCAAAACCACATAAAGCAGCTGCAAGAAAGAATGGTACGTGCAAAATGCACCGTCACCGAGGAGCTAGTGATGCAAAGGGAGGAGGAAAATTGCAGGTGAAGCTGTTCTGCACCTGGGAGATGAAGCAACCTTTTGGCATCTCAGGCAGGGGGACAGAGGAGGATATGCTATCCAGCCCCCCATATCCCTGATCCAAGTCAGGGAAGGGAATTCAAGCAGCTTCTGAAATCCTGGGTAGATATCACAGTGGTTTACATTCAACTTGTCAGTCAGGCAGATGCACTCCTTAAATGTCCCTGATTAGCTCTCTTCCCCAATTAGCAGAAGAATCACAGCTCTTGTGCAAAGTGGCTATGGAGACACCCATTAATTTCCATGGCCTTGAATGTAAACAACAATGAAAAGCTCCCTATAACTTTACAAGGAGACTCACTTCATGTGCAAGCGCATGTGTGCTCGTGTGACTTTGCTCTCTGGAGAGACATGAAGTCTCTCCCCGAAACAAGTGACAGCCAAGGGCCACTGCCCCCAGCAGGCTCCAGCTGCCCTCTCCCTGACAAGCTGCGTTGCTTCTTGGGAGGATTCCTTGGCTTTTACACGTGGTGGCAGAGGGGGGTGAGGAAGGTTATCTCTGCACTCACTGAGTAGTTGGGAACAGCAGCAGCATCTCTTGCTCCCCCAAAACTCATTGCCCCTCAGTGATGCCTGCCCTGGCTGGCAATGACTGCAGGGGCAGGAGGATGATTCAAGGCTTCACATCGGCCCAGGGGGAAAGAAAAGCATGAGAAAAACACAGAGAGAAGGTCTGCAAATGAACAGTCAGCATAAACAAAGCCTATCAGACCAGGCAAGAGGCTGAAGCACGGCTGCACTAAACAAATCACGGTGGAATCAGCAATTGGCAAAGTAATTGGCGTTATTACAGCTGATGGAAAATTTCTGATGCCGCCCATGTTCATTTTTGAAACACTGCTCAGACATTTAATTTGCTCAGTTCTCGTGTAGCTGATTGCTCTTTTTTTTTTTTTTTTGCACATCAGGCAATTATCTACAGGCAGAAACTTTGGGATGCTCTGTCCACCTGACAGAGACAGAGAGGAAGGATCACAGCTTTGAATGAACTGAGCAATGGGGGAGAAATGAGTGGAAGAAACAAATCTGATGTGGGAAGCCGAGTCATTTCAGCCTCTTCTTCACCTCTGTTCCTCCTCAGCTCAGCTCTGTCACTACCAAACGGCTCTACGCTTGCAGCACCTAAAGTCCGAGCATCCTCATTCCCTAATTTGAGCCCTTCCAGAGCTGCCTCACAGGGGAGTCAGGCTGGTATGGGCAGACCACAGCAGGATTTAGAACTGGGATTGCTCTGGCTGCTTCAGTCTGCAGGCATGTTGTCCAAGCACCATGCTCTAAGTGACACCGAGGAAGGATGCTCTTGCCCACTTCCCTCCTCTAGCTGCACAACCACAGGCTGCCTTAATGGGGAAAACCGCAGTGGCAGCCGCTCTGCAGCCGCGTGGAAGGATGGTTCCTCAATTACCAGGGAGTCGTTTCTGAGTACGCCCTCTCCCTGGAAGCAGTGGGAAGATTTCTGAGCCCGCCTGATTGATTCATTCATCGGCCGATTTCACTGGGATACAATCCATTTAGATTTACAGCTCATTTCCAAGGAGGAGGGAGCCCGGAGAGGCTCATCCGTCATATCCTCCGTCACTGCAAATCAAAGGCAGCTCCTCTCTCGGAGGCTTCCAATGCCAAAGGGAGAGGGTGTTTGGCAGCCTGGCTCCCTGGGATTTCTGGAGCTGCCAGACACCAGCCCCCTTGTCTTCCTTGAATAATAACAGGAAAAAAAAAAAAAAAAAAAAAAGAAAGAAAGAAGATGAAAAAAAACCTCATTGGAAAATGCTCTGGCATGAGATGGCCAAAGAGGATTTTGGATCACTGCATGGCTGGAAGGACATGCAGTCCCTCAAAGTCTGTGGTAAGGCCAGCATGGCCATCTATAACATAGAAGGGCAGTTTAGGAACACCCCAGATTCCCGATCTGGATACCAGGAGGATGGCTTCAAGATCAAGCCCCTGCTCAGGAGTTTTTAGGACCCCCATATATGCACAAGGTTGGGGAACAGGCTCATTTTAAGCAGGTGGGTGCCTTTCCACCCAAAACAGCCGGTTCATTACGGGTGATATAGTGTCACAATAAGATGTCACAGGGAATTAGAGCACCGTCCTCATGCCTTGGTGCCTCCTACATCACTGCCACCACCAGACCTCAACAAGGGAGTGAACCCCAACATAGGGTCTGGTGAATCCCACAAAGCTTCAGAAAAAGAAGAGTGAACCCAAGCTGCTTTCAAAGCACTGAGGCCAGAAGATAACAAAGAGGCAAGTTCAAGGCATGGAAGATCATCTCTTCCCTTCTCTGTGCCAAACAGGACTTACAGCAAATCCCTCCAGAAAGAGCAAACAGGTGACGGTCAGTGACAAAAAAATGGAAGAAAAACACTGGGAGCACCACACTACTTCTCTACCAAAGTGATTTTTCTCATGCTGTTAGCAACTCTCAGTGTTTGACTTTGTCAGGGAAGATTATCTGGTTGCAACCCAGGGCCCCATGAAGCCAATGGGATGATGCCCACTCCCTTCACTCCGCTTTAGTGCAAGGCTAATTCTTGCACTGCTTTTACACAGGGTGTAAAAGATTCACACCCTGGCTTGAGCCTGTCTACAAGCGGGTAAAGTTTGCCATTGGAGATGTAGTACACTCCTGGGATGGGATTTAAGAAGATCAAGATCTTCTCCCAGCAGTGCTTTTGACCTGCTCTGTGGCCACAATGAAGTCGCCTCACTGAGTGCTTTTTCTGTTCTCTAAAATGGGTACAGTGTCCCGCTCTGCCTCGTGAGACCCTGAGATTTATGTGCAAAAAGCATAACATAAAAACTAAGTATTGTCACATAAAGCAAGGTGAAGATATAAAAAGAAGCCAAGGCAATGTGGGTGCCATTAAAATCCTGACACTGAGTGCTAGAAGTGGCTTAAATTTGCTGCGGTCCTCCTGCTGTTCCCTTTTATTAAGCACGGGGAAATATTGCCTTGCAGATAAACATTGTGATGTGGTAAGTGTCCAGAATTTAATGGAGTCATTATAATCGATGAAAATGTAGCTTTCATTACTTTATGAATGCCTTATTCATATATATTTTTTTAAAAAGTCCAGAAAGAATGTTTTCCCTACGCAATTGCCAAGTAAGAGGGTAAACAACTTCTGCTAACGTACCTTCATCTCCTCTCCAAGGCTGTCTCTCCAGCAGAGGAAAGGCTCTCGTTACGCAGCCTCCAGCCCTCTTCCAAACCTCTCCCAGCGCCATGCAGACAGCCCAGTAACAGCTGGCCACAGCTGGCTGCATCGAGAGGCACCCAAAAGCCTTTTCCCACAGCTGCCTGCCTGCTTCTGCCCATACATTGACTCCCATCTGAACCTTTTAATGTCATGCAGTCTTTGGGCCGGGAACAATCTCACATTTGCTTTATGATGCTCTGACTGTGGCAAAGATTTTTATGGACTACCACAATGCCGTCTTCTTAGCTGCGGACATGCTGCTGATTAAAGGGGTCACGTTGGTAGCAAGAGGATCTATGATGTCTTTATTTGTTCACGGGAAGGATGCACTGTGAATTCAAGTTTCTCCCTCCAGCCCCAGCCTCGTGGTGCTTTGATCCCAACCACCTTCAAGAATAAAAGGGGAATTTAGCTCTTAAATGTGATTCGGCCACCGGTGTCTCAGTTAACACCATCCATAAAAACATCGGTTTCTTTGTTCCACAGGACAAGGCTGAGATCACAGAGGTGAAATAGGAGTAGAGTGAAAAAACAGAAAAAAATAAAAAAGTATATTTTTAGCTAAAAAGGGCCAATCATTATCTATGTAAATAAATGAGGGGCTATTGAGTTTTAATAACACACTCTGTTTTGTTGCTCATTCATGAAGAGGGATGAGGAGATAATGTTTTGAGGATTCAAAAAGCTTTTTTTTTTTTTTTTCTTAAATTAGAGAATTACACAACATGGTGCTTCAGTACCATGAACACCTGCTGACAGTATGATTGCAAAACAGGACATTCTTGAGGCTGCAAAAAAAATGGGCACAAAAAAGAGAATCCTGTTATCAAGCAAAATATCTGAAGACTGTGGTCGAGCGTGTGTTTTTTCTCTGACTTTTAAAAGCGTCACATCCTCAAATTCAAACAAGCAGATGGCTGCCAGAAATGCTCTGAAACCAGCAAGCTGCTTGCGTTGGACACATCATTTTGGTGTCTTGGCCTCTTGACTCACACATTGATTTTTATTTCATTTGGTTTTGATCCAAGGCAATTGGAGAGGATTTTAAAGTCACCGGTGACCTCTGAACTTCAATGATGGCATTTTGGGGCATTTTATCTACAAGAGGAGATAAGGGCAGAAATAGCCACTCATTCACCTTCCAATGAAAAAAAGATATAATGACATCATTTGTGGTTTCAGTTTCAGCAACTACAGCAAGCTGCTGAGGCTGTACAGAGAAGAGGTGATGCTGCTGGAAAGGAAAAAATGTTTTGAAGAGTGTGCAGCAATGACATTGCCTCTTTTTCTTGTGTGTCTTTATTTATTTATTTATTTATTTTTGACAGCACACAGCCACAGCTGATGACGACCTCCTCTCTGACTCTGCGTATTGCACAGTAGCAGTCGTGAGCTGTAGATCACACCACTTCCAGCTGGCTGAGGATCTGAATTGCTCTTTCTTCCCTATCTGAATGAGTGCAAAAATTTAATCTTTGATATGAAGATGAGTTTTAGGAAACTCCAGTAGATGCAGAGCATCGCATTGTGTATCAGACTGCTCTCAGAACACCAAACCTGACCTTGGTTCCTCCCAGAAAGATTAAATATACATCTCTTGTACCTCACATAAACACATTTCTGCCAGCTTCTCGGCGCTCCCAGGGATGGCTGAGCAGAGGAAGCCACACTAGAGGGGTCACCGAGACTCAGACTGGTCCACATTGGAGCCAGGCAGCTGCGGCTGCTCCTGCCATAGGGTAGGCTCCTCCCACTCTCATTAGCTGATTCCTTGGGGGAATTATGGCTTGCTGGAGCCAAACCTTCTCCCAAATGCCCACGTCTCCTTGATGAGCCTCTCTGAGGTTATGCCCTGCTCACATCTGGGTTTTCCTTCCCCAGCACTCCTGTTGTTCAAACAGAGCTCCTCATAAAGAAATGCTATCAGTGCCATAATGCAGGTCCTGATGAAATACAAGGGACTGGAACAATATTATTCCTGTGTGGGGAGCACCATGCCAACTAATTTTGGTGGTGTACAGATAAAATACTGATTTAATTTATCTGGATCTAGTAAAATCTGGGAAGAGCTTATAGGAAATCATGCTTCTGTCTTAGTTAATGAAATTCCGGTCTGGTTCTGGGAGGACTGACAATCTTAAAATCAATCTGCCAAACTTTCATTCACAACTTCATTGCGAAGCTGTTAAGGATAGGGCACGGCATGCCAAACCTGCAGGGGTGCGCAGGCAGCATCGCGGAGAACCGCTCCTCCTTCCACCCCACCAATACCAGGCTGCTGCCTCTGGATTCCACCAGTAGCTGCTTTGCTGCACCCAGCATCCGCAGAAGGCTGAAATGAAGCCCTGTGCACTATATCTGCAGGTCATGTGTGCACTGATATGCTTGTGCTCATGTCCATGTTGGTTATTAGGCACGGAAGGAGGGAGTGCCAAAAACATCAGTCCCAGGGGACAGTGGCTGTCGCGATTTTCAACCTGGCTGCTCTGCAAGCAAAAACCCAGAGTGCTAGCAAATAATGACTGCAGAGGTTGATGCCTTGATTTCTGCTGCTTGGATCGATGTTAACAGTAATATTATATTTCCAGGGCATACTCAACTGACAGAAGTATTGATTATTTGGTATGTAGCAGTGCATTGATACTCGATAGCAAACTGGGACACCGAAACAATAAACGTGGAGCTGTTAACAAGCAACACAGGGCACTGGGTCTCAGTGATACAGCTGGGATATCACTTTCTTTGTCTAAAAAGGAACATCTTTAACACGTCAAAAATATAATTTTCTTATCTGACTTGCCAAAATACCTGGGGAAAATACATTCATCACTGGTACCTGCAGATTAAGGTCATGTTTCCAAATAAGTGCCAGATTCGATCAATAACTTCATCCCCACTGTGACCAAACACATGAGGTATTCTTGAAGTGAAAATGTTTTGTTTGATATGTTTAAACAAAACACTTCAATTTGTTGTATCAGACCATCTTGTGAATGAGCAGATTTCAGTGAAAGAAAAGATAATGACACATTATACTCTGGTTGCAATAGTGGAGCCAAAGCTATTTCTTCATCTAGGTTTCAGATTGTGTGAAAAAATCCATCCATATATTTGGATAGCTTGAAACAGAACTTTATCAAACAGAGAGTTTCCTGGTACTTAAATGACATAACACCATATCCTTCCATGAGCTATTTTATTAAATCTAAGCCAACTGACGATTAACTTTTTGTCTAAGACAATTGTCTCCGATGGACACATTTATCTATCAGCCACCAAACCATTAAAATGAAATTACACAGAACACCAGGCTAATGGCTGGAGCCTACTGAAAAAGGAATCTCCACATGGTAAGGGAGAAGGACACTCTTCCTGCGATGGAAATTGGCCCTTGCTGTTTCAGGAAAGAAAACTCAATAACTTAAAACTTCTCTGAGCTCAGAGAAGCAGGGGAGGTAACTCATAAATATGCAGGACATGTAACTCTACTATAGCCTTTATGGGGCCAGTATGGACTTCTCTCTTCTGTTGGCATGTTGAGCCCTGTAGGCTCAGTGGCCTCAGACTCTGCCTACAGTTTGGAGATGTTAGGACCACAAGAGGCTTAATCAGCCCTGATGGTGGCTCCCTTCTCTCTCCTGCTGCTGACAAATGGAGTTTAGGATGATGGAGTCCAGTTTCTCAGTTGGGTCTGAGCCTCTTCAGCCACTAGCAAGTTACATGTGCCCAGAAATATTCCCAGGCACTGTGGCCAGCTGGCACAGAGCAGTTCATATCTCTGCTCACAACCATGTCTTAGCTTCCCTAACACAGCAGCTAAATGCAAACAGCTCACTGGGATGAGTTCTGAACTATGGTTAGGAATGATTTAAGAGTTTGCTAGTTGTCATGGACCAAAAGCATGCCAAGGTATAGTAGTTTGAGTATACCCATGTATATTCACTCCTGTGCCCAGCAACGTTCCCAGACACCACTTTGCTTAAGTCAGATGCAGCCTAAAGCACTGGTATGACATAAACGTCCTTCCCCTTCTCCTGCCTAAGGTCATTGCTTTCCTGTAAGGTGAAGGGAGGTGTATGGCTCTAAATTTGGTTATAACAATAGTCTTTTGCTGGTTCATGATATCACTCTTAGTGAAAACCTAGAGATCACTGGTGTCTGCAGACTAAGAATAATTGCAAGGAACCAGATGTTCTATGTTTAAAATGCCAAAGATGTTGTACACAGGCAGCTTAACTCCACAAACAAACTGCTCTCCTCTCTCCCATCCCACACCAGTCATCTTCCTGGTAGGCTCTTCAACACTTGTCGCTTTAAATCGCATGCCCCCAACAAAGCATTCCACCTTGAGCAGTTACAATATGCTCTACTCATACTGCTCTGGAGGATGGTAAGATGTTCTCTATGAGCTTCTGTGCTGATCTGAAGCTATGAGTTCCTCTGAACTAGAAGTTGAGTGCAAGACCTTGTCTTGAGAAGAACTGAGCATATTGGGACCGGGGCCATCTGGCAGAAGACCCAGCGGCACTAAGGCAATCCCACACTAAGAGAGAAGATCTTGGTATGCTGTGACCCAAGCCCAGACCAGCTCCTGCTCCCCACAGAAACCCATGTACTACAGGGTGGAAGCATTTCATACCTACACCCTGATCACTATGAACAGCACAAAGACTTCTCTGTGGTAAGGTTTCCAAGCTACCACCAGAAGCTGCTACTCTTAGACAGGCGCCTTTCCGAGAAGCTCACCTCTTCAAACAGCTTTGCTTGCAATGCTGCAGAACTCATCCATGTATTTATTGTATTATGTCCATGTATTTATATGTATTATTGCCCATGTATATTTGCCCAGCTGTATTTCAGCAGCAGCACTTTTCTGGTGTAGCACCCACCCTTCGCAATGCCCATAGAAAAAGTGGTGGAGACTGGTGTCAGGCAGCTAGTGCCTCCTTGCAGCTCCTCCTTAGACATCTCTGCAGCCCTGGCAGATGCAGTTCAAAGCCTGGTGTGGGCTCACAGCATCCATGTTTCACTGCAGTTGCCTGACTCGGGGAGCTATAATGCCAGGAGGATGGCGGATGAGTTAATGCCAGCAGATAATGCCTTATGATCCTATGATCTAGTGCTAAAGGCAGGAGGAGTGGGAAGCCCAGCAGGCACCTGATTGAAGAGGCTGGGGGAGATAAGAGGAGACGGTGTCCTGCTGTGCATTTCCTCCACCTCCATAACCTTCTCATTTTCAAAGAGCTTCCTTAGGGATGTGGCAGCTATTGTTCTCCAGACCCGGTGCCTCAGCATCCCCACTACGCTGAGAGCAGCTTGGGAGTCATGCGCCGCCAGCTCTTCTGTCTCTATGGAGAAACGAGCAGATCACTCGGCTCAAGAAGAAACAATACTTGCACAACTCAGACATCCCCACTCCAGCACGTGCAGGGCTATATTGCAGAATCCATAACCAGCAGAAGCTGCCTGTGCATGGCTCATGCAGACCCAAAAAACATTCAGACTTCACCAGCGCCTTTTCTTCCTCACCAGAAGTGGCCTTGGCAGACAGATCAAACTTGGGCACAACCATTCTCGACATGCAGAGTCAGCAGGGAATGAGCATTCTTCTTCATGCGCAATTATCTGGGATGCTGAATATTAATATTGGCCATTAAGATAAAAAGGAGGCTAATTTAAACCTACTACAAAGTTTAAGGAGAAATCCTGAGCAGGCAGTAGGCAAGATTGATGTAAGAGTTATTCTCATTTCTCTCTGGTTCCATGAAAAGAAAAATACTAGCAGGGCTATACATTTTTTAAAACCTACACTTTTTTTCTAAATAGGGTTGAAATAGGTTTAAACGTTACTGTTATTATCTCAGAAATGACAGGGAGACATTTCCATGTGAGTGCTTCCCTTCAGTGTCAGATATCCGTATTCACAATGTGCATCCCTTGGATTTGGGGACTGCAGCTCCCTGCAGTCCAAGGACTTAGGGTTCATTTTGTGCAGATTTTTCTGCCAAAATGGGGTTATTAGTAACAGCAAATGTTGCAACGTCACCCATGCTTGATAGAAATGGGAGGGTAGGGTAATATTAGGGAGAAACTGTAAGCTGTAATATCCAACTGGAGCTGGCAAACTCGAGTGTGTTTAGATTGCCTGTTCCAATATTTCACTCCCCTGCTTTCAAATGGTGGTCCTGGCCCCGCTGATTAACCACCTGAATATAACAAAGGATATTCACAGGAAGGATCTCACGATAAAAAGGCTATTCCTGGCCCTCTTTCCATCACATCATAATCTGTCCACTAATATGGCTTGAGATCTCAGCTGATCAAAAGGTCATAAGATGTTGCCACTAAGTATCACTCTGCTCAGCCAAAGGCATTTTTACTCCTTACAGCAGGCAGGGAAATGCAATAGCAAAGCCTTCAAATCTGTTTGTATAATAGATGAAGTCTTTGCTATGTGGCATTTATCTTCCTTCAGGGAGTGCCACCTGGTAAATAAATCTTGAGTTGCCAGTAAATTTAAATAAAACAAAGGCAAATCATAACCCTGCACGCTGTCAATACATAACTGCAGAGAACACAAGTTCCCACTGTCCCACCATTTCCTCTGCTACAAAAGCTATAAAGCACTGACCATCTTCAACTCCAAGGGAACCCAGCTCTCTGAGAGCATAAAGAAGAGCATGGTGATAACATAGGAGGGACTGAAAAATACATCACTCATTTAGACTAATGAAAAGGTATAAACTGTCATATTGCTTTTTTAAGTTAGCAAAAAGCAAAAGCCAAAGAGAGAGGTTATTAGCATATCAATGGGAGTAATGGAGTGAAAACAAGAGGGATTCTACTAAATGGTGGGACGCCTCTCCTGGTGAAAAACACTAGGGTGGGCACTTTTCTGTATGTCCTGGGATGGAGAAAACACTGAGCAGCATCCCACCATGGCACTGGCCAGTCAGTCACGGCCACAGAGTCATTTTCAGGTGGCAGCGGGTCTGTTGGTCCCTTGCTGAGCCCATCCCTGGATGCCAGCCATCACCTCCAGCCCGTGCCACAGACGGCAGCCACTCCTCTGGCTATTCACGGCCAAGCAGCTTGACATGGGCAGAGCCACAGATTGCTGCCCAAAACAGTGGAGAGAGAAGGTGCCACTGCCAAGGACTGCCTGCCACCCGGAGCTCTTGTCTGGCAGGTCTGCAGAGCTTACAGGGGGAGTGCTGCAGTTGGAAAAAGCACTGCCTTGCCTCTCCCACACACCTGAAGAGATGTCACAGCCACATTAAAATGCTGTGCTCCCTGGACTGTCTGTCCTATCCTCGCTCTCCAGATGCAGAGCTTTACACCCCGATGGACAGACAGTGCCTTTAACTGCAACTGGCAGTCATTTTGCTCCTCTCTGTGCTTTCAAAGCTGAGAGCCATCAAAGATTAGCTGAAAAATCATGACTATTTTTCCCTAAGAAGCTGCACTGGTAATAAGCTTCAGGAAAAATCCTCCTAAATGCAAGTGATAAGCGTAGACTGTGTGAAGGCTGACAGGTCTGATTATAATTATCACTGTAAGGGGACCAGCACTAACCTCTCTTCTAGAAGGCAATGGCAATTCCTGGAAGGGAACATGCAACTGAATTATCATAAACAAAATCATTGCACGTGGAACTGACTTGAACTGGGAAATGAAATAAGACCCTGATAAGAAAAGAAGGGAAAGAGAAGAGAAAGAGAAGGGAATGGAAAGAGAAGAGGAAGAGGAAGGGGAATGGGAAGGGGAAAAGGAAGGGGAGGGGGAAGGGGAAGGGAAGGAGACGGGGAAGGGGAAGGGGAAGGGAAAGAGGGAGGGGGGGAGAGGAGAGGAGAGGAGAGGAGAGGAGAGGAGAGGAGAGGAGAGGAGAGAGAGGAGAGGAGAGGAGAGGAGAGGAGGAGAGAGAGGAGAGGAGAGGAGAGGAGAGGAGAGGAGAGGAGAGGAGAGGAGAGAGAGGAGAGGAGAGGAGAGGAGAGGAGAGGAGAGGAGAGGAGAGGAGAGGAGAGGAGAGGAGAGGAGAGGAGAGGAGAGGAGAGGAGAGGAGAGGAGAGGAGAGGAGAGGAGAGGAGAGGAGAGGAGAGGAGAGGAGAGGAGAGGAGAGGAGAGGAGAGGAGAGGAGAGGAGAGGAGAGGAGAGGAGAGGAGAGGAGAGGAGAGGAGAGGAGAGGAGAGGAGAGGAGAGGAGAGGAGAGGAGAGGAGAGGAGAGGAGAGGAGAGGAGAGGAGAGGAGAGGAGAGGAGAGGAGAGGAGAGGAGAGGAGAGGAGAGGAGAGGAGAGGAGAGGAGAGGAGAGGAGAGGAGAGGAGAGGAGAGGAGAGGAGAGGAGAGGAGAGGAGAGGAAAAGAAACACTTTGAACACTCATTAAAGGTCAGCCGTATATAAAATGGCACCCCATCTAATTTTTGCTAACTTCAGGATGACAGGAGTGCAAGAATGAAGGATGGCGTGGAGTCATGCATGTAAGACGCGTTTGGAAATAAAGGATATCATCTGAAACAATATTTAAAGAACACTCTCTGCAAAATAACATGAACAGAGGGCCTCAGAATGCGTGTTGTTCCAGACTGAGCTAAATATTCAAAACTAGGACAAAACTCCAGCATCCTTGAACCAACCTTTCCCCTTTGCTAACATTCTAGAAGGAAGAAATCCAGACACAGCTTAGAGCTCTTTAAATGGGACCTGTACATCAGCTGAGAAACAAGGACATCAGCCCGCAGCAGGTTTTCAGGAGCCCTAGTTACAGTGGATAGTATGCCTTCGAGATCGGCCTGTCCTAACCTTCCTTGTGCTTCCTCTGACAGCTTTATATTTTTCACAGGCTAAGAAAAATGTGTGTGCAGGTTGGTTGGCTGTTTCTCTTTCTATTTCCATTGGAAAATGGGAAATATGAAAACTTGGATGATCTGGAATAAGGGTAGCAGTACAGCAGCTTTTTCTTTCTGAACAAAGGGAAATAGATATTATCTTTTTAATAGTGGGCTCTAACTGCAGAGGAGATGAAGAGGAGAGCCTCAGAGTCAAAGGCAGTTCGAGGAGTTTCATTCTCATTATATCTCAATGGAGTGAAGCAAATAAATTGCGCAAGGAGACATATGGAAGCTCACTACGCAAATGGCCTATTTAAGGCTCTTACTTCCTAATTAGGTCCTGGTGTCAGGAGGTTGGTAACAATTATTCACACATAGATCATTTGGATACAATACAAACTGTTCTAAAACCCAAACCATCATAATGGCATGCATTAAAAAGAAGCCCTATTTAGCTTGATCTTTTTAGGCTCTTTCACTTAGCACTTGGAATATCAGTTCCTGTGCCGCACACATCCTACGTTTCACATCTAACACTTCAATAACAGGTTTGGAAGGGAAAAAGGAAGCAACAAAACCCTTCACAGCCACAACCCCTTGTTCTTACCTTGTTCACAGATTTCGTCACTGGACTCTGCACAGGGAACCCACACTCTCTTCCCAAATTCTTCATCTGGCTCTGTGGTGTTTTCCAGAACAAAGAGAAAAGAAAGAACCTTCATTGTGGGCATGACTGTGAGGAAAATGGTCACAAGTATCCAAAGTTTTGCTCTTTTCCAATTCATTACATCTTTCTATGTGCCCACCACCCCCTGAGCACACTGTCCCGGGGTTCACCCCCAGCTGCCTCATCCCTGTTCAGTTTTGGAAGGTCCGCCAGGCTTCTCCTTAACTCATGCAGATGGGCAGGTTTCTCTTCTGACTGGCCCAGGCAAATACAGTGGCAACATGGGGCCATCTAGGTTCTGCCTGGCAGCCACAGGGTGCATCCCAACCCATGACGGCTGGGAGTAGAGCCACGGACAGCCCGATTTGGGGAGGCATGGGAAGAGCAGGACAGTGTCCCATGATGCCAACCCATCTGCTTTGTTTAAGAGTTAAAGCAGGGAGCCAAAGCCAAGGATTACCACATTGTAAAACCATTTAAAACAGGGTAAGTGGTTGTGATTCAGCATCATGACTCTAGCAAACCCACTCTGTCCTGTGCTTCCACGCTTCTGGTACAAAAATGAGATCTTCCCTTCTCCCCCTTGCACCTCCTCACCCCCTTTGTCCACCTCTCAAGCTCTTCACATGAAGGTGAAATATTTCACATTTTCACCTGTGGTAATGCAGATCAGAGAGCGTTTGCTTTGCTTTGCTTTTCACTGATTTTGCCCAAGGCATCCTTTTAAGCGGCAGCCTGTGCAAAGATAATAGGTGGCACAATTCTCTGTAACTGGAATCAGCAACAAATCAGCCATCTGCCACTCTAGGGGTCTGAGATTAACCCAGCTACTGGACCGTGACTGCAAAGCATTTGCACATTTAGATTACAGAAATGCGAGGCTACGGGTCCAAAAAAAAAAAAAAAAAAGACTGGGAATGGGGAAGGTGTGGGGAGAAGGGGTGCAAGACAGCCTTGGAAGAGTCCTCTGGATTAACCCTTCCAGGTGAAAGTCATCTCATAACAACTCCAAGCAAGCAAGGTTTCAGTATAGAGTATTAAAGGGAAAAGAGGTTTGAAGTAAGCAACTGGCAATTCATGAGATATCATGTTTCAGGGAAATACATCCAGAGACGCCTCTGATACAGGGAGGAATAAAGACAAAGACATACAGCTGCATTGCCAATGCATTGCAATGCTCAGTGGGAGGCTATGGCCAGATGGTATACCTGGACCATTTGGGAGGAGAAACATTTCTGCCCCAAGATGGACAGGCTCCCTTACAAAAGTTCCCTTACTCCAGAGCACTGCCAAGACACTGAAGAAATACAATAGATCTCTGCTCTGAAATATAAAGCTTTAGGGAGGTTTCTTCACTTGCTGTCCCTAAATATTTGTTCCCAAATGACACACAATACAATGCTACTCCATGAGCGTGGATGCTGTTGGTCTACATTAACTTTTTGTCCATACATTTGAGATCCTGTCTATAAATCCATTAAGTAATTGTTATTTGTTAAGTGGAGTTATTTGTTAAGAGGTGTAACTGAGTAGGAAATACAAGCTGGTGCACATCTAGAAGTGTGACCCGTGCTTTGTGCAGGTGCATGAGGCTTAGGAAAGCTGCCCGGGTCTCCTTTGCTCAATTTCATGTGGGCTTTAATCCCCACTCCTGCCATTTGCTTTTGCAGGTTGGCATCCCATGGTGAGGGATCTCAGGTTAAAAAGAGGGAGCTGTGCCCACAGGAAGAGGAGCAGCACCAGCCAAAACCATCAGGAAAGGAATTTCAGTCAAGATCTGCATGGTATGTGCCCTGGGTGAGGATGGTAGCTTGACTATATGGCTCATCTCACCGAGTCTGAAGAGATAACAGAAAAGCAAACAGCAAGCCCATGTCTGCATACCCAGACATGTATTTTTATATACGTACTTTTTCACTAAGACCAGATGGAATCTGATGGAAGGCATACTGACTTTTGCCACATTTTTTTCACCCACTCCATTGCTTCCTGGCCAAGCACTGCAAACCCCTCACTTGTGTCAAAGAGGCATCTCCTTTGCTCAAAACCAAATCAGGCTGCAGCAACCATGTCAGCCAAGGTCAAAGCACAGCTGGGAGGAGGAATGGAGAGAAACCCATTACTGTAGACATCCTCCCTACAATGCTGGCAAGTGTTATCCCAGGAAAAAGTGCCTATCCTAGCAATGTTAGTTTGGGAATGAGCCTGGAGAAGAGAAGGATGAGGACAGAGGGCTGGATAACACATTTAAGTCACTATGAGTTCCACTCTATTTATCACACTGTTTCCAAAAGGCATTACCTGAGCAGAATCAGGTGTTCCAAAACCAGGCGTACATGTCCAAAAACAAATGTGAGGTTTGAAGTGGTTTGGATATGTACTAGGGCAGGATTTTCAGGTGAGGAAGAGGTCTTGGGGATCATACCACACCTGGGACCATGAACTGGGCCAAGGTAACCACCCCCAAGCTCCTGAGACGTGCAAGCTAATGAGCCACTGCCCCTGCTTTGGAAAACACTCCTTGAACTTGACCTGCTGACTGTGTCAGTGATGCAGCTGCTGGTAAAACAGGACCTAGACCTGTTTTCAAACCCGAAGGCAGGAGTTTCTCTTTCCCTAGTCGCCAATTTCTGCAAAGTCAACCTGAAACGTCAGATCCAAATCCCAGCATGAGCCAGAAAGAAATGTGTGGTAGGGGGACAGATCTTTGTGTTCAGTTTCAAATACTGGGCTTCTGCAAGAATGCTTGTGCTGTTAACAATTTTTAAATGGTTAAAAAATATATCAAAAGGCTGCCCCCCGAAAAACAACAACAACAAAAAACTATTTGCATGTACCTTTCCCTAGTTTGTGAATGAAGGGAAGAGGGGAGCCAGAGGGCAAAAGGTTTTCTTTAGACAAAAGTGACAGCAAAATGCCAGGTGAATCAACCAACCTTACAAATTGCTGTCAAAGTTTCAGCCTTGTATGATTATCACTATTTTTTTTTCTGCCCAGGCAGACTTGCAGAAAGGGTTTTTTGCAGCAGAAACCCCTGAATGGCATGAAGCAGGGGCCCAGCAGAGCCAGGCACCTGCACCAGGCATCCTGGAAGCTGCCTCATCCCTCGCCAAATGAGAAGCACCGGGGAGCAGTGAGGCAGGCGACACTGCACCTTGCAGAGCTTAGCGTGTCCTACAAGTAACCTTGCATCATGATACAGAGCAGCGAGAGCAGCCTTATGGGTACTGCAAGAGGAGGAGGACAGTGAGGAGGAGGGGAAGGAGTGGCAATGGGAAAACAATCAGAAAACTCCCAGGGAATCAGGTCTTCTCTTCCTTGCTAGGAAAAATATATGAAAATTAAAAATCCCTCTATGTAGGGATTGCAGGAGAGGTGGGCAGGGGGGGATTTATTCCTCGTTCTCGGTTATTCACTTATAATCCTATACTCGAGAGCTTGATAATGCACACACCCAGGCTGGAAATGGTGCTGGTGGGGAACCAGCATTTCTGCCCAGTGCTTGCCATGCTGTGCCCAGGGGCAGTGCTGCTGGGGGTGCAGGGTGCTGCCCAGTTCCCTGTCACCCCGTTGCTCTACCTGGAGCTGTGCAAAGCCAAGAACAAGGATCCCTAAACACTGCTGAGGGTGGACTGGAAAGGAAGAGAGTCGCGTTTAAAAGGCAAAGGAGGAGGGAGAAGGCTCCTGAAGCTGGCTGGCGGCCCCGCGCCACAGCCATTCTCATTCCCGGCACGTTTTGCTGCTCTCGAGAGCAGCCCTGCTTGGAAATATTAGTGCGGCACAGAGCGCCGGTTTCGAGTCGCTGCAGCTCCTTCTTGGCACCGGTTCAGCTTTTTGTCTTTTCTTCTCCTCCAAGCGCCCAGCGGAGGGAGGAGGAGAGAAAGGACGAAAACAAGGCGCTCTGCTCTGCCGCTGCCTGCCTCCCCAGGCACCCCTGGCATTGCCCCGCGTCCCCAGACCGCTCCCAACCACCCCACTCAGCAAACCAAAACCCCTTCCCACAGTAGCCCGTTCGTAGCCTCCTTCCCCCCTCCTGCCACCCCTTTTCATCACTCTCTCCTTTGTGCTCATCTAAATTTTTCCAGCCAAGCGTTGCAACCTTCCACCCCCCCTCCTTTCTCCTCCACCCCAGCCCTCCCACCTCTTCCACTGGAAAAAAATAAAAAATAAAAATAAAAAAAATCGTGCCATGCTTGCCAATGCCCTGGCATCTCTTCACAGCTGCAACAGCAGCTCCTTTGAGCTCCCCCAGCCCCCCCGGGTGCCTGTGAGCCGGGGGGACCCTGGGCTCTCGCGTGCACACCCACGTGCACATCAGTGGACATTCTCTGTCTGCATCCCTCGACATCGCTTTAAATACAAACTTCCTGCAAGCCTGCCTTTGGCAGCCGAATCCCTCCTCGTGCTCGTGGGGCGGGTGAGAAACAGAAGTGGCATAGCGAGGGAGGGAGGGTGTATTTTTTTAAGCAACCCAAACATGGCACAGAGCTCTTCCACCAACTTCTTCCCAGCCTGCTGTGCTGGTAGCCAGCTGCTGGTTCCAGCCTGGCACCAGATTTGATTTGTTTTTCTCTGCTCTTAAACCCCCTCCTCCCAAATATTTATTTATTTATCTTTATTTTTATTTTTTTTAATCCTTTTTCCTTCTTAGCGTGCCCACAGGAGGGGCTCCCGCCCGCTCCCACCCACAAATCTGAAGCAGCACGTGTGGAAGGAGCGGCAACGGGAGTGAAACATGATGCAACGCTCAATGCACCGAGAGGGAGGGGGGAGAAAATCCCATATGTACACACAACATATGTATGCTCTTCTCCGAGGAAGAAGGAGGGAGGGCGAGATGCCTTGAAAGCAGGCAGAACAACCCTCACACACGCCAGGATGAGAAAGTGCCAGCCCCTCTCCATGGGGGAGGTTTGGTGGGGGAAGAAAAATGTGTTTTCCCCATGGGAAAGGACCCAGCAGAGAAAACTTTCAGCCAGCAACATGATTCCAGTTAAACCAGAGTTTGAAACACTGATGTGCTCATGATGAGGATAACATGGTGTAAAGGACACCTCGTCTGGTGCCTGGAGGAACGAGAGATTTAGGGAGAAAATCACAGTAATGGTGTTACTGGTGCTGAAGGGAGGGGAGAAGATGCACTGAGGATTTCAGCACAGCAAAAGCAATGTCAGGAACGCATCAAGCTGCAGGCCAGGCTGAAGACCCGGAGCAGAGTATGGCCCTGCGAGCAGTCAGTGGTGTTGGGGGGCTTTTGATGAGCCTGGCTGGGCTCCCTTGTCCACCGGGGCACATCAGAGATGGGTCTGTGGAAGCTGGGACAGGAGGAAGGTTGTGTGACAGATGGGCATGAGCTGCATCCCAGCCGTGATGCCTCCACTCCCCATGGCACTGAGTCCTTTGGGAGGTGCAGAGGAGCATCTGGCTGTTTCTCCTTGACCACGCTCTGGCCATCCGGGGGAACAGCAGAGGAACCGGCTCGAAAGCGGGGTCTTGGAGACAGACAGACAGACAGACAGCATGCTCGGGGTGGTACAGACAAAACAGCAGTGTCCGGAGCAGCTGCCTAATATGTATCTTGGCAAAATCTTGCCTGGCGGTGGATGAAGCAGAAATCGCAGGCTGGAATCGTAAACCCGTCAGTTGGTCTGACTTTTGCTTCCCTGGCCTGCACATCTGATGCAGCAGGAAAGCAGAGGGCTGGTGGCACCCTGTCACTGCCAGGAGCCACACGGAGGAGCTGAGCCGTCGGCCACTGCCAGCTGCATGGGGAGCAGCCGAGGAGCAGGCACTGGAGGGGATGAAAAACAAGCAGGCACCTCGCTGTGCCTCATTCTTTAAGGGACACATGTAAGTGCATACTTAGAGCCTGTCCCCATGCCCTGAGGAGCATCTCCACCACTGGTACCTGTCCTCTGCAGTGGGCCGCATGTTGGAGCTTTCTCCAGCATAGCTGGTGCTCACTGGGTTGGATGGAGCGCTGCCCAGACAAGGCCACCAGATGCCTTCCTTTGAGCTGTGGCTTCGCTATCTGAGGCCTTTTGCACAAGGATCTCACCCAGCACTGGCAATGGCTCATCCCAACATCTGCTTCCAAACCGAGCCATCATCAATCCAAATCCCCTGCCAGCAAGCTCAGCGGATGATTTTCTCCCTGCTGTTCCTCAGGATTAGGGTGGGTGTCTGCCCTTCCCTCCAGCACTGAGGACCCAGTGCTGGTGTCTGGCAAGGCAGATGAATCCCTCATGTACCTCCATGGTGAAGGAGACCCTGGGACCTCAGTCAGAGGCCACTATAGAGAAGATCCTTGCCTGGAGGTATCTGCAGCTTGTTGAAGGGACTCCCAGATAGAGTCGCACTTTCCAATCTTTTGAGTGGAAAGGCACTATAAATAAAAGATATTACAGACTAACAAGTTCTCAGCTGCAAACCGGAGTGGGAAAGAATATTTTAGCATCCTCTTTCTAGGCACATTAACTATTGGCAGACGTGATCATTCAGGTCTTCAGAGCTGAAAACTTCACACGGCATGCAACATGTCAAGTCCACACACTCCATCTCTGGTTTCAACAGCTCTAAAATCTACACTGACCTATGTTACACACCCCGTGCAGAGACAGCATCCAAACACCATGTCACTTTCGGGGTTAAGGCAGTAAACATACACTCCGTGGTGATCTTTTCCAGGATAAGCTGGGGGCCACTGCTGCTGTAACCTCACAATAGATGGTGCTTAAGCATTTTTATCAACTGGCTTCTAATGCTTTCCTTCCCAGAGTGAGCAAGCACTTTGTATCAATCTGGCTTGCTTTAGTGCAGTGACCCAGCGCTGTGCTCCACTGCAGAAAGTTCAGGTCCCAGCTGCGGGGCTAAACTCTTGCTGACACTGTTCTGATTTCTCTGCCTCTGTCACCCATGCTGCCAGGGAGGGGGGTGTTGGTTTTTCCAGGCTGAGAAGAAAGAGAGAAAAAAAAAAATCCTGCAAAATGCAAAGAAGATGAGACAAAGGACAAGGGGAAGAAAGCGACGCCAACGTGTGCTGTTATGTTGAGGACAGGAAATCTTTTGGACAGCACAGGGCACTTCATTGCTTTCTTCTTTTTCTTTCTCCTGCCAAGACAAAGATCTTGCTGGAGAGGCAATTAAAATGTTACAGGCAAGGAACAGCATCCACTTTTAGGATGCCTTGAAGAACTTTTGTGTGTGCACAAGCGCACAGGGAGACATGCACGGGGGGAAATTGCTGTTAGTGATGGGTGAACTACAAAAGGTTCAGTGGTTTGTTTTGGATAAGGATCCTCACATGCACATGCTTATCTAAAGCCCTCAATCTTCGGAGCAGGACTGGAAATGTCTTAAGAACAGATCCTTCTTGCATGATTTCCAGTATCTCACAGAGCAGTTGCTCATGCCAAAAATACCATGAAAACATTTTTTTTTTCCTCCTTCTTCTTTTATGCAGTGTTTTGGCTCTTCTGCTTCTGGTTCCAAGCAAAACCGAAAACCGCAAAGTCTTTGACTTCGGTTGAACTGCGCTTATTTAATTTCAAGCCATCCTGGTTCTCATGACTGCACACAAATGAGGGAAATAAGGAAAAATGATCCTGTGATTCCATGGAAAACTTTAAGAGAATAGAAAACTGCCTGAAAACTGGCAATAAAATGGTCAGGCTTCCCTAAGAGAGAACTACAAGCCTTGGTTTCCCTGAAGTAGAGCACTTACTTATTTGTAAGCTGGCTATTCTGGCCACAGATAACATGCACGATCTCAACACTCCCAATTCAAATGTGGCTGTTAGCCTTTGGGTGGCTATTAGTTAGTAAATACTATTGAATCAATAAACAAAATAAGGACTTTGAAGGGAGTCTTATTTCCCCAACCAATCTTGAAACTCATCAGATCTGCAGTGGCTGTAATTTGACAGAGAAAGAAGAAAGAAAACAGTTTGAACATGATATGGTGCTCTCCAGTTTTCTTAAATCAGAGTGTAATTGAGGTAAAATAGCCCAAGGATGGTGCTGTTGGGATGAAAGACGTATGTTTTGCTTAATGCCTCTGGTTGTTGTAGGGCTGGTTTTAATCTTTGGCTGGATTTACAGTAGGGTATCTCAAGTAATGTTGCTCAATGTGTAAGGCAGATCAGAATCAGGCCAGTGTGCTTTTAAGTATGTTGCCAGCTATCCTGTGTCCGTGGACTATTCACCCTGGGAAGGATAAAAGCACACCCATTCACTGTATATATAGCAAGGAATGAATGTTTTGTCTACTGGAGACTAGGTGATGTTCTTGCTAAATGGTTTCTTGTAGTCTTCTATTTTTTCTGCCTTTACTATTATTTATTAATTACTCAAGCCATGGTTTTCAGCCAAGTTTTTTGAAGACCAAGACTAGGGTCTTTAGATGGTACAAACTGGGATAACAATCCACATCAGCAGAAGGATGGACAAAGTCAGAGGAGATGTGACCACCAGTTTATACCACTCAGCCTTCCAAAAGAGGAGCTTGGCCTTCCATTCAGCACAGGGCATACCATCTGAGTATATTCTCACTGCAGTTTCAGCACTTCTTGTGGGCAACCAAGAGAGGCCCAAGTCCCTGTTTTTGTATATCGGGAGCAGCTCTGTTGCACGCTGAGTGCTGAGCTCTTTGCAAAATCCATGCATCATGTCCTGCTAAGAGCAGGAGGATGCTGATCATTTTTTGTCAAAGCTTGGCTCCTCTTTTGCTTCTTAGTTTAGCTGGTGGGAGGAAGGGATGGATTTAACTTTTGGCTTGAAGGAAAGAAAGTAAAAAAATCTGGACCCTCTCAAGAGTTGAGAAATCCGGCCCTGAGCTTTTTTGAAAAAGTGACCCAATCTGTCTGGTCATTACCCTTTTCTCTGCCTGTTACTAACACAGAGATTGATATTTCCTTGCAGGAAACGTTGGCGAGGGATCGGGGTTCCCATTCACTCGTGCTGTTTACTGCTCCCACGAGACCCCAGGCTTCAGCGACGATTGAGCAGACCGCTCTGCAGGTGCATGGTTTATGCGCCAAAATGGGCTGTAAATCAGAGCAGAGGAAGAAAGGGCTGTAACAGTGCTTGTTTGTAGAAGCGACCACTGGAAAGGGATGCTGACCATGTTCATTTTACAGGTCTGATCTCCTAAACCTGCCCTTCCTCACTCTGCTCCCAAGGGATTGGGTCCCAGGTTGCAAATCTAAGGAGCATACCAATAATTTGCCAGAGATTACACACATGGTGAACTTGTCCCTGATCTCCATTATTGGTTTTCAAAAACAGGAATTCTCATACCCTTTTGGACAGATGGCTGGTCCTATTACTTCTTATGTTAGATTTCCCATTGAGGCTGAAAGCAAATCCACGTTCAAGCTGAAAGTAAACAACCTGCAAATTCAAAAGGCATTAACTCTAACTGCCAAAGCATTTGCTGCGTATGCCGCAGACGTCAAATAGACAGTTTCCCACAGCACTGAGCCTAGACACATAGCTAAGTTACACAGCAAAACCTTCCACCCAGCCTGAAAAACCATCCTGTGCAAAACTCACTCCCCTTGCTGGCATTCTAGGGCTGGAGCCTCAGCTGGAGCAAATTAATGGCGTTGCCCTGATTTGAATAGAGCTACGCCAATTTATACCAGATGAGGATTTCACCCTTTGGAGGATGAGTGGGAAATGGCTACCCGCTACTATTTATTTCCCTTTTTTAACACTGCGATTTGAGAAAAAATAAAAGGTGGTGTATTTTAAAGAGTGAAGAGCACTAAATAAGGATCTCTTTTTCTGTGTCCATGATTAATTTCTAAAGTAATCTAATACAGATCGTGGTCCTACAGTATCAAGCTTTACAGAAAAATGTATACAAATAACAAAATATATAAATACATACAACTGAAGTTACACAACTTATTTTGATTCCTGATGCCTCCCAAAATGCCAATAAAAAGTTAACTGGGAACCTGATCACAACACTGCTGTAGGATTGCAGAAAACTCAGAAAGTGGAAAGGACTGAATAAGGCAGTCTCTTGTTCCCAGCCAGAGCTGAATGAAGAGGACAAAAACCATGAAACCAAACCACATAAACAAAAAAAACCCTACCCATATGCTCTGAAATGCTCTGAACATTAGTACATTAGTATCATGGTGTGCTTCTCAGCTGTAAAGAAATGCAAATTTGTTTTTCTGATGTATTTTGGTGTAAACCCTGAATTGAATCCTAGTTCTGCAAATCAGGATTCATTCCGTTTACATCAGTGCAACCTCATGGTGTACATTCAGGAAAGGTCACCCAAATTAGGCGTATGATATATTCTTTAGCATAGGAGGCCTGGTTCTCAGACTCAGATGTCCCTTGATTTTCCCCAAAGTAAACTGAAGGTCAAATATTGCACCAATAAAAATGACTGGAGATTTTTTAAGAGGAGGATAATGGGAAGTCAGATGGCTAAACTCTAACTTAAAGACTGATGGGTCTCATCACAAATTTCACCTACTCCTCTCCCCAGCCATCCTTGTTTTCCCTTTACTCATCAGTGTAAGCTGGCAATTAGTAATATTTTGCTTGTTTATAGAACCTTCCATCTGAGGATCTAGAAACACTTTGTAAACATTAATGAACTAAGCTACTTAGCACCCCCTGCGAGACTGATACCACTATCTCATTCGTGCAGATCAGGGAAGAGGTGCAGCTTTGCCGTGGGTCGGAGCTGGGCAGCAGCAGAGCTGGGAACAGGCTCTGGACCCTGAAACCAATGCTCCCCTGTGCTTTCAGCTCAAATACACAGCTCAGATACATACATCCCTGGGTGTGGGGATGTGTCCAGCAATTTGCAATGCTGGTAATTATCTCTGAGTTCTGCTGGTGTGCACTGCTTTGTGGCAGGCTCAACACAGAGGGTTGAGGTTGTCCCCATGCAATGGACTCAGGTCCCACTTCCTCACTGACAGAAACAGATCAGAGATGCCATCCATCCTCACCTGAAATAACCACTCACAAATTACACCCTCTACAAAATACAATTTCCCCCTGAATAGGGGGGAAAATTGGGAATGTGCTTGCCTTGATTCATTTCTTAATAATATCACCAAACCCGGACAAAACAACACAAAGGTCCCTGAGGGTTCCTTTACCTTTAATTGCATTTTTAATTTTCCTTAACTTTTTCTTGTGTAGAGGATGTAAAATGTTCAATCCTGCTTGCGAGTCACAATGACAGAGGGAAATTTAGAGCACTTTAACAAAAATCTGAAGGTTTTGCTTCCCAGACTATGAGGAATGCTTAGATCCTAGACAAGCCTTAGGACAAGATAGGCATTGACCAGACATGGTTTTGCTGTTATTGTTATATATATATATATATTTTATTTTTTTTTTTTTCTCCAAAGCACAATCTCATTGATTTAAGAGCAGCTAATGTCTGGTACCTATTTGAAGCATATTTCCACATAGTACTTCTCCAACTGCATGGCAATCGGACAATTTCCATGATGATTCTTCTGTCTAAAAATACACATCTCCCCCTCTCTTCAATTTATCACTGAGCCAGTCAGCCTGTTTATTGTTGAAGTTTTGCCCATTTAATAGTGCACTTAGGAAAGCTTAATACAAACATCGACCAATTCATCGCTGTCACAAAAAGAAAAGCCTTAGAAATCATTCATCTAAGCAGGAGTCAAGAGCAAGAGTCTCTTATTTAGAGATCAGTCAATAAGAAACAATGTTATGGAAGCTATCCTAAGCACACTAGATTTTAAAAATAAATAAATAAATCTTTTCTTCACAGAGAGAAACTGAGGAGAATAACAAACAAACTGTTTGGTTTTGCTTTCAAAATTTTCTGGTGAATTTAAATTCCAGAAATGGGGCACTGCAGAACAGACAGGCATTTGACATATTCAGAGTGTTGATTTGTGAACTATTAGCAGATTGCTATTTGCCTAAAAATATGTATTTGAAATTCCTTTCTAAAAACTCTTCTTGATCTCTTCCCAATTCATGAGCTGTTAAATGTCTGTTCGACACGGCAATGTTTGTCTCCTGAACAGAGGGACATTACAATCC